>NC_142036.1:89734701-90061446 GCF_982192425.1 Myodes glareolus | reverse complement strand
AAGACAATGCCCACAGACAAATCTGATGGAAATAATTTCTCAAATGAAGGTCCCTCTTCCCAAGTGACTCTGGTTCATATCATGTAGACAAGAACTAACTAGCATAGTTCCACTCCATTAAAATCTGAGTGCCTGCTCAAAGATTGCAGAGAAACTAGAAAGCAACAAATAAATCTTAACATTCTCCTATTATATGAGACCCAAGGCTGTTCTGTGACCTCCACAAATCAACTGTGGCACACACACAGGTACTCACACACTTAAACATATACAAAATTGAAGAGTAAAAATATTTTAAAGTTTAAATTTTATGGATGAGTCCAATAAACAGATCACTTCAAATATTTTTTGTACTAAGAAGTTAAATGCCTCACTAAAAGCCCATTTATCCCATTCCAAATGCTTATTAAAAATACATATATTTGCAGGGCAGTGGTGGCGCACACCTTTAATCCCAGCACTTGGTAGACAGAGGCAGGTGAATCTCTGAGTTCGAGGCCAGCCTGGTCTACGGAGTGACCAAGACAGTCAGGCCTGTTACACAGAGAAACCCTGTCTCGAAAAAACAAACAAAAAAACCCAAAACATATATTCTATAGAAAATTCAAAACTTCAAGAAAGCATTAAGAAAATTATACACCATACAGCTCCCTTTTATGTATATAATGGTAGTCTTAAAAAAAATCGTTCAAGATGTCAAATGTCATCATTGTCACGAAGTTTTGAGGCAACCAACACAATCTGACCCAGTAGACAAAATTAATTCTTAAAAGCTGTAATCATATGAAACTGCTCATCTCAAAACCCACCTGTGGGTCTCTATTGCACCTGAAGTAAAACCCACACCACCTTATCTGGCTTAGAAGTGTTCCATGATCTGAGCCCTGCCTATAATTTTATTTTGGGGGACTTTGTACATCCACTTAGTCTTCTTGCTTTTCCTGGGGGCTCACAAATTAAGTTCCACTTCAGACCTTTCTTACTGAAGCAACCTTTCACTCCTCCATCCCCTCTCAAACACCTCGCCTTTCCTTGACATCCTCTCTAGGTTCCTAGTAAATTGTTTTCACTTTCAATTACTTCTCCAAACACTTGTCACTTATGTATTGCTCTTAAGAATGGATGCTACCTTGTTTACCTCTTGTAACTAAGTGTTCAATCAACAGTAAACTAATTTATAGATTAATTCTAACACAGAAAACAGTTACTCTAACACTTGATTTCTTTTACATAAAAATAAAAAGGAACTGTGAACTAATCTGATTGAAAACTGCTGCATCAAGTACTTACTTGGTTGATCTGCATAAGTTCTTAAAGGCACTGAAGAAACTCCTTGTAAGCCATGAGATATCCGATTGAAATGGCCTCTCTAGAAAAAAAAAATAAGACAAAGAAAACTTTCCTGTTAATTAAAACATAATTTTTACAACTGGCTGGTCAGATAGTTGGATAAAGAAGGCTCCTGCGAACAAACTGACTTCCCAAATTCAATCCCTGGGAATCATATGATGAAAGAAATGATTTCCAAAAAGTTGTGCTCTAACCTTCGCACATGCACACTCTAGCTAGCATGTTCATGTCTAGACACATGCATTCAAATACATAAATGTAACTTAGAAGTTTGATGAAAACAAACTGGGGCAAATGGATCAAGGACTTTCCGTTACCACACAGGGTATACTATCAATTTTCCCTCTTTTTCAATAATATTAAACTTTCACAATCTTACCTTGCTAGATCTGCCTTATTAAGAATATTCAATGCATTGTCCTATCTTAAACTTAATGAAATGTACTCACTGGCTTACAATTTTACTAAAGTTTCAGAAAGCATGGCTAGTTTTAATGCCAAGAATCATTTTAGTATTCTAATTAAAAGTCTGAAACTTTGAGTTCAGTTATTTAAATACTTCAACAACAATCATTTCACTTGTCATGCGTTCTAACGCATTAAGTCTGTAATCACTACATTTATGAAGATGTTCTTGAGCCACTAATATGAGCAGAAAACTAAACTAGGAATTTACCAATAGTGTCAGTGCACCCACATTCTGGAAGTCCCACAAACTACAACATACTCTCACACTCTCTAAACACTTATGCCTACCATTTCTTAAGACCAGTGAAACAAAGAAACCAACAGAGTTCCACCTGCTATCATGGCGAGCAAATCAATGGAAGGCAATGACAATATATACTCTGATGTAGCAATGTCCTTTACTTGGAGGCAATCTCTGCACTTGCGATCAAGTCAGCCAACCAAAGAAGAGCAAGCTGTCTGTACTGAGTTTTAGTCCCGGCTCAGATTCTCCCTAAAAGAACATTTTGCATGTTACATTAATTATTGAGGACGCAGACAACTCAGGGTGAAATAAGAATCTGATCTCTGTATTATCTCTAAAGTACTCGCGCTACCCTGCCACGACGCTGCATACATTGTTTGGAAGAATCTAACTGACAGGTGAAACGGGAAAGTGGTTTGGACGATAGACCAATGCAAAATTGAAAGAAAAAAAAAAAAAGCCCCAAGGCCTGGAGGATGCCAAGGGCACTAGTTTAGAGACGCGAAAGCAGATAGGACCGTAGAGCAACACCCAAGGCTGTGTAGGGGCTGACCACGTCTGGGCCACCCGCGTCTCAAGGTTACCTACCCCGCGCAGGAAAGTAGGCCTGGTCTGAGCTGGGATGAGGCAAAAGGTATAAAGGGGCATACAGCGGGTGAGAGGGCTGATTTGCTCGTTCCCGTGCCCGGGTAAAAACCTAGGCCTCTAGGCCCACGTACGGAAGTGGGGTGTGGGGCTGCGGGCAGTCATTCCCCAGCCGGGCCCTTCCCGGCCCGGGCCCGCGCCCGCGCTACCCGCTGCCTCAAGAGGCCGGGCTGAACCGGCACAGAGGCGGGGCTGCGGTCGTTCCCAGCGTCAGGCCGCGTCCAGACCCATGAGCGGGCATCTCGGCGCCCCTGGCCTAGTAGCTCCACACGCAGGCGGCCCTCACCTTGGCCAAGGAGCAGTACACACGACTCCAGCTCTGCATCTTCCCGTGGTCCTGACCCTACCGACAAGGATTTCACCTCCGCTTAGCGGCTGGTAGGTTTAGCCAAGGTCTCCCTGCTCTGCGCATGCGCGAGAGCAGTACGTCATCGCCCAGAAGCAGCGCGATTGGCCCGAGCGGCGGAGGCGCTCTGCTCCTTCGTCGTACACTGTCGTAAAGAAAGCCATGCTTAGTGGCAACTGGGAGTTTGGAGAGTGTTGCCAAAGTATCTAGAGTAGAGGTGCAATTAAATTGGAAGACAGGCTAAAATAAAAATGTTTGCCCAGTGAAGCCTACAGAAAGTAAAGTTTAAATAAGAAAGAAAATTTGACAAGCTCATGGTTGTGTTAGGCATTCGTGGACACTTCCCAAAGACTTTATCTCACTTTACAAAAACCGTATGAAGTATTTTCATTTTCTGGATGGAGCCCTGGGAACTTAAAGAAAACAATTGAGAGATAACTACATCCTTGTGGACAAAGACATTGATCTTAACTACTGATTTATAATCTCTACTCTCAACGGCCTTGTAAGGGATAGATGGACCTCAGACTTGGGCCTTTCTTCACCAACATCCTGCTCTGAAAATGACGCTAACAAGAAAATATGGGAAATAAACAACCTCCTGTTTCTCTATTTTGTAAGCGTGTCTCGCTTGTAGAGCAAACTAGAAAGGGTTTGGATGGTGGCTGAGATATTATGTTTTCATGGAATATCATTCACCTTAAAAGATTGGTAACTTGTCTATAGATTTGAGTACGGAGGTCTAAGGTATGATTCCCACTTTGTAATAACTGTCTCTAGCAAGAAAACTTTAACTCTACATTTCCCAAAAGTTCACAACCCATACGCTGTAATGAACTCCATAGAGTTAAGCATGGATGTTAGAGTTAGATGGAGATTGCTCCTTCCTATCTATGCCCATTTTGAGGGAAGAAGATGTGAGCGAATGAATGAGTGAGTGAATGAATGAATGCTTTTGACGTTACAAAGAAAGATAGCTGTTACCAAATGTTCACACACACACACATATGCCTGCCTTTTTTTCTTAAAAGAGTGTTCCATGTGCCACAAACTGCTGTCAACCTCCATACGCAGATGAGAAATACCTTGAGCTAAATGATTTTGCTGCTTTAATCTCCTGAGTGTTGGTCTACCACCATGCCAAGTTTATGTGTTTCGGGCGGTGGAGATGGAACCCAGGTCTCCTTGTGTGCCAGGCAACCATTCTTCCAACTCAGCTACATCTCTAACCCTTGTTCTTCCCTTTCATACACTAACATAGTGTTCAGAACCCTTGCTCTTCCTTGTCATACACTAACAGAGTGTTCAGCAGGACAGGTAGGCATTCAGAGTTGCAACTTCCTTTTCCAGGTTCCATACAACTATATATAGGCATATGACCAAATACTGGCCAATGCTCTTCTTTGTTTATTGTATGTTAAATTATTTCTGATAATCTTTGCTGGAACAACTCTCATCATAGTGTATTTAAGCCAAGTCCAAAACCTAGCACTTTTCAAGTTAAAAAGTAGACTTGATTCCTTCTCTTGAATATGGAACATCCTTAGGCAAATGTTTCTTCTAATGAATAAATTGAAACAGAGGTGATATTAAGTGACTCTCAGGTTAGGGACAAAATCCCTTCCTCCTCCTCCACCTCCTGCTTGTCCTCTTTTTCCTTTCCTTCTCTTCTCCATCTCCCTTCTTTTCCTCCTCTTTCCTTCTCTTGTTCTCCTCCTCTTCTTTCTCCCTAACACTTCTCTCTGTAAGCAGTTTATAACTCAAATACTCTCAACAAAATAAACATTGTCATTGTTTTAGCTACTAAGATTTGTGGGAAAGTTTGTTGTAAAGCAATGGATGGATTAAGCCCTTACGTCCCCACAACATTCAGTATAATTGCAACTGTTTCTTTCTCATTATGGATCTTATTATTCTAATCCTCTCCCTTGTTGCTATTAAAATTTCTCTTAATGGTGTCATTACTGATGCCACTATTCATTATAAAAACTAGGTTCATCCCTCACAGTTGTTGCCATTCTGTCAACAAAGTAGAACTGAATAATGCAAATTTAGTTTACATAGAGGTGCAGTTGTTACAAGTCAGTGTCCCAAAATAATGACATGGGAATCAATTTCCCTCATATAAAAGTCTAAGCTGGTATCTCTGGCAGATATATCCCATGAAGGCATTCTTAACTTCTCTTTCCTTTTGGCTCTGCCGTTATCAGAATTTTGTCTGGCATCTTTTGTTCAAGATGGTTGTTCTAGTTCATAGTTCTGTAGCTTTATTTGCTTTTGCCTGGCAGTTAATATTATTAATTTGGTGAAATCACAATTTATCCTTTTATCCTTAGTGTCTCACTAGCTAGTGTTACTTCTGCATTAACAGGCTAAAACTGTTAGCTTTCACTAACTCCCTGTTTTCACCAGTGAGAGATGACTTTTCTGTAGCAAAAAAAAAAAAATGAATTGGAAGGTGAGCTATTTTATAAGATTAGTGGAAAGTGAAACCCAATGCAAAAATAAGCAGAACAGGGGAAAGAGTAGTTAAGGAATGGCAATGAGTTGAATTAACTGAATTTGAAATGCCAGGTAGAAAAGCCAATAGAGAAGTTACTAGAAGCACAAGTCTGTATCTGTAGCTTAGATGCACTAGACTTTGAATGGAGAGATGGTTTAGTGGGTAAGTGTGCTTGCTGGGCAAGCATGTGAACTTGAAGTTAGAGCCAGAACCCACATAAAAAGCAAGACATAGAGACTGAACAGAAGGATTCATGGTTAAGAGAAAGTACTGCTCTTGCAGAGGACTCAAGTTCAATTCCCAGCACCCATATTAGGTACATCACAACTGCCTGTAATTTTAACTCCTGAAGATCCAATGCCTTCTGCACACTGTGAGCACTGTTTAAGTATGTGTGGGCACGCACGTGCCTACACACACACACACACACACACACACACACACACACACTAAAATCAGTTTTTAAAAAGGCAGGCATGGCTATGCTAAAAGGGTGAGTGATAGAAACAGAAGGATCATTGAGGATTGCTGGTGACCAGCCTACCTCCAGGTTCAATGAGAAATCTTGTCTGCATGGAATAAGGCAGCGTGTGATAGAATGAGCCACTCAGCATCCTGATCTGACCTTTAGTGGCCTCCCACAACCCATACCCTTATGCTTGTACCACATTTACACACATACACAAAGAAAGAAGAGGGAGTTTTTTTAAGCACTAAAATTGAAAATTCACTGATATTTGGGTCATGTGACATTTATAGGAATAGATGAATAAGGATAACATCTCAAAGGGGAAACATATGAGAGACTGAGCAGTTAACACTAAATTCTGAGCGAGGCCCACTTGCTATTTGTTCAATTATTTTTAACTGTTTTTGGGAGCAGATAAGAAGACACTGAGCAGGAGTTACACGTTATCAGAACAGTATTAAAAACTGTTGAGTCACTGTTTATGCTAGTTCTTTAATGTAGGCACCTCCTCACCCCACCAGCCTCCCTTGTTTGGTGTTTGGTTTCTTGAAACTGGGTTCAATTAAGAAGTCTGGACTGGCCTTAAACTCACATGTAGTCTGAGCAGGACTTGAATTTGTGACCTTTCTTGGCCAGCCTCCCACTACGGAGATTATAGATATGTCCTACAGCATCCTGATATGATGCCTGCTAATGTTTTATTTTCTTTTAAGAAGATGTTGGGTATGTAAAAGAAACACTTCTAAAGCTTAAATCACACATGAAACCCTACACACTAATAGTGGAAAACTTCAACACTCCACTCTCACCACTGGAGAGGTCTGTCAGACAAAAAGTAACAGAGAAATAAGGGAACTAACAGATGTTATGACTCAAATGGACTTAACAGGCATCTATAGAACATTCCATCCCAACATAAAAGAGTATAACTTCTTCTCAGCACCTCATGGACCCTTCTAAAAAATTGACCACATACTCGGTAACAAAACAAACCTCAACAGATACAAAAATATTGGAATAACCCCATGTATCTTATTGGATCACCATGGCTTAAAATTAGAATTCGATAGCAACACTAACTCCAGAAAGCCCACAAACACATGAAAATTAAACAATGCTCACCTGAATCATCAATGGGTCAAGGAAGAAATAAAGAGAGAAATTAAAGACTTCATAAAATTCAATGAAAATGACCACACAACATACCCAAATTTATGGGACACAACGAAAGCAGTGTTAAGAGGAAAGTTCATAGCACTAAATGCCTACATAAAGAAGCTGGAAGAATGCTACACTAGTGAATTAACAAAATATTTGAAACTCTAGAACAAAAAGAAGCAAACTCAGCCTGGAGAACTAGATGGCAGAAAAAAATCAAATTGAAAGATCAAATCAACAAAAATAGGAACAAAGAAAAAATACTAAAAATCAATGAGACAAAGAGTTGGTTCTTCTAGAAAATCAACAAAATAGACAAACTTTTGTACAAATTAAACAAAAAGACACAGAGAGAATATCCAAGTTAACAAAATCAGAAATGAAAAGGGGGGCATAGCAACAGATATGGAGGAAATCCAGAGAATCACTAAGTAATATTTCGAAAACCTGTACTCCACAAAATTTGAAAACTTAAAGGAAATGGACAATTTTCTAGATAAATATCACTTACCAAAATTAAATCAAGACCAGAGAAGCTAATTAAATAGACCTATAACTGCTGAAGAAATAGAAATAGTCATCAAAAGTCTCTCAACCTAAAAAAAAGCCCAGGACCGGATAGACCAGATATTTCAGCTCAGAATTCTACACGATTTTCAAAGAAGAAGTAATACCACTACTCTGCAACAAAATGTAAGATCCCTTCATGATAAGGGTCTTGGAGAGAACAGGGATATAAGGAACACACTTAAACATAACAAAGGCAATATCCAGCAAGCCAACAGCCAACATCAAACTAAATGTTTTGAAACTCACAATCCCACTGAAACAATCTCACTTAAAATCAGGAACAAGACAAGGTTGTTCACTCTCTCCATATCTATTCAATATAGTTCTCAAGGTTCTAGCTAGAGCAATAAGACAACAAAAGGAGAAAGGAGATACAAATCAGAAAGAAGTCAAACTCTCACTATTTGCTGATGATATGGTAGTTTACATAAGCAACCTCAAAAATTCTACTAAGGAACTTCTACAACTGATAAATACTTTCAGTAATGTAGCAGGATACAAGATTAACTTAAAAACAATCAGTAGCTCTTCTTTACACAGATGATAAATGGGCTGAGAAAGAAGTCAGAGAAATGTTGCCCTTCACAATAGCCACAAATAGCATAAAATATCTCTAGTAACTCTAACCAAACAAGTGGAAGACCTGTATGACAAGAACTTTAAATCTTTGAAGAAAGAAATTGAAGAAGACACCAGAAAATGGAAAGATCTCACATGCTCTTGATTAGGTATAATTAACGTAGTAAAAATGGCAATCTTACTGAAAGCAATCTACAGATTCAATGAAATGCCCAGCAAAATTCTTCACAGACCTTGAAAGAATAGTACTCAACTTCATATTGAAAAGCAAAAACACCAGGATAGCCAAAATAATCCTGTACAATAAAGGAACTTCTGGAGGCATCACAATTCCTGACTTCAAACTCTACTACAGATCTACTGAAAACAGACTGGTATTGGCATAAAAACAGACAGGAGGACCAATTGAACTGAATCAAAGACCCAGATATTAATCCACACACCTACGAGACCTGATTTTTGACAAAGAAGCAAAAAATACAAAATGAGAAAAAAAACATATTTAACAAATGGTGCAGGCATAACTGGATATCAACATGTAGAAGAATGAAAATAGATCCATATCTATCACCATGCACAAAACTCAAGTCCAAATGAATCAAAAACCACAACATAAAGCCAACTACACTGAACCTCACAGAAGAGAAATTGGGAAGTGCACTTTAACACATTGGCCCAGGAGACCACTTTCTAAATATAACCCCAATAGTACAAACACTAAGAGAAACAATTAATAAATGGGACCTCCAGAAACTGCTTCTGCAAAGCAAAGGACACGGTCAACAAGACAAAACAACAACCTACAGAATGGGAAAAGATCTTCACCAACCCCATATCAGACAGAGGACTGATCTCTAAAATATACAAGAACTCGAGAAATTAGTCATCAAAAGAAAAAACAACCAATAAAAAAAAATGGAGTAAAGACCTAAACAGAGAACTCTCAACAGAGGAATCTAAAATGGCTGAAAGACACTTAAGGAAATGCTCAACATCCTTAGTCATCAAAGAACTACAAATCAAAACAACTCTGAGATTCCATCTTACACCTGTAAGAATGGCCAAGATCAAAAACACTGATCACAACTTATGCTGGAGAGGATGTGGGGTAAAGGGAACACTCTTGCATTGATGGTGGGAGTGCAAATTGGTACAACCCCTTTGGATGTCAGTGTGGTGATTTCTCAGAAAAGTAGGAAACAACCTTCCTCAAGACCTAGTAATACCACTTTTGGGTATATATCCAAAGGATGCTTAATCGTGCCACAAAGACATGTGCTGAACTATGTACATAGCAGCATTGTTTGCCATAGCCAGAAACTCGAAACAATCTAAATGCCCTTCAAATGAAGAATGGATAAGGAAAATGTCATGCATTTACACAATGGAGTATTACACAGCAGAAAAAATAATGACATTGAAATTTTCAGGCAAATGGATGGATCTAAAAACATCATATTGAGTGAGGTAACCCAGATAGACAAATATCATATGTACTCACTCTTAAATGACTTTAGACATAAAGCAAAGAAAACCAGCCTACAATTCACAATCCCAGAGAACCTAGACAATAATGAGGCCCCTAGGAGAGACATGCATGGATTTAATGTACACAGGAAGTAGAAAAAAACAAGATCTTCTGAGTAAATTGGGAGCATGGGAACCGTGGAAGAGGATTGAAGGGAAGGGGAGAAGAAGGGAGGGGAGCAGAAAAAAATATATAGTTCAATAAAAATCAATTTAAAAAATAGAAGATGTTGGGGGATTCGGACAACTTTAATCTTGTCTATCATATTACCACTGTGTTAATATTAGTCACTTTGAACACTCCAGAGGTGCCTTGAGGAAGCCAGTCATAGAGAAGTCACTGTTGCTGGTTCCCAAAACACAACACCAGCTTCTGAAGGCACTGTCGCACACAGTTGTTTCAAATAGCAAGTGGTTATTGGGGTTTTTTTTGTTTTTGTTTTTGTTTTTGTTTTTGTTTTTGTTTTGTTTTGTTTTGTTTTTTTTTGTTTTGTTTTGTTTTGTTTTTTTTTTTTCTTTTTTTTTTGCTATCACCAGCCATTTCCACCCTGGCCAGGTCAGGAGACTTCACTTGTTCTAGACCTCCTCTAGAACAAACTCGGTCCTTTATTTGCATGGATTCCTGTGATTGGTACAGACACCCTTGGCACACACCCCTCTGGTTGTATAACTAGATGACCTTTTTGATATTGAAATTTCAGGCCTAATAAAGGACTTCTCTGGAGTGCTCTTTTCTTGTCTACTTTTGATCTTCATCCTTAGTAGAGAAGAGTGACAGAGTAACATGAAAGAGAAAATGATAGCTGGTGTGGGAGAATTGTCTGTATTCTGTCAATCATATTTCAAATAAATGCTGATTGGTCAGGCAGGAAGTATAGGTGGGAAAACCAGACAGGAAGTATAGGTGGGAAAACCAGACAGGAAGTAGAAATGATGCAATGAGAACAGGAGAATTCTGGGAAGGAGGAAGCTGATTCCTTCCACTCCTGCCCAGATCACTGAAGCAGCAGGATGTGATCTGCCCCACTGAAAAAGGTACTGAGCCATATGGCAAACATAGATCAGAATAATGGGTTAATATAAGCAACAAGAGCTAATAAGTAGCATGAGCTAATGGGCCAATCAGCTTTATAACTTATAGAGATCTCTGTGTGATTTTCTCTGGGACTAAACAGCTGGAGGGCTGGGCAGGACAGAAAACCCCCACAAACAAACAGGACCCTTCATGTTACAGATAGTCGAAACAGCACAGAGACAGGCAGTTGTGGCACTGGCAGCAATGATAACAAGCTGCTGAAGAGCTCCAGAGAGCTGCCAGGCCTTGGAGACCCAGTCTCAGACACATTATTTGAGAATGACAAGACCCTAAATCCAGCACCTGTAACCCTTGCTGTTGTCGGGCTGAATGTCCCAGCACCTGGGGCTGAATGAAAGCCATGACAGTAGGAAAAGCTACCTACTGTAGTGTACTGCTGTCTGCTTCTACCACTCATGACTTCAATGGCTGACAAGTTGGTGGCTATAGTACAAAACAATAAGCCTTCAACCTGAGTTCAGAGTGCCATAAGTCTCTGGCTTTTAAAGACATAAACAATACTGTCACCTAGATCTCAAAAACTACAAGCCTCTGGTTTTGACTGTCAAGCCTCTAGGCCTTGGACACTCAAGGGCCTACCAATCTCAGCACAGGAAAAGCTTCTTGCCCACCCACCCATGATTCTTATCCATGAAGAACAGAAACACCAAAGCCAGCTACAAGGCCTTTAAGAGCTATTACACAAGCTTCCTCGGGTATACACAGACCATTTCCTCCATTGTAGTGTAACAGGGGATTACACATAGGGGATGCCCACACAATAGAGTTTGAAGGACACCTTAAATGAGGCTTGGCCCAAAATAATTCTAATCGCTTCCTTAATTCCTATCTTGAAAGCATCCCATTAAGAGATTCATTGATATTGTCCCTTTTCCAAATGTTCTCTATTAAGTTTAGACTGGCTCCAAGTTCTGCCCTGGGGAAGAGTCGCTGACAGAATGAACATCTGTTGATTGTTCCTTCTCCAAATGTTCTCTACTAAATCCAGGCTGGCTCCTGGTTTTGCCTTAGGGAGAAACGGCAGATGGAAGATGAGAAGACGGCTATAAGCTCTGTGCTGCAGGGTCTTTATCCCATTTTCTCTATTCTTGTGTAATGGGGGCCTTTATCTCATTTACTCTGTTCTTGTGTAATGGGGGCCTTTATCTCATTTACTCTGTTCTTGTGTAATGGGGGTCTTAATCTCATTTATTCCGTTCTTGTGTAATGGGGGTCTTAATCCTTTTTACTCTGTTCTTGTGTAATGGGGGTCTTTATCCCATTTTCTCTGCTCTTGTGTAATGGGGGTCTTAATCTCATTTATTCCGTTCTTGTGTAATGGGGGTCTTAATCCTTTTTACTCTGTTCTTGTGTAATGGGGGTCTTTATCTCATTTACTCTGTTCTTATGTAATGGGGGTCTTAATCCTGTTTATTCTGTTCTTGTGTAATGGAGGTCTTAATCTCATTTATTCCGTTCTTGTGTAATGGGGGTCTTTATCCCATTTTCTCTGTTCTTATGTAATGGGGGTCTTAATCCCATTTATTCCATTCTTGTGCAATGGGGGTCTTTGGCCCATTTATTCCGTTCTTGTGTAATGGGGGCCTTTAGCCCATTTGCTCCATTCTTGTGTAACAGCTCACCAGTGGATTTTCTTCTGGGTAGCTGGCCAAAGAAATAAGGCCCCACTGAGTAAATGGACTATTCTGGACTCAGGATAGAAGGACTGGAGCAGAGTGACTGTCAAGTATACATCAGAAAAAGGGCATAGACATAAAGAAAATAAGAAGTCAAGTAGAAGAAGTTAAAGAGAACCAAACTGATAACGTGCCTTCCCCGGGCAGCCCAACAACTACCTGAGTATGAGTCCTAACCAGAAGAGGGGTGACAGCATTCCATGTTCCCTAGTGTTTGCAAACTCATTTATCTAGTCACTCCTCCACAGATCAGGGAACCAAAAGAGAACTAAATCATAACCATCCCATGACCTTGCAGCATTTAGAGCCTAGTGGGACAGTAGTTACATAATTAGATGGTTCCATGACAAATGATGTGAAGAAACATGTTGACCTAAGAGGATTAAGTCTCACTGATGAATGAAGGCCGCTGGCTTGTTCCCGACTGCTCAGAACAGAAATAAACACATAGAAGCTGTATTAATTACAACACTTCTTGGCCTATTAGTTTATGTATATTTCTAGCTCACTCTTATCTCTTAAATTAACCCATGTCTATTGCTATATTTTATATCTTACCATAAGGCTTGTGGCCTACCAGCAAGGTTCCACTAACAGCTTGTGTCTTTCTCCTCTGGCAGTTACATGGCATCTCCCTGACTCCACCTACTTTCTGTTTATAAATCTCTTCCAGCCTGGCTATATTCTGTTATGCCATTGGTTGAAAGCAGCTTCTTTATTCATTAACCAATAAAAGCAACACATGTACAGAAGGACCTCCCATACCATTCCCACAACACTGATCAAGTTGGGGATGGCCAGTTCCCCTGAAGAAGTGGTACCTAGTATCCAAACAAACAAACAAACAAATAAACAAACAAAAAAGGTGGTCTAGGCAAGGACAATGAAGTGAGTGCTCTAGGCAGAAACACCACCATCATCTCCATTCTCTAGATGGGATCCAGATGAGAAAGGACATTGTAAGCATGCTGGGTTGATGGAGGTCTGGGTTCTGAGTCTTGCTGCTCCTTCACTTTCTGTGTGTAATCTGCCATAAGCCATCTTTTGGCTTTGCAGACGCTAAGACACCTCCAAACAGCAAAACTTAAAGTGCTTTTATCTGAGCACTTGTAAAGAGATATTTCATAGAAGACCATAGAACATGGTAGCCCCATGCCTGTTGGAACACTTATTACAAAAAGAAAAGATAAGCTAGAAATTTAGCTCAGTGTTAGAGTCCTTGTCTAACAGACTTTGGGTTCTGGGTTGCATTACTAATCTGAAAAAAAGACAAAAAACAGAAAGTGTTGTGGGAAAAAAGTAACTCATAAATTCTGCGGATGGAAATGTAAATTGATGCACATACTATTGAAAAAAATAAAAATAGAACCATTGTGTAATCCAGAATCTAACTGCTGGGTATAGAGCTAAAGGAAATAAGATCAGTATACTGACTGGATGGTGGTGGTGCATGCCTTTAATCCCAGCACTTGGGAGGTAGAGGCAGGTGGATCTCTATGAGTTCAAGACCAGCCTGGTCTACAAAGCAAGTTTCAGGAAAGCCTGAAATTCTATCTCGAAAAAACACACACAAAATCAGTATACTGATGAAATATCTGTTGGCAGAGGTTTCTGTCCCGCCTGGTCCTGCAATTGACCAGTCCCAAAGAAATACACAGAGGTCTACATTAGTTATAAACTGGTTAGCCTAGTAGCTCAGGCTTTCTTATTCACTAATTCTTACATCTTAAATTAGTCCATAATTCTTGTCTGTGTTAGTCACATGGCTTGGTACCTTTCATCAGCTAAAGGAGTTCCCACAGCAGAGTCTGTAATGAATTTCACCAGCAGTGAAAGAGGTTCCTATATAAAACACCTAAGTATGGTGCTGGGGACCTTATTTTAGATCCCTAACACACATGGAAGGTCAGGTTTAGTGGCATACATCTGTAATTCTGGTCCTAGGAGTAAGATTGAGGGAGGAGACAGGTAGATCTCCAAAGTACATTGATTATTCAGTCTGGCCAATCAATGGGGTCTAAGTTCAGTGAAAGACCCTAACTCTCTCTGCCACCCCCTTCTCTCTCTCTCTCTCCCCCCCCCCTCTCTCTCTCTCACACACACACACACACACATGCATGCTCACGCGCACACATTTACATGTACTAAAAAAATTAAGGAAAAATACGAGTGGTATAAAGGAATCAAGCTAACTTAAAACTCATGATGGCACCAGCAGAGAATCTAGGGTAGAAGGGTGGATGTGACAAGAACAATGGTTTATCCAAACTTCCTATGGAAAAATCTCACAGGACCTCCAGCTTCTGCCAGTTTGACAACACTACTTCTCAAATCTTCATATTGATTCTATGGCTATGGGATTGATCAGCAATGAATTATCCCTTTGATTCATAAGTGAATGATCTCTCAGGAGTCATTTGCAAACCATAATTATAATGGGCATGCTACCATTTATTGGAAAGCTACTATATTACAAACATTAAAGCAAATACTGCTTCTAAAATCATAACTGCAAGGCAGGTATGATTAATCTTGTTTTATAGGAAAAGAAAAAATTCCAAAGAATTTTAAAGACATACCTAAGGTTGTGTGGTCAGTAAATGTCAGACTCCAATGCATCTGCCTCAGATCTTTTGACAAGTTTATGCCTGTTTTCTCATGCTAGATACATTTCTAATTGCCAAGCAACATACCTGGATCCCTTTGGACTCAAGAAGTTTGGGGTGGGGCATGTGCACACGCATGTGGAGGCCAGAAGTTGGTATGTGGTAACTTCCTCAGTCACTCTCTACTTTATGTTTGGATAGAGGGTTTCTTACTCAACCTGGGGCTCTTCGTTGGCTGGCTGACCATCAAGTCTCTTCCACGATCTACCTGTCTCTACCTATCAACTGTGGGGTTACAGACTCATGCTGCCATGACCATCTTTTAACTGGGTTCTGGGACATCTCAACTACTCTTGTACTTGTCCAGCAAGCACTTTATGCACTGAGCTATCTGTCTCCCAAGCTTCCACTCTCACACTCTTGGGTTTGAAGATTTCGTCTCTGGCATCGATCTGCCATACCTTCAGTACAGATTTACCAGGGTTAAATATCACTTATTTATTCTGAGCAAAAGAAAACAAACAAGTACCAGAAGAACGGGACCAGTGGTTTAAAGACTAATTGCTACACAGTCCATTGCTCTGTGCATCTGCTGGTTTTTTTTTATGCTTCGTATTTTAACCATTTCCTTTTTTATGAGAGACATATTTTCTTAGATTCTTTTTAAACAAAATTTCTATCAAAATAAGCTAAGTGGTGATAGATTGACCAAACAATAAATAACTATTTTGTTAACAGTGCAAGTCTGTAAGTAGGCATTTAGTCAAAAGCTACTAGCACTAACTTCCCAGAAGGGGGCAGTGTTCCTCCACTATGCCTTTCCTTTATGGTTACTGAGGGGAAAGTAGAAAGTTTCAAAAACGAAACTGTTTTGGTGTAGGAACAGGGTTATCATAATGCTTCAAAAATAATTCTAGATACAAGAACAGACAGAAACAAAGACTAGGTACAAACTATCATTTGTCACACAGAAGAGGATGCAAGAGTTATCAACAAGACCCCCGATTGTGGGGCCATCCCGGTCTAGTTGAGGAAGTGGCTACCTGTACAAGCAGTTATAAGAGTAATCAGACAGTGTGCCAGCCTGGGCAGGACTTTTCTCATTCACACATACTACACCTTCAGCCTCCTCCACCTAGTGTTGCCCAAGTGACCTACTCCTTTGACCCTTTTGATGTTTTTTATTTAAAATTTTGCATGTATATGAGTGTATTACTTGCATGTATGTCTGTGTACTGGGTGCAGGCAGGGCCCATAGAGGCCAGAGGAAGGTGACAGATTCCTTGGAACTGTGAGCCACTGTGAGGGTACTGGGAAGAGCAGCCAGAGAATAACTACTGAGTCATCCCTCCAGACCCCTACCTCACCTCCCTGGCCCAGCTGCCACCTTCACCTCTCTCACAGCCTCATCCCAAATCCTCTTTCTCAGGGAGGCCGGTCTGGACCACTCTAATGTGGTCCAGCAAACCTTTCTTCACCTTGTACTCTCATTTTCCCCGCCTTGGTGATTCTTTCCCACAAAAATTGTCATCTTTTAATTAATTTGTTATCTTCATTTTTTAACATTGTCTGTTGCCACCAGAATCTAAGTAAGTTCCATGGAGGCTCTGATTCCCATGTGTTGTGTTCGCTGATACACCCCGAGTACCCAGGCTAGTGCTTTCCACAGTAAACACTTTTAAAATGTTAAAGTTATTTATAGGAGGTGGTGTGTATAGTACATGTGAAGGTCGGAGGATGACCTGGTGAAAGCCAACTCTCACCTTCCACCATTAGGAGCTGGGAAAGAACTCAGGTCGTCAGGCTAGGCAGCAAGAGCCTTTATTCAAAGAGACATCTCGCCAACTACTTCCCCAGTACCCAAATATGAAAGAAGGTGAAAGGAAAGTGTCACGATGGCTAAAACCCCTTAATGGGTGGTGAAGATTTCATTAGACAGAGAAGAGATACCAGAATTAATATGCTCTGTGAGGCACCGAGGCATGAGAAAAATAGAAACAAGATAGGAATATGGACGTAATAATTTCCAGTATGGCAGACAAGAAGAGCTATGACCTTTATGGTCAGGCCTACAGCTAGAAATATTCCTTCTACAATTCTTTCACTTGTGCCTGGGATTAGTCTGCCTGTCTCTCTAAATAATGCCCTTCTCATATATGATAACGATGTAATTAATAATGATGATGTTTCCATTGAAGAGTATTAGAGAAAACTTACAAGTCATGTATCTGGTTCAGAGAAAGTACTTAAAAACAGAAGTTATTCTAGGACTATCGTACACACGGGGCACTTGTCAAGCAAGTGAGTTGAAGTGTTTAGCAAATGAATTTTAAGTCACTTGACTTCTTCTATAAGGGTAAGGCCTTCAGGGGTTCTAATATGCACTGCTGGTGGAATTTTGCAGATACTACACCTTGTCTACACAGAGACAACGTCAATATCTCAGTCTATAATTTCTGCTAATAAAGTAGGAGACTTTTGCTTCTGTAGGATTAAGCTGCCATTTGAAGCTCCCAAGTCTGATAAGTGACTAATACAGAATTCATAGCCAGGATTTCAGATTCCAAGCATGGCCATGTCTTTGTGTATGGGATTTGAACTGACACAATTATACTGACGATTGGATCAACCAATTGAAAATGAACCAATTTGCTTAACCCCTCAGCAAAGCTGAGATAAGACGAACTGGAGAACTGAAGCGTGTCTCTCAAGCCATTTTCCGCCAGCTTTGACTCTTCACAGCCTTTGTCCTCACAGAATTAAACCTCTCCAAGTGGAAACAGCACTTGAGGGTAAATACCTTGAAAATATTCGTTCTCTCTATTTCACTGAAGGAGTTCTTCTTAGCCACCAAGAGACTGAAAGAAGAATGAAGTGAAATGATCACAACATTTGGGGCATACAAATAAATAAATACATGTTGAGATTATGAGTTTATTGTTACACACAGGATTAATGGAACTAGAGATAAAATAGAAAAAATTGAAGTGTTAGGAAAACTATTAGGGTCCTGGAGAGATGGCTCAGTGTTTAGGAACATTTGCTACTCCTGCAAAGAGCTGGTGTTCCATTTCCTTCACCAGCATGGCAGATAAGAACTGTCTGTAACTCAAGTTCCAGAGGAACTGACATGCTCTTTGATCTCTATGGGCATGTCACGCACCTGGTACCATACATACAAGCGGGCAAAACACTCATACACATAATAATAATTAATAATAATAATAAATCTTTTTTAGAGAGAAAAGCTATTATGTTCTTGGCTTGACAATTTTAAAGAGGAACAGAGGAGCATGTCTGAAAGTGAACCAGTTAAATGGAGATAATGTGGGAGCTATAACTACCGTACAACCAAACTATTATGGGGACTATTAAGTGGGTTTTATAATACAGAGCTCCTTAAAGAGTGGCTCATAATTGAATGTAGGGTTAGGATTGGAGGTAAGTACCACCATGCTCAGATGGTGTGGATGTTAGGATCCAAATTCAGTGTCTCATACTTGCTTAGCAAGTACTTTACTGGATGAGATACCCAGTCTCTTCGATCTGTCTCTTAAAGAACTTCTGAATTTTCTTAGAATGCTTGACTAAATATGTTCTCATTATTTTATAGAAGTGCTTGTAGCTAATTATCTTTTAATTTAAAAATATGTTTATTTATTTTATATTGTGGATATTTTGCCTGCCTATATGTATGTGCACCATGTACATGTCTGTTGGACTCCCTGGTACTGAGGTTATGAATGGTTATGAGTCACGCTATGGGTGCTGGGAATTGAACCTGGGTCCTCTACAGGAGCAACAAGCGGCCTCTGAGCCAGCTGCAACTATTTTTAGTTCAACTTTTTGCTTTGTTTTGCTGATTTTCTTTTTTCTTTTTCTTTTTCATAGCAGGGTTTCTTTGTGTTGCTTCGACTGTCCTAGAACTAGCTATGTACACCAGACTGGCCGTGAATTCAAAGAGATCTTCCTGCCTCTGCATCCCAAGTGCTGAGATTAAAGGTATGTGCCAACACTGCCCTAGGTTTTATTTTTTGAGACAGAGTCTCATATGTAGTCATAGCTGGTCTGGAGTTCACTATGTAAAAGAGGCTGGCCTCAGACCTACAGTAATCTACCTTCCTCTGCGTTCTAAATCCTGGGCTCAGAGGTGAGAGTCAGCATGCCTAGTCTGGAGTTTGTCTTTTAAGAAGAAAATTATAATCTACCACGAAAGACGAAGTTCTAATCCATGGTAGTAACTAGTCAACAGACCATCGTGAAGTTGCCACATTGTATACAGTACTATATACAGTGTCGTGAAGAATATAAAATTTTGGGTTTTTTAATTTTTTAAAAATTTTGGAGGTACTTTCAGACACACTTCAAATGGACAAACCAGCAAAATGGCCTTCAACAATGACAAAACTGTGGCCAACGTTCTTCCATTTTGTCACTGTCTACATCCCTCCTCCTGTTTTACTTAAGGCAAATTTTAGTCACCATAGCATTTTATCCATAAATATTTCAAAGTACACCTACAAAAGAGAAGGACTTTTGAAAAAGACTTTAAAAAAAGATTACAAATTTAAAATTTTTCTATGTCAGCAAATAATGTCATTGCTCACATTTTAAGGTTTTATAATAACACTATAGTTTTCTTCAAATATACCAAACAGTGTCTCTACAAGCCATAAAAGTGACATTATCATCTGATAATTTATGGTTGAACAAAGTAAAGCTTAGGGATATAAAGCATCTGCTCCACTCGCTTTCTTAAGAAGTAGAAAAAACAGACAGCAGGGATACTTGCGGTGCATAGCTGACTGACGTGAACAGTGGATTTGGAGGACAGTGACTCTAATGCAACACACAGCGGAAAACCCTGATAGACATGCATAAGATAATCCGTGATAACCCCATGAACATTTCTTATGCTCTGTGATGTATCAAAATTTGAAAAGAAAGGCATTCAAGAGCCTGTGTCCAGTGGTGCTTATGTGGGTTGTGATATATATTATGACCAACAGAGGGCAGCAATATGACAGGCAACAGCACAACCCAGCCCTTTTCACTGACAGCTCAAACATCTCTTCAGGCCTCTGACTGCTCCAAAGGTGAAATTGGAAGCACCAAGGAAATAAAGATGCCTCTAGGATACTGTTTCTCAAAGTATGTCTCATCTCACCTTCTGTTTATCGTGGTGTGGAAGCTCAGTTAAAATGGTCATTTTTGATGTCTCAGTGTGAGTAAAGAATGTAAAATTCTCAGAAAAGTTGATTACATGTTAAAATAAGAGTATTTTTATTTAGTTGGTTAAATAAGATCTCTCTCTCTCTCTCTCTCTCTCTCTCTCTCTCTCTCTCTCTCACACACACACACACACACACACACACACAAACATACACACACACTTCTTGCTGTGTAGCCTACACTGATTGGCCTTGAACTCATAATCCTTCTGCCTCAGCCTCCTGAATGTTGATTAACAGCTGTGAACCATACCCAAATCCCCTGATCCTTTTTTATATTTAAAAAACTGTGGCCATTGCAACAATATAAATTTATATATGTGGCTTTTATTCATCAGCACATTTGTAGCTATCACTTTATCTTCATCGTACTTTTCTTCACTGAAGACTACAGAAAGGACTTGTTACTCAAGCCTGGTCAGTTACTAGTTCATGGACTTAAAACACAGGAAGAAGACAGCACACTTTTGCTTCTTTTAGACGCTCAAGTGGACATAGAGATGAGTCATTGCACTGTCTTTCTTCAAGCACATCCCTAGGATAGGCTAAATGAAGAGAAATTTAGACCAACTCAAAACAGAGAAGTAACATCATGATGATGCTGGTTGATAAAGTAAAGCCATGCTTATACTTAGCTCTATGTTTTCACTTTTAGTTGTAACTAGCTAACATTGTTTTGTATGGGAAATTTTGAGTGGAATTTGTTGTAATGAAACAATCTCTAACTAACACATCTTGGCATTAGTGAAATGACTGGGGAAATGGATTAGTTGGTAAAGGACTTGTCAAGCAAGCATGAGGATGCGAGTTTAGATCTCCAGCATCTGTGTAAATAGACCTCACTAAGCAGCACAGCCCTGTAATCTCAGTGTATCAAGGCAGAGGCAGCTCACTGCCTGGCCAAGCAAGGGAAACCGATGAGTTCTAGGTCCAGCGAAAGGGCCCATCTCCCCCCAAATAAAGTGGCGAACAACTGAAGAATATATCTGATGCCACCCTCTGGCTTCCACATGCACCCACACATACATGCATGTGCACCTGCATGCTTACACACACATGAACACATATGCACACATGTGCTGCACACAAAATAAATAAGGAAATCATTGTTCAAGGTGGTAAAAGCTGAGTAAGTAAGAATACATTAACATGATATTTGGTGATAAAAAGAATGATAAGTCTTGGGTAGACCTCGAATATTCTCTCTGCCTAGTTTCCCTGACTTGGGATCAACAAGGAGTATTTCTTTATCTCTCTCACTCAAGAGGATTAATTTTCAGAGTTTCTCTTATCTTAAAAGAAGGATTTCTTGAAGTAACCAAAGTAGCAAAGTGCTGAGAGCTTGAACTATGTTGACGAAAGCTGAGAAGAGACTGTGGAACCATGAGACTACACAAGGAAAAGGTTAATGTTTTCCTGGAGGTAGGGAGTAAACGAGAAAACTGAGAGTGGTCTCAGTTTTCTAACTTGAGATCCTTAGACTATAGAGGAACTGACACACAGTGTGAGCCGGTGTCTGGTTTTAGACTCACACAATCATTTCTGTGTTCTCTTAGTGGATGAGAACACTCCCAGAGCTGTTTCTTGCCATTTTTTCTACCCACAACACACCTTCCTAGAGCCCCAAGCCCCTGAAACTCACCAGTCAAGAACTGAATGCCAGTCTTGACCTCATTTGCTGTGGATGCTCTTCAAGAACTCCCAGAATGCCCAGCTACTCGGAGCAGCTGCAGGCACAGCAGCAGCATGTTTGAATGCCCAGCAAGTATCCAGAGGGATTAAGCCAGTCCCCTTTGTAGCACAGCCTGCAGTACGCTGCAGTTGGGTGTCTGTGTGTAGAAACATAAACTCATCCTCCTCTACCACGCCGTAGCTGTTGCATTCATTTTCCTCCTTCCATTTTCTATTGATAATCAGTTCTTCTCAAGTTCTTCTCAGTTGGAAGACTGTTGCCTGTAACTGGTGTGGGAAGTTCTTCTGTCTATGTGTTGCTTTTATTGGTTAATGAATAAATCTGTTTTGGCCAGTGGCTTAGCAGAATAGAGCTAGGTGGGAAAACTAAACTAAATGCTGGAAGAAAGAAGGCAGAAGCAGTGAGAAGCCATGTAGCTGCTGCTAGGAACAGACGCCTCCACTGGAGCTCGCCAAAACTTTGCAGATAGGCCATGACCTCATGGTGATGCACAGATTAATGGAGATGGGTTAGTTTAGGGTATAAGAGCAAGTTAGAAATACACTTAAGCTATTGGCCAAACAGTATTGTAAACAATATCGTTTCTGTGTGATTATTTAGGGTCTGAGCTGCCGGGAACAAACAAGCAGCCTCTAAGTACATGTAACCTCCAGCCCAGCGATGGTTACCCTTGTTCCTGGTGTGCCTTAGTGTACTGCTCTCATTTCCCACAACAGTGCTCCAGGCCAGCCAGCTCCCTGTGTTTCCTCCTCAAAACCTACCCTCTTTCTCTGGTTATCACAGCTTCCAAACATTAAGCACTGGTTCCCTGAGCTATCTCCCACCTCCCGTTCCTTAATTTCCCCCTCAGTGTGAGTTCATTTTAGTAGGCTTTTCTAATTATGCTGGTTGGTTGTTTTTTTGTTTGTTTTTTTTTTCAACTTGACACAAGAGTCATCTGGTAAGAGGGAATTTCAACTGAGAAAATTTCTCCGTTAGATTGGTCCAGGGGCAAGTCTGTGGGTATTTTCTTGATAAATGGTTGATATAAGACTATCCAGCCTACAATGGGCAGTGCCATCCCTGGGCAGGTGGTCCTGGGGTTTATAAGAAAGCAGGTTGAGCAAGCCATGGGAAGTGAGCTAGTATGTGGCAGTCCTCCATGGTCTTTGATGCTTCAGTTCATGCTTCCACATTCCTGCCTCGAGTTCCTGCCCTGACTTCACTCACTGATGGACTGTGACCTGGAGTTATAAAATTAAATAATTCCTTTTCTCTCCCAAGTTGCTTTTTATTATGCTGTTTCTCACAGCAACAGAAAACAAACTATGACTCTGGTCCTCTTTGCCGGAGTCAGTGAACTTATATATGAAGAGAGATTCTAGCTCACTAACAATCACAAAAGTGAATAAGATATTGTTCATGTACCATATTGAATAATTAAAGATTCAGAAGATACAAACCTTGGAAAACATAGCATTGCTCCATTTTTATACACTATTGGTGTAATCAACTTTGTCTGACTGACCTCTCTAAAGAAAAAGAACAGTTTGATGTCAGTGTCTTTACCACCAAATAAATTACCCAGAAATTAGATATTTCCTCATTTATATAAGCAAAATATTTTCTCTGCTGTGAAAAATTATAAAGATACAATGTTACACTGAAATTGGAAGACAGACTAAGTAACTACAAATTATGATAAAATATATAGCATTATGCAAACATTAAAAGGAGAAATAGATATGAATTTACATTTATGGAAAGATATCACTCATGTTGTTAAGTGAAAAAGAAACCAAGGTATAGAACATTATCATACAGTGACTACACTGGCATGAAATTATATTGACATGTGTATACACAAACATTTATGCATTGAAAAAGATATAAAAGGTATTTGCGAAAATATTCTTTACAAATGTGATTTGGAAAAAATTTAATCACGATGATATAAAAAGTATTCGAAAAATAGAGAAGCAGATATGCAAAAGCGTTTCTTAGGTGTGTGAGACTAAGCCACCCAAATTAAACAGGACCAGAATGACTAAACCTTTGAGATTGATATGTATGAAAAATACTGTAAGCATCATTGAAAGGCAAGTGAAAACCAGGAAAAATATTTACTAATACACACAAGAGAGGCTTACTATTACTATTCAAAGGGTGCTCAGCAAAGGATTAAAGAAAAGCAAACCAAAATTAATGGTTAGGCAACAAAAAAGACAACTCACAAAGGACAGGCTATAAATGGTCAGAAATACACAAACTCCCACCAAACCACTAACCCTCATGAAACACATCACAGATTCAAGTGGATAGATACATTGAGACGTGTTTATTTCCTAGAGTAAGCCAGCTGCTTTTTTGATATTTCTCCATCTTATAGACAAGAAATTTGAGATCCAAGCAGCCATCTTGCTTGCTGTCACATAGCTGGTAGGAGATGGAGCAGGAGAAGCAGGCACTCCTGTCAGAGAGCACCTGCCAGTCAGTGTGTCTGAACGCAGGTCAGCAGCAGGGCTTCCCAGTGCTGCCCAAGTTAGAGGCTCATCTCATCCCAGTCCGATCCTCAGGATGCCAGGGCCTTTCCTGAAGTGCAGGCAGCACTCCTTCCCCAACTCTAACCTCCGTCCTTTCATTCATTTCCACACGGAAACATACACATACACAAGCATTCAAACACTATGTTGGTAAACAAACGAAAAGGAACTGCCTCATTCTTATTATTTGGGTTTTAGGCCAAATGTTATGTGTATGGAGGTCTTCTTTGATGTTTCTAAGGGGTGCTCCTATTTTATCACTGTGGGGTGTGTGTGTGTGTGTGTGTGTGTGTGTGTGTGTGTGTTTGGTTTGCTTTGTTTTTTGAGTCAAGGTCTCTATATGACCTGACTGGTTTGGGACTTGCTATATAGGCCAAGTTGGCTTCAGACTCAAGAGATCCACCTGCTTCTGCCTCCCAAGACTGTGATTACAGGCATGTGCCACCACACCCATGTGTTTTATTGACCATGTCTTCCAAATCACTTACCACTTCCTATAGTTTATCTCACTGGTTTATTTTTACTCTTTCACTTTATCAAGTTAGAAAGCTTCTACTTGCTCTCAGAAAGTAAGGATTTTGTCTGCTGTACCCTCAGAGTACAGAACAGTATATTGTATATAATACTTTATAAATGTTTACTAAATAAATAATGATAGGGCTGCATAGGTGACTTAGAAGGTGAAGTCATGTAAGCCTGTGCTCTGAATTCAATCCCTGGAAGCCACATAAAGGCATAAGGAGAGCTGGGTGGTGGCGGCACACACCTTTAATCCCAGCACTTGGGAGGCAGAGGCAGGTGGATCTCTGTGAGTTCAAGGCCAGCCTGCTCTACAGCATGAGTTTCAGGACAGTCAGGACTGTCCCACAGAGAAATCCTGTCTCAAAAAAAAAAAAAAAAAAACAAAAAACAAAAAAACAAAAAAAAAACCCAAAACCAAAAAAAAAAATGTATAAGGAGAGAACCAACTCTACAAAACTGTCCTCTGATCACACCATGCACCCATATACATACATCATGTACATATACACACAATAAAACAAGATAAAAATGATGGAATTAGTTATCATTCATCTTTAGTTTTCCAGGATTTTTTTCCTTCTTTAGGTTAAAGATTCACCTTAATCCTCACTGTTCTTTTCAATACCCCTACCCCCATTCTTTCCTCTTTTGTTTCCAAGAAAAACAAATCAAGTCAGATTAATCTGAAACTGTTCCAACTGGAAAGCAGGAAGAGATTCAGTAATATCAGGACGAGTTAATATCATCTCTGCTTGCTTTTTATTTAACTAGAGAAAGAGAACACACGAGTCAGAAGAAGGTCAGAGATTATAAATTACATAAGGCAGAGTAGCTTAGCATTTATTGAAGGGTTCATATGCTCTCAAAATAGAATCAATGAACTCTCATCCCCAGAGGATTTTTGTTAGTCTCCATTTACACACACCTAAACACACAGTTATGAGAGAACACAACAGTATTTAAAGAGGTGTGACTCCTGGATTTTATTTTTTTCTTCTGAATCAATCTTGACCGAAGAGCATTCAAAACAAATTAAGAATGTATGAGTTTTGCCCAAAGAAAAGTCAAATATGGGTTTGGCTCAGGATACAGAGAACACATCGACAGTCCTTGGACCAGCCCCTAGTCCACACAGTTTCTTTGCCAAAAATCTTCTTAAAAATTCCTTTTAAACTTTAAAAATTCTTTTTAAAATATGTTTTAAACTATGTTTGTTTGAATGCTCACCTTTATAGACCTGGATGGAGGGGAGAGGACCTTGGACCTCCCACGGGGCAGGGAACCCTGACTGCTCTTAGGACTAGAGGGAGGGGGAGGTGGGAAGAGGGAGAGAAAAGGGAGGCAGGGAGAAGGTGGAAATTTTTAATAAATAAATAAATTAAAAAAACAAAACTATGTTTTCAACAGTAGTGATCAACAGGAGCTAAGTAAATCCTGTTCTCATTCAGAGCTGCTCTTGAGAATCTGACCCTGGAAGGATTCCAAAAGGCTGTTTCCTTTTCTTTTCTTTCGTTCTTTTTTTGTTTTTTCAAGATAGGGTTTCTCTGTGTAACAGTCCTGGCTGTCCTGGAACTTGCTTTGTAGACCAGGCTAGCCTCAAACTCACTGACATCCACCTGCCTCTGCCTCTATTGCTGGGATTATAGGTATGCACCATCACCTTTGGGTTTACAAAGCTGTTTTCTTGCATTCATCCCTTTCCTGCCCTTTCTTCATCACTTGCTTTGTCACTGAAAATCTGCAGATTTGATATAGCTGCAGTAAACCAAAAAACTACTCCTTTATTCTCTCATTAAAGTCTTCATGTTCTTCTATAATGTAGTATCAGGCACAGTTGATTATCTACAGTGAAAATTTAAATTAAAATTTAAGTTTAAAATAAAATTAAAATTTTTGCCATTGTGGATATTCAAGTGACTGAAAAACTTTATTATAGAATGAGCGTAAGAAAATTAAAATTATTAGCAAACAATTTAAGGAGTTGTTAAATTTAACTTAAAAAGTGGTCAGTGAAAATATAAAGAAAAACCATATGTTTATTGAATTCGTTAAGTAAATTCTGCTCATACTTAACAAGGCAAGAAAAAGTAATGCAATTTAGAACATAAATGTTAAGTCAATCTTAGGATTAAATCTCACAATCGCAAAAATACACTTGCTGCAGTTTGAATTTGCACTGTTTCCCAAAGGTTCACGGGTTAAGGGCTTGGTCTCCAGATTGGAACTATGTATGTGTACCGAAACTGAGGAATGGGGCCTGATAGAGAACATTTTTGGAGGCACAGCTATCAAGGGAAGAGTGGGACCCAGATCCCTCCTTTCCCTCTCTATTGTGTCACAGTCGTGAGGGGAAAGGTTTGCTACAAACCCTAAAGTGCTGCCTCACCTTCACCAACAGAGGCTTGAAGCAATGATGTGCTGCCCCACCCCCACCAGTCAAGGCCTGAAACCATGATATGTTGTCCCTACTAATAGTTTCCCAATCATGGACAGAAACTTCCAAATCTTTGAGCCAGAATAGATTTTTTACACCCTGATTGCCTCAGACGTTTAGCACAGCAAAAGCTAGTTTGTGCATTGGCGACAAAACACTTCTCACCAGTGATGTCTTTGTCCAACATCTTTGCTAAACAGACTGGTAAAAAGCAGTACTTCCTACATCTTTGCTGAATTCATGGGTTCCAGAGACATGGATATCCTCAGTACTGTGAGAGGAAGTCTTTATGAATACAGAAGAGTTTTCAGAGCAAATTCTAGTAAAAAAAGGTTAAAATAATGCAAGAGAATTTCCAGTTACCCCTGTCCAGTTCACCCCACAAGTTGAGTCGGAACCACCTGAAGATGCATGGGTGATGTCCTTTTTGTAGAAGGGGGCACTGGTGACAAGTGGGCCTAGAAATGGCCTTAGTGGCCACAGAAATCTTGTTGTCTGTCTGTGACTTACTGCTTTATCCACAGTGGAAACAGAGCTCTCATTTTCTAGTTGTTTTGTCTTTTAAAAGTGAGACAGGTCAGACAGACCCAACTTTCCTTAGGATGTTGTGCAATTGATAATGTTAATGATAAGTTTGTTGTTAAAAACAGAATTATTGTAAACAGCCTGTAAAGTCTATTTTTTCTTCAAAAAAACTAAGTTGTGAATGGTCTGGACAGATATGACAGATTGACAGTTGTTGGACCCTTCCTTTCTGCCCAGCTGCTTTGGTAGCAAAGCTGGCAACTGAGCAGCTCTTGCTTAGGAGACAAGCTGGAGTCTCATCAAGACAACCCAGCTCTGAACAGTTTCACAGAAGCCTTGAGAAATCTACCTTCCAGCTACAGGTGCACTGTGACCTTGGTTACGGGGTCACACCTCTTGCTTCAGGAGACCTTGTAGCTGTGGTAACTCTAGATGCTTACCTTCACTGTCCTGCGACCTCACTGCTAGCAAGACAAGCCTTGGTGAACTTGAAGTTCCTGAAGTTTCTTCTTTCAGGTGGAGGAAGTGGGGGTCTCAGACGACTCAATGGAAAGTTTGTGATTGGTGCTATAACAACATCTAGACTGAAGGTGATACAAAGTGAATGGAAAGAAGGAGGGAACGGTGATAGGACATATGTCTCCAGGTTGCTAGGAACACTCTCTTCTTGCCGTTTCTAGGCACTGTTGCCAGCTTACAAGTATCCCAGAAGACACCTACCAATCTCATGGCTCCCAACAAATAAATGCTAGTGCTTTTATTTTTATAGTTAAAGAGACTATCACCCCACCTCTCATATATGTATGTATCCAGTGTGTTTAAGATACTGTTTACCTCTTTGCAAAGACAAAACAGAATGAAAGAGCTTGGAGGATAGAAAGGAAATGCCCCATACACATATACTTTTGAGGCAGGATATTCCTGTGTAGCCTAGGTTGGCCTTGGACTTGTGATTTTACTATGTAGCCTAGGTTGGCCTTGGACTTGTGATATTACTGTGTAGCTTAGGCTGGCCTTGGACTTGTGATATTTCTGTGTAGCCTAGGCTGGCCTTAGACTTGTGATATTACTGTGTAGCTTAGGCTGGCCTTGGACTGGTGATATAACTGAATATCTTAGGCTGGCCTTGGACTTGTGATATTTCTGTGTAGCCTAGGCTGGCCTTGGACTTGTGATATTACTGTGTAGCTTAGGCTGGCCTTGGACTGGTGATATAACTGAATATCTTAGGCTGGCCTTGGACTTGTGATATTTCTGTGTAGCCTAGGCTGGCCTTGGACTTGTGATATTACTGTGTAGCTTAGGCTGGCCTTGGACTTGTGATATCACTGTGAAGCTTAGGCTGGCCTTGGACTTGTGATATTTCTGTGTAGCCTAGGCTGGCCTTGGACTTGTAATATTACTGTGTAGCTTAGGCTGGCCTTGGACTTGTGATATAACTGTGTAGCCTAGATCGGCCTTGGCCTTGTGATGTTACTGTGTAGCCTAGGCTGGCCTTAGATTTGTAAGTCTCTGGACTGTTAGGATTACAGTAAGCACCATGGGTGCCTTGCCTGAACAAGTTTATATTATAGCAGATGTCATCCCATGACTTTTGCTGTGTTCAAAGTACAGTGGTTGTGGTTCTGTTTGTCACCTGTTTGTTGTTATTATAAAAGAAATACAATTAATTTTAGATTAAAATTATTATTCCCTTATGGATTATGAAAGCTGTCAAGATGCAAAAAGAGTCACCCTTGTCAAACTTTGACAGGACTCTCAACATTTTACCTAAAATGTGACAAGAGATTTTTTTTTCAGTTACAGTTTACCACACAAACCATACAAGGGCAGAGAGCCACTTACATAATAACAGCCACCAGCACACTGGGTAGCCTCAGCCAGTAAAGGAGTCTGCCATGATGTTAAGACTGCTTTTCTAGTAATTGGCATAGTGGCCAAAAGAGTCATCCAGCTCTTGCATAATGCTACAAAGATCAATAAGCTGTCTTTCAAAACACCTTCTGTAGCTTTTCTCTATCCCCAATAAACCCTAGCCTTCCCCACCCCACCTGTGCATGTGTCCCAGATTACAATAGAACTCTTTGTTTATTCCCAAATGTAAATTATTTTATTTGAGTCACCTTTAGATTTTCTTGGATGTGGACAGAATGTAAACCTCTGTCCTTAGGAAGCAAGGCTAATTTATTCAGACACTGTTCCTTCATGAGCGATTAAAATAATAATTAATGGATTACTGTTAGTAATTACTCAGTTTCCAAAGCACTTTCACATATATAACGTCATTATAACCCAGCACCAAAAAGCACACTAATACTAGCTCATTTTGTAAATGAAGGAATGCACAGGACTTTGTGGATTCAGGGCTCCTCCAGGTCCACTCCTGTTCACCCAGTCACTTGCAAAGGACAATTTTCTATTTCAGTTTTGGATTAACTTACTGTCAAATACACACTACTGGAGCAAGTGTTAATTTTGTTATTTATTTATTTTTGGTTTTTTTCGAGACAGGGTTTTTCTGTAGTTTTGGATCCTGTCCTGGAACTAGCTCTTGTAGACCAGGCTGGCCTCAAATTTACAGAGATCCGCCTATCTCTGCCTCCCATGTGCTGGGATTAAAGATGTGTGCCACCACTGCCTGGCTAATTATGTAATTTATATATGTGTTATTGGAAAGTCACCTAATCCTTTAGAACCCTGTGAGCAATTATCCTTTTCTTGCTATTCATAGGACATCCTGTATACAGAATTATTCTGTTGTTAACAGACACAAAGCTGTTTTATTGGAGAAAATGGAAATCATTTGAGGCTGCTTCCCCATCTAGTAGGCACTGAAGTGTTTCATTTTTTGACTTTATTGGCTGATATGTTCCAGCGTTCAGGGATCCTAATCCCTGACAATGTCTAGATCTTATGTGCTTTTCCATAGACCTGCTAGAATTGGAGCATTAAGAACAGAGACCAAATAGATATTTTTCAATCTTAATGGTATAAAATAAAAGAGACAGCCAAACTTCTTTCTTGTTAGTTTAAGTTACTTGCAGAACTTTTGAATTATCTCTACTACACCCAAGAGGAAAGAGGCCTCTTTATTCTCTGATGTGGGAGTCCCCTCTGTGTGCTGTGATGACCATTAATGAATAAAGAAACTGTTTTGGACCTATAGCAGGGCAGAATTTAGGTAGGTGGGAAAAACTAAACTGAATGCTGGGAGAAAGAAGAATGGAATCAGAGAGAAGCGATGGAGCCACCAGAGACAGACACTGTGAACTTTACCTGGTTAGCCATAGCCACGTGGTGATACACAGATTAATAGAAATGGGTTATATTAATATGTAAGAGTTAGCCAATAAGAAGCTAGAGCTAATGGGACAAGCAGTGATTTAATTAATACAGTTTCTATGTGATTATTTTGGGTCTAAGCTAGCGGGGCAGCCAGGAACCAAGAAACCTCCCTCCAACAATTCCCTCTTCACTAGTGGATCTCAGCTTGTTTACATATTGGGACAAATGTTACACATGTATAACAAATGCTAATGTGAGCTGTGACTTGCTTCATTTAGTTCCTGGAGAAAGGAAGTTTTGAAACTCTGACATAATTACTTCAAATAACCAATATGTAGCATCTGGCATCTGACATCTGGGTGTCAGATATGAGGCAGCTTTTCCCTTAAACACACACACACACGCACACACACACGCACACACACACACACACACACACACACACACACACACACACACATACATACACAGAGGTAAAGGGAGAGTCTGACCAAAGTTCTAAAAGCCGGTACCCTCTCTCACACTTTCAATGAGGCTGAGTTATGACCTCCAGCTGAGAAGGAGCTATAAGGGGCTCTCAATAAAACTCTAACCCTGCCTGACTCCTGTATGATGGGAAAATAGTCAAACCTAGGTGATAATTTGAGTCTTTTTATTTTTTGTTTTATTATTCTGTGGTTGTTTATTTATTTGTTTGTTTTGAAACAGGCTTTCACTGTGTAACCCAGACTTGGAGCAATCCTCCTGTTCAGTCTCCCAGCTCCTGGGATTATGTGTAAACCACAATGCTCATATCTTATTTTCCATGGCAAAATATACAGTTTACTTGGAATTTAAACCACATGGGTCTATTTCAATCAGTAACAACTTCTGCACTTCAAGATGTACCAAATAACACAGCCTGAAACTGCTTGCTTTCAGGCACCTGAATAAAGACAAACTGAAAACTTCTTCAATTTATACACAAAAGTTGCTACAAGAGTAACACTAAACACTATGCCTTGGGATTTTATCAAACCTTCTGATTTCAAGGAACATAAAACAAAACAAGTTTCTATCTCATTTCTATGTACGAAATCAACTATTGTATTCACTGAATTTAATCAGCAAACGTTTAATAACCACTGTTTCTAGACAAACAAATACCAGATAGGTCAGATAGTTATCTGTTTCTAAGAATTCACAGGCTAGTATAGAAAACTGGCAAGAACAATCACAACACACTGAGCTGAGCATAATTAAAGGATTCATGGAAGGGGACCCAACTCCAACTTGGACCAGGCTGCTGGAGAAAGAGGCCTGAAGACAGGAGAGGAGAGAAGAGGAGTGAGACAGAAGGGTTCGGCTTTCTTGTACTGAAAGTCCATGTTTAAATTTTAGGATAGTTCTGTAAGAACAGAACTATTTAGCAAACACATATTGGCTAATGTTCACCATGACCCTACCATTGTTCTCTGTGCTCATGTATAATAAATCATTTCATCTTTGTAACAACTCTCTAAGCAAGAGTCCTTATCATCCCTGCTTTACACACGAGAAAGTACACAGAGATGAGGCAACTCGATTGAGGTTGTATGGCTATTAAGGAGCAAAGCTAAGACGTAGGAGAAGGCTTGGCTCCAAGGTTGTCACACTTTGTCATTATAGTATACTGACTCAGGAAAATGAACTAAAAGGAGAGATGAGTTGCTGCCTGGAAGACTTTTGCAATCAGAAATCAGAAATAGGATATATATATATATCGGAAGTGAAACAGACAGAAATATTGAACCAGGCATAGCAGTGTACACCTGTAATCCAAGCACTGGGAAGTGAAAGCAGGCAAACCAAGAGGATCACCCTCAGCACATAACAAATTCAGGGCCAACCTGAGTTGTGTCTCAAAAGACCAATCAACCAACCAAACAAATAAAAACAGAAAAAAAATTGACATTCATACCCTGATTTTCTAGTATGAAAAAACTAGATAAACTGAACAGTTTTTAGCTGAATTTGAAAATTTACAGATACAAGTTTCAGAAGCATAAACCAGAAGGAAGACAAACATGGAAATGATATTTATAAACAATATTTATGCTTCAGACATAGTTATTTTGATAAATTCTTATATTCTGAAATGTGGGTACTAACTAGAGGGAGACTAAGGTTTAGAGAGATCCCCTGAGACCACACAGCACAGCAGACCACCTAAGAGTCCCTTGGTTCTAGCTCCTGGATCACATTGCTATTGTAGTGTTTCATCCATGCCTGCCATGAAGGTCCCAAACAAATGCCATTCTTCTCTTGAGGTCTCGGGGTAGTCAAAAGGTGAACAGGTGACCAGAACTGACTTTGCTGGCTTGAAACTTAGAATCTGGAGATACGTGGTGAGCGGTAACAACAGAATCCCACCCTCAGTCCACCCATTGCCGTGGCATCACACCCAGAATGTGTGCATGGCAACTAATCACCCATTGCTCGATATGAAATCCTCTCTATAAACCACCCGTGCCTATTCCAGGCTCAGAGAAAGTCTTTAACAGACAGTCAAATCAAAATCAAATCAGGTTTATATGACATAATTTATACACAAAATTTCATATTGTTTAATAAATTGTTCCTATGATTGTTCACAGACATGCAGTCAGGAAACAGACACCAAAGATAAGCTATAGGGTTGAGGATAGTGCTTGAAATAGACCTATAGAGTGTTCTCATCACCAAAGAGTTCCCTGCTGTCTCTTTAGAGCATTATAGTTAACCTTACCTTGGCAACTACTGCTTGGAAAGGCCCTGTCATTTTGCCTTTCCCAGAATACTATGCAAGTGTATCTTTATACTGTGTGATCTTTACTCAGCACAATGCGACCGAGAGTCCTTTATGTGGTTTAACAATCATTAATTGATTTATCACATCAATTTTACTGAGTGTTAAATTTGTTGTCAGATAGTCAATGACTATTTATTAGGTTTGGCACTGTCCCAGTACTGAGGTTACAGCAGTGATTGGAAGAACCTGAGTTCCTGCCTTTAATGAGTATATATCACAGTGGGGGGTGCCGATGAAGTGATAAGCACACGAACAGATTTTTTTTAATTTACATTCAAGAATGATAAGTGCAAGACACAGCTTACTGGAGAGATGCGATAGGTAGAGGTGTACTAAAGGGACTGACTTGCCTAGAACGGCTTGTCTCTCAGAAGAAGAGATGGGAATTAAAAACTAGATAATGGGTAAGACCAACCATGCCAAGTTCTGGGCAAAAAGAAAACAGTAGAAGGAAGAATGAGTGTCACGGCCAACAGGGGCCAAGATTAGTGTGTTCAAGAGACAGAGAGAAGGCTGAAGGAACTGGGGTGCCCTCAACCAGAAGCAAGTTCATTCAGAAGGTCCAGGCAGGAGCCCAGTCAGGTAGGTGTGATAGGTCAGAGCTCGAGAATGTGTTCTGAGCTGATTGAAAGGAGAAAACTTTGAGTTTTAAGATAAGAAAGTTATGTAATCTGATCTGTGCCTCATGAAAGTTTCTCTGCTATCTGTGACAGATGGACTGACTGTGTGGGGCACAGGGAGGTAGGTTAAGACTCAAGGCAGGGGGACCTAGGTGTGTAGCTCAGTTAGTAGACAGTTTGCTAGCATGTGTGAAGTCTTCGGTTCAAAACTCCAGCACAACATAAATCCTGCATTGTGGTACATGTCTGTAACCCTGGCACTCGGTGGAGGCAAAAGGATCAGAATTTTAAAGTCAGTCACCCACAGCTTTGTAGTGAGTGTGAGGCCAGTCTGGGATACATGAGCCCTTGTCTGAACATGAAAAACAAAACAAAACAATTCAGGGGGAAAAATGACCTAATGATTCACACCTGTAATCCTAGCACCCTAGAGAAATGGAGAGTTCAAGGCCAGCCTGGGCTAAATAGTGAGACACAAAAAATGTGGAGACAGGAAAGTGTGTCTGGAAGCTTCCTCTATTGTTATGGACAGCTATAGTGACTTTACCAGGATGGTAGTGCCTCAGAGAGTAAGAAGTGCTCACATGTAGTTTTCTCATACCAAAGGAACAAAAAGAGAAAAACCATGCCCAAATATGATTAAATCTTAGTATTTATTTTTAAAAGATTTCATTTAAAAAATTTTATTAGTAAAAGCCTAAGAAAATACACAAAAGTTCAAAACTCTCGCTAAAATAGGTCAGTGGCTAATCTGCACAGTGCAGGTAGTCTTGAGGATAGAAGCCAGGGATCTGCTGAGCCTTAGGGCACTCCCTGTCCATCAGCTAACATGAGCTTGTGGTTCACCTTGCCTCCCCATTGTGTCTCAGAACAGACAACAATAAGCACACACACACACACACACACACACACACACACACACACACACACACCAAAGTCTAGACGCTGCGAAGAACTCTTGCAGTATGGTTAACAAAAAGGGATAAAGGGGCTCCCGTGCGGTTAAGATCAAGGCATGACACTCTTCCGAACTTTTTCACTTAGAGTTGGGAAACATTATAAAACTGACTCACACACTATGGTAAACGGCTAACCAGAGTAAACCTTTGCAAACCATGCTTCCCTCTGGCTTCAGCCCTTTCTCCCAGACATGCTCCCTTCTGCCGGGACATTAGAGCTCAAGTGAAAGACACCTGGCGCCATGTTCTGAGATTATCATTTTGATCATCTGACAGCTGTTTTTCCAGCCAAGGCCAACCTCCCTTGTAAATACAGATCTGTTCTGAGGACATGAAGAAGTGCACCTTAAAGTGTTCTGGTCTTCTAGCTGTTTAGAACCTTGTTTGTGTCAAAACAACTGACCACTCTTCAGTCATACACCCCGCCTTCTCTGGAGCACTGACAGGTTAGACCTGAAGAACAGTTGATGCCTCACTTTCTGTTTACCTCTTGGTTTTGTTGTTACATTAGTTGGTTTGCTTTGCAGTGAGTGCTGGATCAAATCAGCCTGGTGAGTGCCTGGCAAGTGTACTATCATTGAGCTACATCCCCAGCTCTGCTTTTATGTGCTGTAGTTGTTTGTTTGTTTGTTTGTTTGTTTGTTTTTGAGATGGCATCTTGACTACAAAGTAGACTGGAATTTCTAATATAGCCAAGGATAACCTTGAAATTTTGAGCTTTCCTGAGTACTGAGATTATAGGTGTATACCACCACACCAATTAATACAGTGCTAGGAACCGAGCCTTGGGCTTTGTGAATGCTAGGCATGTGCTCTACCAACTGAGCTCCATATCTGGCCTGATTTATTTTGTTTTTAAGATAGGTTTCTCTATGATCCACTTCATCGGCACCTTTGCAGGTACATCATACCCACTGCAAATAGTAGAAAGGGTTGATTAAGAAAAGGAGTAGGGGATGCGGTGCGCCATTTCTGTATTCACTCAGCCAGGAGACAAGAGACGAGGGATGGGGAACAGAGCAATATCCAGGATAGCCCAAAGCTACTTTTCTCATCATGAACTTATTCCAGGGTGTGATTGGTCATTCTCTGAATATATCTGAGGATATCTTTGTGGGTTACAAGACCAGAAAATACTTCCAGAGAAGAAAACAAACAAACATCCAGGAGAGGATGAAGAGGAGAATCAGATGGCTTCCCAAACTGTCTAAACAATGATGGTTTCACCATGCCTCAACTCTTGTGCCCAAGCCATAAAACAAGTATAGGTTTCTGTAAACTTGTTCACAGTATAGCCTTGGTGCCTTCTGGAAATGGTGTGCACCGTAACAAGCTTCTTTTTGAAAGGCAAGCACGAAGTTTCTAGCTACTGATTCTTTAACTATTAATGTTCATCACTTTGCTAAAAAAAATATTTGGTATGATAATGGAACATGAGGCATTAAAAGAAGGAAGGGAGGGAAAGGAAGGGGAAAAGAGATAGGGAGGAAGAAGAAAGAAGGAAAAAGGAAAATATGAGGAAAAGAAAAAGGAAGAAGAGGATAATAATGTGTGTGTGTGTGTGTGTGTGTTGCCAAGGCTAGAACCTGAGGTCTTGTGCATGTCAGACAAGGGTTCTACAACTGAACTATAGGTAGAATTAATTAATAAAGTGAGATAGTACCAGTTTTTACTCAGATATGCCCACACTACACCATTCAAAAATATTCTCAAGACTACCAACAGAAAGTCAGACCTGAAGAACAGTTGAAGACTTGGGTGAGCTCTCTACATACATACATACATACATTTATTAATGTATTCACTTATTTATTATCTTTGCACATTTGCAATAAGGCAGTTCCTGGCACACAGTAGGTGCTAACAAATGTCATTTAATATCATTTTTATTGCTAGTGTAAGTACTGTTGCTACTGGCTTTGTCCTCAATGGTCTTATAGTCTAGAAGGGGAATGAGTGAGTGAGTGATGGGTGCACAACAGTGCAGTTCCTGGCCATGGATCCCGGACAGAAGTACTACCTGGGAGATGACCAGGGCAAGGTAGCAGGGGTATGTACAGATAATAGGAGGAACCTCAAAGAACAAATAGAACTTGGCCATGTCTACCAGTTACAGCCTTAATTGCGAATGCCAGCAACAGACTTGGGCATTTTAACTACATAGAGGCTGTCTGGAGAGAATGGTAAGGGCCACACCACTTCTGGGAAAGCTGGAGTCCCTTATCAAAGAAAACATTACCAATATGTGAGGATGCTGCTGAAGGTATGATGTCACAGATTAGTACTGTCCCGTTCCCCTGCCAGGACCAAAAGGAAAGCTTGTCTGGCCTGCTTCTTGGTATCGCTACTTCCTAATTCAATATCCAAGCTCATGCAGCACAAAGCCCAAGCCTACATTTTGCTCATATCCTAGCTGGCAAATGGAGAACTGCATCTCTTTAACTTCTGTACCAGAGAACAGTGTAGCCCTCTAGCAAGGCTGACAAGGTGAGAAATGTCCTCTAGGAAGAAGGCAGAGACTTCAGGTGAATCAGGGAGGAAAACAGCAAAAGCCACATTTGCCAACTCTTGGAATGCCTGTAGTTGCAGAGGATAGCATTGCAGTAAGTATGGGTGATTTTTATCAGTCCTGCACAGCAAGGCCACAAGGGGTGGGAGTGAGGTGGGGTGATTAAAACTCTTGGAAGCAAATTCATTTGTGAGATCTCACAGAAGCTTACAATGAAAATATTTTGGTAGCTATATTACTATATCTTTCTACTGAGGTTAACACTATAAATTTTAAAGAATTTTAAAATACTGAGTAAAGTTCTTTGTGTCATCCTTTGAACTAGCTGATCAGTCAATAAATCTAGCTGAGATTTCAAAATGTAACAGCAGTGGATCACCTGATCCCTATGTAAACCTCATTCACCAGAAAAACATCGCAGGTGGAAGTAGAAGTTTTCGTCAAAGGGTGGGAATGTGCATTGCAACCTCTGCCTCTCATCTTTTCGGTGAAGGTAGAGTGGGGTTTAAGGTAATCTCTGTCCTGTCAACACACAGCACAATGACCTTGGGAGAACACAACTGGTGGTGTGTTTATACAGCCAGTTTTGTAGACACAGACACAGTCACAGGACCAGAGTCTCCCTACCCCCACCTCACTTCCTTCTTTTTCCTGTCCCATTAGCATAAGAGCCATTCTTTCACACTGGAACACTCTGGCTAAGCCTCAGAAATGTACACTGAGGCCATTTAGAGTTGAAGTAATCTCTGAGCATTTGTTCATGTTGTGTAATTTTAAAAAAATGTTTATTTGGGACTGGAGTGATGGTTCATTCAGTGGAGTGTTTTCTGGGCCAGCTTAAGGACCCAAGTTCATATCCAAAGCACCCACGTTAATTGCTGGGTGTGGCAGCACATGCCTATAATGTCAGTACTGGGAGATCAAGACAGAAGGGCTTGCTGGCATAGTATTTATTTGGGGGCTGGTATAGCAAACAACACCGATGAATCTGCAAAACATCATGCTAAAAGAAACAAACCAGATCCAAAAGAACAATCTGAGTGGTTCTACCTCCTCAGAGTGGTCAAATTTATGGAAACAAAAAGCTGAGTGACAGCAGCAACTAATGGGGGAGATGGAGAGAATGAGAGGTATTGATTCATGGGTGTTGTGTGCTTGGCGTGATGAAAATGTTCTGGACATGGGCAGTGTTCATAACAATGTAGATGTACTTAATGCCACTGAAAGGGCTCGCTCGGAACTAGGAAATAAGGGAAACCTTCCATACAATTTTACCACAATTTTTATTTTAAAAGCAAAATAAATTGAATTTCAGTAGTAAAGGTGCTCACCCACTGACCTTTTTTTGTGTGTGTTGCTACACACTTTTTTTCTATAAACCAAGTTTTTTTTTTATTTGTATGTTTGGTTGGTTGTTGTCTTTCTTTCTTTTTGTCCTTTTTTGCTCTTCCCTTCTCTGGGATACTGTTAGTTGTCACTTTCCATAGCTGGCCTCTTCTTGACATTCAGAGGCAGCTGGTTTCTCTTCCTCCCGCCCGTATCACTTTGTCATATTTATCTCTTTATGTTCCACCCATCACTACCATGTAAGTTTTCAAGAAGTTCCACTGTCGCCTTTCCCTAGCCCTTAGAGGGATGTGACCTTACTAAGTTGGTGCTCAAGAGCATTTGTTAGATGAACAAATGTATGAAATTGCTAAAGATTCTGAAATTATACATAGAACATATTTAAAATTGAGAACACAAACTCAGGACTGTGTCTGTCTTCTCTTGAAGGTTCATCCTTACGCTCATTCTTCCTTCCCATCTTCCCCCTCCTAGTTTTTCCAGCCCAGTTCCAGTTTAACTTCAATTAAGTGAGTAATACTGAATCTCTGTGCACAAACCTCACCCATGTCAAAGTCCATTTGATCCACACCTGCTCTACTGCCCTGCCCACACAGGAGAAGGCAGAGGGAAGTGATTGAAAAGTGACAAAGTTAAATATTCCAGCTCTTCTGGGGGTGGTAATGAACATGATGAAACGGCAAGCCTTCCACATGAGTACATTTTATTAGTCATCAGCTGGAATAAGGCTCTCTTCTGGGATAGGTTTAGGATGGGAATCCCAGGTAAGAAAGAACTGTATTCGAGTATGTTTCCTTGCTCAGCGATGTCTTCAGTGATAGCATAGTCATGTTTCCCAGAGTAATATCTTGCCAAGCATGGGGCTTCACTGCCCACAGAAGTACCGTAGATCTGGGGACTAGCTGTGGTAGGCCTGAGGGTTTCAGAGACCTGTGAATATGAAGTGTTTGTATCAAGTCAACCCAGGTTTAACCTTACATGGCAATGGAAGAAAGTTTTATGTATCCACTGCCTGCAATGCAAAGGATTATAATGCAAATGCAAAACTGAAGACATAGATCTGATATGCCACACAGAAGAGGCAGTGTATGAAGTGAGAAGTAAGATGTGTTTCTAATAGTGTGCATTTAACTTATAATTTTCACTCACTTAGTTCTTTAACTACAGAAACAGCTCATCTCTAGCCAGCCAGGATGAAAATTCAGGTTCATTCGTGCTAGAGACAAAATGTGTGGAGTGAGTGAGGAGTAACATGCATCATTCTTAGAAAAAAATCATCCAAGGTACAGACTGGAGGAAGGATCAGGTTACTCTTTAGCATATAAAAATGGCATGAGAAAAAAAAAGTTTTTGCTCATATGTGAGATTACTTCATGAGTTCATGCGTGTCTGCTACCCTTGCCATAGCCAACACCTGCTCTTCCTCTTTGATTTGTCTGCAAAGCAGTTGCTGTGACTATGTAGAAGTTGCAACTACTGTTTGGCTAGAGCAGTCAGAGCGAAAGGCAGCCTAGCAGTCTGATGCTGTGTTACTCCCACTTCAGCAGTGATGGTGTCATCTCCAGTTTGGGCAGGTAGGGACCGGCGTTCTCTAGCTATGGCTAACCAAGGCTTCTTACACACAACACCAATGGGGTGCTCCAGTTTCCCCACACTGTTTAAAAATGGCACAGGTATGCGTAGAGAAGGATGTATGTGCAGAAATGCTATCAACAAGAGAATAAGTATGTCTCCGTCTGAGACATGACAAAATATTTCATGATAACCGGTTTTGTTTCCCTATGATAAGAGGTATGGAAAACAAACTCATATTTAAGTCTTGAATAGTTTAAGTGATCAATTACTTTGTCTTCCAAGAATTATTTTTAGTGAACATGTTTATGATTGAATTAGATTGGAAATATAATACTATTACCCTATTTGAATACTTTCTAGCAAAAGTTGTTGAGCAAAATACTAATTAATTATGGGAATTTGGTACTATCCCTTGTCTTACCACGTAGCCAAGACTGGCCTCTAGCTTTTAATCTTCCAGTTTACGTCTTTCAAATGCTGAGATTACAACTGTACACCACTATGCCTGCCTTCCATTCCTGTCTTTTGATTACCTTATAGGTAGATATAGGTGTGTGTGTGTGTCAATTTAATTTCTGTTGCATCTGCCAAACTCTACTCTAGCCAAATAAACTAGTTAATTCAGCACAAAGTGAAAACTAGTTTGTTCTATAATCCTGTCTGTGTGCTCAGTAGCGCATCTCCATCTGGATGGCAACTCCGAATGTTCAGCTTAAAAGCCAGTTCCTCCCAATAGGACATTCAAGACACAGGCATCCAAGAGGAGTATCTACAACCTAATGGTGGTCATTCTACGGAGATCCAAATACAGCTGCAGGACCGACCTCCATCTCAAGCATGTATGCAAGTTCCATGCTTTCAAATCTATGTCCTGGGATGTGCTACTCTTCTGCCCAAAGGCCTGAACCTGAAACAGCCTAAAGTGTTATTTGCCAGGCTAGCACCTGCTAGGTCACGACCTGGCCAAGACTTGTTTGGGGGTGGCATAATGTAACATGAGGGCTGGCTTGTTGGGGTTTCTATCCCCGCCCGGTACCCCACAGCCGGCAAGTCCCAGAGAAAATTACACACAAGACTCCATAATATTATAAACTGATTGGCCCATTAGGTCAGGCTACTTATTAGCTCTTATAACTTGTGTTACCCCATTATCCTTATCTATGTTAGCACATGGCTCCATACCTTTCTCAGCAGGGCAGGTTACATGCTGCCTCTTCAGTGGTCTGTACAGGAATGGCTGAGGAACCCCTGCTTCCCAGAATTCTCCTGTTCTCATTGCATCACCTCTACTTCCTGTCTGGTTTTCCCGCCTATACTGCCTGCCTGGCCAATCAGTGTTTTATTAAAATATGATTGACAGAATAGAGACAATTCTCCCGCATCAGCATAAGGGAGAAGCGGAAGATTTTGTATCATACCACTTGTTTTCTAGTTATGGTCCAATTATAATTTTCCCAACTGTCATTCCCAGTATTATATTTACTACCCATATCCAGACAGAAAAATATTCCATAATAAGTGAGTATTATAAACTCAGGAAATCAATATAGAAGAGAAAAGGAAGCATGATCACCTTAAGAAAAATGAACAAAATATTCATGCTAACTGCTAATTGGAATTTCCATGCATTGATAGTGGTACTGCAAATCATACATACTATTATTGAAAATAGTCTGTTATTTTCTTATATTTATATTTCTATATTATAAATATATAATAGTATCATATGATCAGCAATTCCACTCCTAAGTATTTAGCCTAGAAAAACAAAATGCATATTCAGAGTGTGCACACATAGGCGCACACACATAAACATATATATGCATACACACACACACACTGTGGATGGCAACATTGACAATAGCTGTATTCATCATAGCCCAGAAACAACACCATGATCTTCAGCTGGGTACTGGTACAAGTTGTGATACAGACACACAATAGAATACTCTTCAGTAATAAAAGAAGTAATCTACCGATACACACAGTGTCCATGAACCTCAAATGCACTATGCCCTATGGAAAAAAAAACAACAAACAACTAGATATTGTAAAAGCATTATGTAGTCAGGTGTGGTGAGGCATCGTTATAGTTTCAGCACTTGGAAGGCTCTGGCAAAAGGGTCATGACTTTGAGGCCAACCTGGGTCACATAGAGAGAATCTGTCTAAAAATACAAATAGCATTATGTAGTATATTATTTCATTACATAAGATTCTTGGAAACAGTAAACATATAGGGACAGAAAACATATGGGTTACCAGCATCTTGGGAAAAGGCAAGAGTCAGTAACCACAGGATCGTTTTTATCTTGATTGTGGTGGCTGCTGCACAACTGTACACATTGAATTTCAGCATTATACACTAGAAGTCATGAACTTTATTGCATAAAATTATACCCAATTAATCTAACTCAAAATAAGTGTTTCCTCTCCTCAAAAGATAAAGGCAAACGCATGTTATCAGATGACTAAAGGACGTGGCCAGGGCTGGCTGTTTTGAGTAAACAGAGACCACCCTTCAGACCCTCCTGTAACTCTAGACATAGTAGCACACCACATAAGACCTACGATTTATGTGATTCTCCTGCCTTGGCTGCCTGGAATGTCTTTGCTTAAAGTTGCCTTCCATAAGAGATAATCCCTGACTCTATAGCTACGTAAAGTGTCCAACCCTCTCTGCCTCCATGTCCTGTCATTTGACTCGCTAATCCTGATCTTGACTGTTTTATCATATATTCTGACAGACCTGCTTATTGTCTGTGTTTCCCTGGTGAGGGAAACACTGCAGGAGCAGGAGTCAATTTTATCGTGTTCACTATGGCATCTCTGATGATCTCCCAGAGCAATGTCCCAAGGGACTGGGTATTCAGTAAGGGTCTGTTAAAGTAAGGAGACAAAGAGCTTTGTTGGGAGTGAAAAGATTATATCAGAGCTGTGTAAGTTTACCCAGCATTGTGATTATCTTGAAAAGCAACAATCATTTATCACCTCTTCACAGAGACACAATGGTGTTCTGTCCAATGATGAATTCTGCCAAACCCAAGCAGTGTAAAACAGAAGGTGCACAAATACAGTTTCTCTCTGAATCAAAAGAACTGGGCTGAGTTTCATAGGGATGGGTTGAGCCAAGTCACGTCCATTGTGCTTGGAATGTAATGGTGACCTGTGTTCCTTCATGATAACTTTGTCCCATATAATACTGCAGAATGAACGTAAAAATCTCTAAAATAGGAAGAAATTGGTTATGATTCCTGTATGATGCAATACCTCATAGCCAGTAAATTATTAATTAATAAGTTAAATCTTTTCCTAATGAAAATGTGATTAAAAATAATTTCCTACTTAAGCCACAGTCCAAGACTCAATTATCGATTTCTTTTCTGGTAATGGAAGGCTAAATGTTAAAACTGTAGACTTATTAATTAACTAGATTTATCCTTTTCACTAAAGGTAGAAAGTTAGGTTATAAGAACTATTTAGCTGATTGTTTCTAACCCAGAATCCTCAAATCCACGTGCCATCTATTGGTTGTACGGGGTCTTTATGGAACACTCACCCACAACAGTCCCATGACTTACTCTTTCACCTACCTCCAGACATGGCTCAAGAGAGACGTGTTGTTAGGTGCATCCATGATCACTCAACTTTGATCACAAAACCATCCTTCGCAACCTGATTTCTGCACCCTTCTCTCCTGATTTACACATAGCATTTATCACCACCTGCCATCCTGTGGATGTAACTTATTTATTTTGTTTATTGAGTGACTCTCTTTACTAGACTCTAAGCTGAAGGACAACTGAGATTTTCTTTTTATTCTTTTATTTACAGTCATATTTCCATGACTTAGACTAGTACCTGATATGTAAGAACTGATCAATAATGTGTGTTGGATTAGTATTAGATAAATTTACGTAATTTGGTATAGCAAGCACTTAATAGTTAATGATAACAGTCCTGAAGTTTCAGGTCCCTTTTAGATGGCACATACTTATTTCTCAGCTGTTGTTGATATGTAGTAGTTCACAGATACAAGGGTTTAAAAAGGTTCTAGTATTTATTGGATAATTACAGTTCTTGAATAGTGAACCCACTGGGCATTTCTCTAAAATTCTCACCACAAATCAAGTTAGTACTAGGTAAATAGAAAGATTCTGTCTTGGGTGTCAGGACTGTTGCTCAACTCTCTGAGTCTCAGTTGCCTCACTGTAAGGCAATGACTGACAGGACATTCTCTGATCATGTCAAAGCCTTAGCAAAATGAGGACACCCTGCTAATTCATTCTGATTACCTTACTTCCTGGGTCCAGATGCAGAAATCTGATTAACTAACTATAGTATGTCAACGTGCCTGGATTTTTTTAAAAAGGTTAATAGAGACTATAGGCAGTTCCTGGCCTTATCCTGAAAGAGCAATTTCAGCTCAACCATGAACATAAGAATTTCAGCCAAAGTATGAGTGTGTCAAGTTGTTGTTTGGAAGATAGTATTTCTTTTGAAATTTTCTAGACTTCAAGATGACCCAGAGAAAAATAGTTACAGACCCTAGCAAATTACTAACTGCATGTAGCTCTCCCACTATGCGCCTGGTACTCCACAAAGAGGTGGCTATGTTCAACTACCTGATTTCATCTGGAGCAAAACTTTCAAACAGGCCACATCAAAGGATTTACAATCCATTGTTGTCCTGTTGCAAACCCAAAAAGCTCAGGGCATGCAGAAGAGGAATTTCTTCCCCACCTTCAATAAACCCATGGTGTTGATAGGAATCTTGTGCCAATTCTGAGGACTATCACTACTGTCCTTCCGTGTCCAATGATACAGTGTGAAGTGCACTAGCCAGCTTCTACATTCCTTTCCTTAGTGTCATGACATGTTCACCTTTCTCCTGTGTTTATATCTAGGTTGACAGTTGATTTATATGAGGAGGAATATGGTATAATGATGATGGTAGGAGCATTTTTTTGAATCATGCACATCATAGTATCGGGCTGTTAAAATCTCATTGAGTCTTCACTGAGTGTTGGCTTCTGACCTGTATATACAGATGCACGCATGCATGACCATATACACTAATATACAACACACACATCTGCACATTTCTTGTAGATTTCCTACCTTTATCTATTCTATGTTCCTTCTTGGCCTTTTTCAGATTAAGGAACCAGGATTGGAATGTTATTTGTAAGGGAAAAAATCTATGTTGTCCTAAAGAAAGGTGATGGAAAGGAGACACCTCTGTTTTACCAGGTTCTCCATTGCCCAAAAAGCCAGGATGGAGTCAGTTGTGATGGAAGCTTGGGGGCTGTTTTACGTCAACTGATTCGTGACCTTGACAAAAGTGCATAGAGGACAACCTAACACTTGGTAAACACTTAAAATGATAGTGGTGTCTCAGTCAAGACCACATAAACAGAACGCTGCTGTGTTTATGACTAACTTCATCTCTCCGGCACAATGTTACAGGTGAACAGAAGAGTTTTTCCATTGCCTGCCTTGTGTTTGGTTCTCACCCTAAATTACTGAAAAGAGCAATGGTTTATTGCCCACTTATCATGGGTGGAGCCTGGGCTAACCACTGTATCTCTTGTACTCATCCCTTTAATCTTCAGAGCAACCTCATGAGTCAGACATCATCACCTACTGTTTGAGATATGGAGAGATGAGGCAAGGGGAAGGAATGAAATTTGTGCAATTTATACCCCCTGGAAAGTGGTCAAGGTAAGAGTATTTAGTGTTTGCACTTCCACATCAGAGAGGACCTGCCAGACAGCACAGTTTGTTAGAGTCCCCTGAGTAGAGCGCTGGAAGTAAATATGAAACCTTAGGAGGCAAAAGGTGACCTGTGCCAGCAGTGGTGGCAGAGGCAGGCAAATCTCTGTGAGTTCAAAAGCAAAAAAACTTGGTCTAGACAGCAAGTTTCAGGACAGTCAGAGAAGTTACACAGAGAAACCCTATCTCAAAAAGAAGAAGAAGAAGAAGAAGAAGAAGAAGAAGAAGAAGAAGAAGAAGAAGAAGAAGAAGAAGAAGAAGAAGAAGAAGAAGAAGAAGAAGAAGAAGAGAAAAAAGGTGATCTGGTGATATGTAACTGAACAAAGAGGAAGAAGGGGTCTTATTGCCTCCCTGTTACAGGAGTGACATCACACATTGACAGAGCTTTTTGTATTGGTTCATGGATCTATCTTCAGAGGACTACACCTGCCAGTTTTTTACTTTTGGGTTGAATGACTCCCTTTCTCACTCCCAGTAATCCAGGCGATTTCATGCAGCTAGCATGAGTTGTGGAAAGGTAGATGTGCATAGTGTACAGGTGTGCATGTGACTTATAAATACATAGTTAGGAAAGAAGGTAAAATAAAATCAAACCTAAGTTGTTTCATACACTAAACAGATCTCCCAGAAAGTTTTTTTTTTTTTTTTTAGTTCAGGCCTACCTTAAACCCACTGTGTTCTCCTGCCTCCCTCTCCCAAGTGCTGGAATTACAAGTATATCCTTTACCTGACTTGTTTCATTTTTAAAATTTCTACTGATTTAGTCTTTTCTTTTGGAGTATTGTTTTAAGCCTCATGCTATATACAATGCAAAAACTTACCTCCAGAGAGTGGTGAATTGTTGTGTGATTAACTATAAACTGAGTGAATCATTTGTAAATACTCTTCAAAATATTTTGAAAAAGAATCCTAACCCATCTGCTTGGCCAAGAGCCAAGTGAAGTGGGGCCACATCAGGGAATCAGAATTGGCCCCAGTGGGCTTCCAGGTGCCAACACAAGGAGGAAATAGTTAAAGGCCTGTCATTCTTCTATCATTACCTCCACCTGAGAAGCTGAGAGGAGCACCACCAGCATGTGTGTGTTTTTGTAAGCCAGACATTGTGACAGGAGCTTCTGTAAATATTTTGTAAGTTAATTGTTACAACTTTATAGCTAATAGATAAAGCTGTTAAGCACAATAACCCAAGTGCTTCTCAAGAACCAGCTCATTTACAAGGACAACTTGATAAAGGGCATTGTATTATTTTCCTCATTTTAAAACATGAAGAAACCAGACCAGAGAGAGATTTAATGACTTGTTAGAGGTCATGCAGCTGCTATGTAGAAGAATCAGAATTTTTCACAGCCCCAGGAATGCAGATTGCCACCTCTGCATACCACTCAAAAAGAGGCAAAGAAGCTCAGATATTTTCTTCTTCAAGGTCACAGGAGTAGGATGAGCACATCAAGGATTTTGAGCCTGGGCTTACCCGAAATTCACATACTTGTTTCCAACCATACCTCTCCAACCATACCTCTCCCTTGGTTATTGCCAAGCTATTTTACTCCACCTTTGGGAACAAATTCAGATAAACATCTCCCTTTTCTGATGTTTTTCTCTTTTCTTTAATTTTATCTTCATCCTTTCCTTCACCAGTCTCTCTCTCTCTCTCTCTCTCTCTCTCTCTCTCTCTCTCTCTCTCTCTATCTCTATCTCTTTCTCTCTGTCTTCCTTTTGCTTGTTTTCTTTCCTTTGTCCCACCTCCTTTGCTTATGCCTTGAGTTGGTCAATCACACTAAGAATGTACAAATGCTCAAGAGGTTAATGAGTCATTAATTGAAGCAGACTTCTATAGCTTCACAGTAATTGCCAATCTGACTGGGATCCAGATCATGACTGGAAAATGTTTATCTCACAAGATGATGATGAATTAGTACAACTGCTAGATAAAGGAACATTTTGTTTTCATTATAGCCAGTCAATTGATCAGATCATTAAGTGCTAACTGGATTAATTGTTTCATGATTTGAGCAAGGGTTTACTTATTGACGTGGTTATTCAGATTATCTAATTATATGACAGGATCCTTAGGTGGGACCCCAGGAAGCCATGGGGCATAGGAATGTAGGCTACCAACAAAGTCTCAACTTGTTGGTCTGAGGACAATACAGATTCCTAAGAGATCAAAAGTATTTCCAATAAGAATGTTATGAAAGTCATCAACATAAGACTTCAGAACGTTCCTAATCTGCATCCTGTTTTTTATCTATTCATCACCCACTTCCCCTTTATTTCTCCAACTCCCATCTCTCACTGATGTTTTCTACTTTCAACAGGTATTTATAATTATCTTCCTAACACCTGAACTTGTCTATTTCACCCACATCTTTACTCCAACAAGAACTAAATGATTTGACCTCCCTCCCTCCACATAATTCTATTCATGTTATCTCCCAATCCCGTATGTTTAAACTTCCTTTCCTATATCCTACACAGGAGATGGAGTTATAAACACCTTTTTGTTCCAATGCAATGTCTTCAAATTAGTACACTTCTTCTGTCCTTTCCATTGGCAGCTCAGTTTGGTGTTGGTGTCTCTCATGAGAAGTATGCAGGGCAGAGGGTGTATCTGCTTTCCTGTTCACAATACCATACTGTCGCTGAACTACTTGGGTCTTGCTCATCTTGAGACTCAGTTACTAGTAGAGCTGAGCTTCCATCTTGAAGCTCATCAATTTACTTTCTTCAGTCATCCCTTTATTTTCATTAGTTTCTTATTACTTAGAAAACAAAGGCAAAGCACATCACCATCTGGCCAAAATTTGGTCCCCAACTTCCTTATTTACTATTCTTCTCCATCCACCTGACTTTCCAGTGGTTTCCAGTCCGTTTCTATAACTGTGTCCCCCAGGCTTTACCTGTGCCATTGTTTTGTAGAAACAATTTCCATGTGTGTGGCCCTCAGGATTGCCTGAAAGATGATTGTTTATGTTTCAAAATTCAGCTCAGTGTCCCTGCTCTGAGACATCTTGGCAGACTCTTCCCAGAGAGTGCTTCCTCTGCCATTGTCTACATCTATAATTCCTCTGTCCAGGGATGGTGTTTTGCCAAGATTTATTTCAACCACTGTCTGATTAGTTTCCTGTGACTGCTGTCTTAAGTTAACCATGCACTGGGTGGCTTACAACATTTTCTTGAGATTCCAGAGGCAGCAACTGTAAAATCAATCTCACTGGGCTAACATCAAGATGCCAACAGGGTCATATTCTCTCCAGAAATATTGGAAGGCAGTTCTCTGTCTCTCTCAGCTTCTAGATGCTGCTGGCATTTTTTCACTTGTGGACACATCCTGCAATCTACCTCCATCATTTTGTGTGTGTGTGTGGAGGGTGTCTGTACATGTAAAATCTCCCTCTGCCTCATTCTTGGATGCATGAGATGGCATTTAGGGCCCACCTAGATAAAGTAATATAATCTCGCCATCTTAAGATCCTCAATTGCATCTGTAAAGACTTTTTTTCAAACAAGGGTGACATTTACAGGCCCTAAGGAAGGTCAGAATCTGTTATTTAGGAGCAACCATTCTGTCCTCTATATTCCCTCATTTGGAACCTCCTCAATGGCAGGGATTGTGTTCTATTCATTTTAAGTCCAAGCATTTGCAGTAATAGACACTCAACAAATGCTGAATGGAGAGTTGGAAAATAAATAAACTGAACTCTATTCTCTGGCAGATACTGGCAAGACAATAAACATTCATCAGGCATTATTCATTGTCTGTTACTCATTTGAAGTATTTATGGATCATTTTTATGTACTGGATAATGCTCTGGGGACAGGAAGTACAACAACAGTACAAAAACAATTGTGACATTTAAAAGGTACACACATACACAAATACATGATCACAGCTCATGATAAACGTGAGGAAGAAAAAATACAAAAATCCTGGAGAGAGAATAAAAGAGAGCAGGTCAAGGAAGGCCTCTCTGCGGAAGTAACATTATAATCCAGGAGCTGAAGGATGAATGGCAGCTAACTGAAGAGTGGAGAGGTAATTATTCCAGGCAGAGGGGACACACAGGCATCAGCTTTGGGGTAATAAAGAACTTGGTGAGTTCAAGAAATAGCAAAAAGTCTAGAGAGGCTTGGGTATAAGGAATCTAAAGGGAGTATGTAGGAGCCCAGAATGTAGATTTGGGGATCATTTTAAAGGTTTTGAATTTATAGTTCAAATGGCAGGAGCTGACATTCACATGATTAAATTGTTAATTTTAGAAGGTAATTGGCTGCTCACTGAGGAACGGCCACAGCAGGAACCCAGGAGAGAGTTGATAGAAGCTTGGGCAGGAAAAGCAATGACAACTTGAGAAGGTGTGTGAAGCAGTAAAATGGGTAAACTTTTTAAAAGAAGAATTGGAGATTCTTCTCTTAAAGGTTAAATCCTCATGTCCATGTTATCAAATTTAAAAAGAGAAAATACAAAAGTCAAAGGAATATATATGGATGGTTATCTGACATTTTGCAAGGGTGTCAGAGCTTCAGCTGAGGCAAGATCCATCTTTTAAACAAACATGGCTTGACTATCTAGAAACGGCAGGTAAGAGAACAAAGTCTCTAGACCATATGCAAAAATGTACTTGAAATGAAGAGTGAAAATAAAAATCTTATAATAAAGCATAGAGCTAAAGCTTTATTGCCTGGATTTGGTGACAGGCTTTTAGGTATGAAATCAAAGGGATGAGCAGCAAAAGAAACACAAATAAGCTGAGTGTCGTCAAACTGCAGACTGAGATAAAATATATGTATCTAACAAGGGCGTAGAATACCAAAAATTAATTTAGAAACAAAAGTGAAGATGATTCAGTGACAAAGGGGTAAAGGGTTTGAATAGATATTTTCCAAAGATACACAAATAAAAAGAGTAAGGTTGGCATGGTGATGTACGTCTGTAATCCTAGCAAATGGGAAGCTGAGGAAAGAGTGTTATGAGTTTAAGGTCAGCCTTTCAGCTACATGAAAAATTAGTAAAGGAAAGAAAAACTGCTCAACATTATCAGTTTAAGGAAATGTAGATCAGAATCTCAATGACAGACCACTTCATACAAACTATGATTGTTGTAATTAATTTTTCTGAAGTAGAAAATAACAAGCATTGGCATGATATAGAGAAATTAGAACATTTATGCATTGCTGATAGGATTGAAAAATGGTCTTGTCACTATGTAAAACAGCTTAGCAATTTCTGGAAAAAGTTAAACAGAATTATAAAATAAAACAATTCTAGGCATAGGCATATATACCACACAAGAATTATAAATAAGTTAGCAAAGAAATATTGACACGAAAATATTCATAACAGCACCACCCACAATGATCAAAGAGTTTGAACAACCTAAATAGACATTACTTGATGAATAGTTAACCAATTATGAAATGTATGCAATATAATATTATTCAGATAGCAAAAGGAATGAACTTCTGATACATGCTACAACATGAATGAACCTTAAAATCATGCTAAACATGAAAGAAGTCAGATGAAAGGGTCACATACATCATTTCAATAAAATGAAATATTCAGAATAGATGAGTTCATAGAGGCAGAAGTCATATTAGTGGTTGTTAGGAACTGGGTGCAGGAGAAATGGAGAGTAATTGACTGTAGAATGTCCTTTGAGTGTGATAAAAATGGCGATCAGATGGAAACAATGGATGTGCTCTGAATATACCAGGTGTCACTGGGTTATAGTCGAAATGATTAAAATTCTGTTGTCTATATTTCATCTGAATGTTTGGTTTTACTAATATTCTAAGCTAGCATCTGAAGTAGCGAATTTCATTAGGGTATTATCCTACATTGTTACGGTTCCCCTCCTGTTCCCACTGTCCTCTCCTAAGTTCCAGACCCCTGCTACTGACCCCTGCCTCCCATCATACAAATGTTTTAAAAGCCAATTAAGTAGAGTTTTGGGTAGAGTCAGATCAAAGAGACAGTGCTGCCAGCTCCCTCCTTCCTTGTTGTATAAAGAAAATATAAGCTGGCTTCTCCCAGCTTTTAAGATGAGTTATAAGGCTCAAAGGAATGCTGTGTTTCAAAGTAAACAAAAGGATCTTTACAAAATGTTTTGTTTTGGGTTCTCAAATTTCTAGTTCTACAAAGAGCCAGTGACATCACAAAATGACACATGAGTGACCTTAGAAGAGAATAAAGAATAAAATATGGAATGGGTACATATAAATATTTGTTGACTGGCCAAAAGAATGAGTACATAATATCCCAAACCAGCAGGCAGGGGTCTGGCAGGAAGTGGCAGTGGACCTGACTCCATTACCAAGTATTCCAAAGCCTCATTTTGTGGGTGGTTCAGGGTCTCTGAGGAAGGGGTCTTGGTGGGAAGAGGGCTGGGCACTGAAGATGTGTGCTTATTTGTTTCTAATATATAGTTTCCTCAATTGTCAAAGTCAGACCTACTTCAGCAAAAATTTGAGAATAATTTGCTATTGACTGAATGCATTAAGGGAGGTGGCAGAACATATGCAAGATGTAGGTCCAATCTGAGACATAATCACCACGATTCCTTAGTTCATTATTTCTAGTTCAGCCACAACAAATGGAGTTAATCATGTCGTTAACTATTTCTTTTTAATAATGAGGACTGAGATGTGAAACACATATAGTCCGGGCACCACACTAAACATTCTACCCACTACCTCCTTTTGGCCTTTCAAATATGCTTAGGGATAGTTATGATATACAAGCCCCCAAGCTCATTTCCCAAGGGAGGAAGCTGGAGCAGAGGTGAGCTACTTGCTCAGGTTCTTCATGGCCGGGACTGAAAGCTGAGTGTTATTGCTCTAGGTACAGTTGCTCACATCAATTCATTACACATCTATTCACTTTTAAGGGCTTTAGATTCTACTTTGGCTATTTAAGAGAAAATTAAAGTCTATAGTAAGTGAACAGACTAAAGTATCTTCCTAATTTTATTATGTGTATGTGGGGGATGGGGGCAAACAGTGTCCTGTGGCCCAGACTAGCCTTAAACTCATTATGCAGTTGATATGACCTTGACTTTTGATTCTCTTATTCAATTTTCAAGTGCTGGTAGCATAGGCATAAGCTGCCACACCTATTTCCCCCATTTATTTATATGTATTTATTTATTTGCTCTCACTGTGTTGTCAGAGGTGGCCTCAAACTTATATTAATCCCCCAGTCTTATCTTTCCAGACATTGAAATCACAAGGATAGCTCTCATGCCCATTTCTTTTATCTTAAAGATTCCTTTAAAACTACCATTAAAGTTTTTATAATATAAATATTAAGCATTATCAGTTTATAACCCAAAGAATAAAATGAAAACATGATTCAGTGAGGATATAAATAAATAACTGAATAAATAAATGGAGAACTCACTCTTCTTTACATAGAATTCCAGTTAACAGTTGTAGATGGAATGAAGGAAAGAGAATATCATATATGTAACACCAGAATAATAGTTGTTATTACCAATAGTGGTAAGATCCACTAATGGTTTAGTTGGTAAAAGTTTAAGAAACAAAATATTTGCACAGTCTCACATTATCTTCTGTGGGGGTGGCAGTACTTAAATATTAGAGCATAGTTTTATCTAAAGGAGAACTCTGGCAGCTACCAACTCAACAGTGAGGATAAAACTACCAGCAGTAGACATATCTACACTATGGACACTAACATACTGCTTTGAGAAGAAGCTTCACCTCTGCAATATTCTCTCCCATAATGGACTATCTCAGCCTCAGACTCTAAAAAACATAAGTCAAAAACAACCAGGCAGAACTCTTCAAATGTCACAGGGTTGTAAACACCAGGGTGGGAGAAACTGTCACAGTTTGAATGGGATTAAGGAGACCTGAGAACTAAACATGTGTCATCCTGAAAGGATCCAACAGTAGAAAAGCAGGTAAAGTCTGAGCTTGACAATGTAACTTTAATTGGGTTACAGTCCTTTGGTCACTGACAATGCTACCCAGAAGGGAAGTTAAACAAAGATTAAATATAAACTCTTGTTCGACTTGCACGGCTCTTAATGCTAATATTATCTTTTTAAAGTTAGAAAATAATAATCATGAGTTTATTTGATTATTCCAGTAAAATACAAATTATAGGCCACAGCAAATAACATCTGGCTGTTTCAGGGATTTGGCTAAGATAATATTTCTATTATCTCATGGACCTTATTCCCAGCCCAATCTTTCATTGCCTTAACAAAAACACACAATTCACCTCCCAAAGCACATGACCCCAGTTTGATCTTGAGAGAAACATAAGCAAAGTACCAACTGAAAGGTTGAAAGGTCACGGAGACAGTTACCTTTATGTTTCAACTTGACAAAGGCCAACTGTTTAACCAAACACTAACATCCGGGTTGCTATGAAGGTGCTCTGTAGATATAATTCACATCTGTGATAGGTTTCCGAAAGGAAACCACTTACACGTGTGGGTGGGGCTTCATGCAATCAGTTCAAAGTGTTAAAGCAGAAGCTGAGGTTTTCCAGAGAAAAGAAAATCCTGCCTCAGTGTTACAGCATCAACTACATCAGCCTTCCCCACAGAATGAGTCAAAAATAAGGTCAGCAGCAGCTACTACTTCCTCACTATCTTTATTCCAGCCTGGCCCCAAATCGCATCAGTAAGTAAAATAGACAGAAAGATAACAGATATGTAGGTAGATAAATGATAGATTAAGATAGATAGATAGATAGATAGATAGATAGATAGATAGATAGATAGATAGATAGATAGATAGATGATAGATTCTTTTAGTTTTGTTTCTCTAGAGAACATTAACTAACATAGCCATGAAAAAGAGAATAGTCTCAGATGTGATAACAAGCAAGAATATCCCACAAAAACCTAACATCTGTATATCATGTGGCATCCTGGAAGGGACTCTGGAACAGAAAAAGGGCACTCAATAAAACTAGAAAATCTAAAGAGAATATGAACTCTGGCTACCAATAATGTATCTCTATTGTCTGTTATTTGAAAGAAATGGATTCATTTAAGATGTTATCGCTAGGAGAGTTATATGGTAAATCTCTGTAAAAAATGATTTTTCTATAAGCCAAAATTTTTTTTAAATTAAAATTGTATTTTTTAAAAAATATAAAATGTACCCTTCCCAAGGAATCAAAGAGGGTTTAAATAGGTTATAGCTATCATGTATCCAACAGAACTTAATCAATGCAACTATACAAGTAGATAAATATTACCCAGGTTATTGTGATATTTAGATCTGTTTAACAGGTCATTGAGGCACAGTGACAAGAAAAGGTTATTTGATGTTGTGACCCAAAGACTCTTACGTGAACATTTCTGAGTTCTCTCCCAAGATAATAACCACTCTTCTTTGAAGCTGTTTCTTTCCTGAGTCTGGCTTTGGTGGAAATCATGATCAAAGGAGTCTGAAGGTCGCTGGAATTTGGGGGCAGGTGAAATTCCAATGTTAGTGCTCATAAACAGTTTCACTGGGTCCCAGGCCCGCGTATGCAGGCACATGACTGCTGCTGTTTGACTATAATAATACCAAGGAGCTACAAGAAAGACTATATGGCTCACAATGTCCAAAACACTTATTGATCTAGCCCTCTATAAAAAAAATATAGGTGACTTACTAAAAGTCACAACCTTATGAATATACATTTTGGTACCCCAAACACCTGCCTATGTTAGTTACAGACCAGTTTGGGGAAAGTTTGAGAAAACTATCATCTAAACCATGTGAAAATCATAATTTCCATTGAAGACCCACAACAATAAAGTTACCTTTTTGTTACATGTAAAAGGGTATTTCTTCAAAAGAGTTATAGTCATCCTCATATTTGACAACCAAGCTGATTGAACAATCCCTCGGTCCCTCCCTCTTCCCCAGCCCTACTTTCCCCCACCCTACTTCCCCTTCTCTACATTCCTCTTTTTCAATCCACCTTCTTCAAAGAGAAGAATGATCATCTCTACCTGATAAAGGAGACTTTGGCCAAATTCAACATCTTATGCTACACAGCCTGTGAAAGTTGGAAGAAATTTGTTAGGAAGTAAAATGCTGACGAAGAGATTCAGAAAAATCATTGTGTGATTTTGCTCACAGAACCCAACTTAATTCAAATCATTCCTCAACATAGACTAAATATCTAATTTCCAAGAACATAATGTGTGGAATTATTAGCATGTGTGTTCAAACCACAAAACAGGTGAGACATAAATGGGATGGCACATGGGATAAAACACATGCTAATAAAATAATAATTAGTATCTATGGAGCACCCACCATTGACTGAGAACTGTGTTCTGCTTATATAATTATACAGCTTCTAATGCCCTTCCAACATGTCTATAAGATAAATACTCTGTGTTAAAGATGAAGGTACTAAGGCTTAGATAAGTTAGTCTGCTGGGGCCTCCAGCTGTTAGGATTCAAGTCTGGCTTTGTTCATGTCATAGGTAACTTTATTAAACTCATAAGTGTGACTCTTTTTTTTGCATGTATGTGTTTCCATGTTGTAGGTATTTTCTTTGAGATGTATACAGTCTTTTATCCAAAGTTTTCTGGGGTGTGCTGAGGACTTGGATGAACTGGGAAGGAGGTAGAGTTTAAGATTGTTACGGTGAAAACAGGTGAGAAGAATTAAAATTCAGTTTTGAAATCTAAAAGTATATTTTCAATTCATTAGTGAAAAAAATAAGCTTGAAATCCAAGTTTGTTACCAGAGATAGGGTTTTCTAAATTCCTCTTAGTTCTCAAGAACTATTTCTGGATGACTTGCTTCAGAACTTTCATAGAGGCATAGGTAACACAGAAAAGTCTGCTCTGGAAAAGGAGAGAATCACATCTAACCTTCTCTTCCTGCCAAAGCCCATGAGAAAAGAGGAAGAGTGGAGAAGGTGATTGGCAAGCTTTTTGAGGAACTTTTACTCTGCCTCTGCTGAAGATTCTGAAAGGAACCTATAATATGAACAGTCATATCCCAACATAGGGGCGACCATGTTGAAGTGTACTCAGAAAGGAACACCATAGGGCAGGAGAAAAGGTGTTCTTTAGTTCCCCTAAAGGACTTCAGTCCCACATGGTTCAGAGAGCCCTGAGGAAGAGAGCAGAGTATAGCTTGGGAAATTGGAAAAATCACTCATGTGCAAAGTGTCCTTTTGGTTCATTAATGCCAGGTAAAGTTCAAGGTTAGAGGAAAAGACCGTCCTAAGAAAGCTGAGAGAGGAGAGTGCTCTCTCCCTCTGCTGCAGACAGTAGCAGAGTCCTGTGGACTAGCCTGATACTCTTGGCAGTTGCTAGCCCAGAATGTGGCTCTTGGGGACATCCTCCCCTGCAAGTACTTACATGATGCCTCCACCCCGCCTACCAGTCCTTTAAAATACAGTGACAAGTGGAGAAAAGGTGCCAACAATATCACAAACCCGAACATCCCCAAAGAGGCAGAATGTTTATAACTAAAGCGGCAATTTATAGACTTGAAATAGATTATTTAATTAAACTGAAATATATTTTCCCCACCTACAAATGCAGTGGGAGATTATACAGTACACTATAAAGCTAAAGAGAAAAACTTCATCCTCAGTGAGCGTGTGGTGGGAGAAAGTCATCTGAGCCTAGAACCAGTGCTCTGTTTTACCAATATTGTGTTGTATGTGTGTGTACAATATGTGTGAGAGCGCAGACACACACATGCCATGGTGTGCATGTGGAGGTCAAAAGACGACCTTTCTGTGTTAGTTCTCTTCTCCTCCACGGATTCAGGAAACTCAGGTCTAAGAGTTTTGAGGGTTATGGGTATGGCGACTAACTTTTCAGTACAAGTCTGTTTAGGCGGCTGGCTGACTGAGTACAGATCTTAAATGGGTTCAACCTCAGTGAGAGCTGGCACTTCTACTTATGTTTTAGGTAAAAGCCTCTCTTTTAGATAATATGATAAATAAAACTGTGATTCAAAATTGTTGTTACCAGTTTTTCTATTATGTCATTTGAGCTGAAACATCCATTCTCAAATTTTCTGTCTGAAAATAATTTTAATTTCCTCAAACATTATTGATGACCACAAAGATCTTCATTTTGTGCTTCAGAGTTACAGTGTTTACCGTCTGCTAAGTTAATAAGGAAATATTTTACATTGTTTCTTTATTTGAAGTAAAAATAATAAATCTCTTATAGAGTAACATAAGAAACCTAGTTTTAAATTTTAAAAACCAAATTTTAAAAAATAGATGAAAATGAGGCTGGAGAGATGGTTCAGGGGCTGGGAGTGCTGACTGCTCTTTCAGAGGACCTGGATTCAATTCTCAGAACCCACAAGGCAGCTCACAACTGTCTGTAACTCCAGTTCCAGGGGATCTGACACCCTCACACAGATATACATGCAGGCAAAACACCAATACACATGAAAATAAATAAAATTTTAAAAAGAGATGAAAATGGTGTTATTTTGTATTTTTTTGCTATGTCTCTGTAATTCCTGGTTTTAATGAAGGACAGCTGGAACCTCATATCTGATGCAGTTAGTCTATTAACACAGTATGTCATATCTGATGCAGTTAGTCTATTAACACGTATGTCATATCTGATGCAGTTAGTCTATTAACACAGTATGTCACATACTCTTTGGAAAACTTTGCTGTACGCCTGGGAAGAAAATGGGAGTTTAAAGGACAAACAGTTACTTGTTTTTACTGGTCCCAATTGGGGCTATAGCAAAGATGCACAGACTTGGTGGCCTAAAACAATATAAATTTATTATCTTATACTACCAGAGGTCAGAAGTTCAAAGTCTTCTTGGTCTAAATCAAGGAGTCAGAAGGGATAGTTCCTTCTGGAGGCTCTAGGACAAACCCCAACTCCTTGCCTCTTTCAGCTTCTGGAGGCTGCCCACTTCACTTGGACTGTGGCCTCTCCTCCATCCTCAAAACCCATGATATAGTACCATCATAACTTCTTCCCTTATTCCACTGTCTATGTTTTATAAGGACATTGGGGTTTTATGGGAATAACTCACATAAGTCACTCTGCCCATCTCAACTTACTTACATTTGCAAAGTCCCCTTTGCCATATAAAGTGATATATTTACTAGTTCCAGGAAGTAGAATACAGATATTTTCTGGGGTCAATATTCAAATTACCATAGCATTATTGGTACAGTGCCTGCCACACAGGCATGGAGACATGAGTTCAAATCCCCAGAACACATGTAAAAACTAAACATGGTGAAGATAGCGGGGCAGGGGATTATACATAGTCATCCTCAAGAGTTCATTAGCCCACCTGTTTAGCTAAAATGATGAGTTAGTTCAGTGAGAGACTGTCTCAAAAAGTAAGATGGAGAGTACTAGAGGAAGACAATTGACATTGACCTGTGGCCTACACACACACACACACACACACACACACACACAACACACATACACACACACACACAGAATCTTCAGGACTCCAGAGATCCTAATTTACTGATATACAGAGAATAAAAATGATAGTGGTTTACATAAAATGTAAAAAAAAGTTTTTCATCTCAGGATAAATCATTCAAGGCTGCCATGGAAGTTCTATAGAGTCAGGACCCAGAATGCTTTCTTCATGTTCTGCCATAGTCTTTAGGATTTGGATGATTTTGTTTTTAAAGTTTTCACCACCATGTGGCTCAAGGTTACTCATTATTACACTGGAATTTCATCTAATAAAAAAGAGAAAATTAATAGGAGAAAGGGCCTTCTCCATCTCTTTAGTATGCCATCTGAACATGTAGTCATACCCAACATCAAGGGACCCCGGAAAGGTAATTTTTTACTGTTCAACTGTGACTCAAGCTAAGATTTCTACTATAATCAATTACTAGTCCCTATCTCAGTGTTTATAAGACAAATGCAAGCTATAGCTGAAACTAAAAAGGACAGCACAGCCAAGACATTCTCAAAGACACGACTTCAAACAAACTTCGATGACCAAGACTTCTCTGAAGCCTGTCTTTGATCTTCTCAGTTGCCTGAGTCACTCTACGTGACTTTGAGTTTCAGTTATTTGTAGCCAAAGTTACCTACCTCAGTAGCCATGCAGGGTTTTCCCAATCACAAGGAGGAAACATGGAGTCTTACAAGTCAACAAGTACCAAAAGGACAGCAAAGCATGTGACTGGACACTGGAACCACTCAGAAACTTGGGAAAAATATTCACTAGTTTTAATCTGATTCGGGATCTTTACTTGCTGAAAATTCAGCCATGTTTCTTTGATATGCCTTGAGCATTGTGGATTAATGAGTCTAACTTCTTTATTTGGACATCCTGTAAGATTATAAACAGGCTGTTAACTGTGATTCAATACAGAGTCAAGAATATTGTATTTGGATGGCACAGATTCTTTATAACAGATTAAGGGATGCTGGCTCTTTTATCACATGTTCTTAACTTGACAGTGCTTATCTGCATACCTATAATCTATCATATCTTCCCACTACATCCTGATGTCTAATAAAATTAAAAATTATTACATTTATGTATGATGGGCAACCATGAGACCCAGGATGGAAACACGCAGGCCAGAAGACAACTTCTCTTCTTATACTACATAGGTCTGAAAAATCAAACCTAAATGTAATGGCAAGCAATCCTGAGCCATTTATCCAGGCATGGTGTTTGTTGAAGGAAATTATATATTATTAATTTTTCTTTATAAAAATAAGAGTATAGCTAAATGTAATCATTTACCTAATATATTTGAATCTTAAAATTATATTTTCTTCTTATAGCCATAAAATAAATAAAAATAAATAATTAGAGGAATTTGGAAACATTGAGGTGAAGGAACATTTTAGAAAATAACTTTAGGCCAGAAAAGGAATTTATGGAAGATGATTGGTGTAATAAGAAGCTGGGGAGATGGCTCAGTGAATAAAGCCGCCTGAAGTCTCTGCACTCTGGAAGTAGATAGGGAATTTCCCATGGCAAGCTGACTAGCTAGGTTAGCCAGAATTAGCAAACTCCAATCTGAAACCTCCACATTCACATGTACCACGCATGTGCTCCCATACACATACAAACATGCATACCCACATGAGCTACATAAATGCAAAAGAAAAGAGAAGGAAAGAAAGAAAGAAAAAGAAGGAAGGAAGGTAGGGAGGGAAGAAAGGAAGGGAAGGAAGGAAGGAAGGAAGGAAGGAAGGAAGGAAGGAAGGAAGGAAGGAAAGAAGGAAGGAAGGAAGGAAGGAAGGAAGGAAGGAAGGAAGAGGAAGAAAGAGAAAGGAAGAAAAAGACTTGTCTAGCTGATGCTGACTCTGTGTTATGAACCAGATCTTTCAATGGATTATCATGAGACTCCCAAAGGACTTGAATAGGCCTCATTCATACTCCCTGATGCCAGAACTGTTCTCTTATAGAAATAAAGAAAAAAAACTCTAAGAACTAGAAAAAGAAAGAAATGAGTTTTTTTTTCAAATCCATAACAATGAAAGGATAGGAAGAAAAAAGAACTTTAGCCAACAGTAAAGGATTAAGAAATCTTCATATCCCACTCTCTGGGGGAAGACCACATGTTTGAACCCGTTTCTGTAACAATGTTGTTTCAGATAGTGAAAGGAAATATTGACAGGACTGAATTTGTTTAGAGGTTTTTCAGGCTTCTATGAATGGGCAAAGAGGTACAAGACAAAATTTAGGGTTAGTCATAAATTTAGAAAATAAATTTCTAAGCTATTTGTGTAAAGGGAATATAAAGGTCACAATAGTCTTTCTTCTAAACTGTGCTGGATTAGCCTGAATCAGAAAGATTCTACAGTAAGATAATTTAAAAGAGAAAAAAGAAAGTCCAGGGGGAATGATGTGGGATTCCCCTCTGTATGCTGTGAATACCACTTATTAATAAAGAAGCTGCTTTGGGCCTATTATAGCACAGAATAGGGCAAGGTGGGAATTTTAAGCAGATATAAGAGGAGACAGTAGACGGAATCAAGGAGAAGCCATGTAGACACCACAGTAGCCAGACATGCCAGAACCTTGCCGGTAAACCATGAGTCTTGTGGTAAAATATGAAATAATAAAAATGGGTTAATTTAAGATGTAAGAGATAGCCAGAAATACGCTTAAGCTATTGACCAAACAGTATTGCAATCAATATAGTTTCTGTGTGATTATTTCAGGTCTGGGCTGCCAGGAAACAAACGAGCAGCTTCCGCCTACATGGGAACCCCATTTGCTATTTAGAAAAAAGAAAGAGCAATACAGTCCTGAATCAAGGATATAAATGCCAATTACTGAACGAGCAGGTGTGGTTCAGTGGTGGAGTGCTTGCCTAGTATGAGTGAAGACTCAGCACTGAAAGAAAGGCAAAAGTCAGGTAATGATCAGTTTTAAGTTTTGTGAAGAAAGTTTTCGTTTCAACAAAAGAAGCTACTTTTCACTCCTGCTCATAATTTATGTGTTCCTCCCTGTGTTTCTAAAGTTTTAACTTCATCATAAAGAATACATTAAAGTTGGTATGACTTGACTATTTAGTTACTTCCTAGTGAGTTCAACAAAGCATCTAACAATAATAAATAGTAATCCCCTAGCAAGCAGCCCTTAAACTTACATGAGTTGTATTATACAAAGGGTCTGATAAGTCAGAAGATCACAAATCAGATATGAATTTCCCCTGGGGATAATACTAAAATAGCAAGGTTATACTCCTAACCAACCAAATGTCACATTCCATACTTTAAAAAATGACCACATTATTCCACTTAATAAGTGTACATTGTCCACTTATCAGATAACAATACATTGGCACACATAGGTCAAATGCCAAGTAAGTCCAATAATGAATCTGAATGTGAGCACTGTACTTTGGTAAGACAACTTATGGAAGATGGTGCCAAGATGAGCGCGGAGCTCTGGAGGGAAGGTTGATCACCCTGAGAGGTGACTCTGAAGGGGATAATCTATGTATGGAAGAAGAAGAAACTCTGAGAGGTCAGGGATGTGAAGACAAGGGAAGTCCACAGTTCAGCCTCATACATGAATTGAGAGGGAAGGAAAGTGGTTCATTGGCGGTGATGGGAGAGCCCACGGGCCTAAAGGCCTGCCTCCCCGGTACCACCTCTTGTTCCAAGTCCTGATTGATTTGAATCATCTCTGGGAACTCGTCTGCTTTGCTCAGTTGCTCTTTGCTTCTAGTTCCTCTGCTCAGAAACAGAAAGTGCCTACAAGGCTTTGAGTATGATGTCCAGAGGGTAGAATTTTGCCTCAAACCCACCTAACTATTCAAAAGTAAGAGTGCTGCTTTCAAGATACACAAAAGGTGATTATAGCCTTCTTCATCTAAGTGTTCTGCCACAACCAAAGTTTATCTTGGCATATTCTTGATTAACTTTGTTTAAAAAGTAAAATTGGCATTATGAAAATTGACTTTCCTTTGTATCCTCTGTACATTTCTACTACATTTGTCTTTACAATGAGCAAATGAGATTTTTTTTACATCAAAAAAAATGATGAGAATGAATGAGCATGAGAACGACAGGTGACAAATGGTTGACTTGGGTCAATAAATGAAATGTAGACAAGAAAAGGAAACCGTCATGATAGAAGTAATGAGACCTTGAGCGCAGGTGGAGAAGTGGACTCGCTCTGCTTACCCATGGTTTCTGCCTTGATGAGGACACAAGTGATTTCCAGAGCATCTCAAGGATAGGATGAAGGACTTGAACTAACATGGCTGCTAACAGTCTAGTTCTTGGGGGGGGGGGAGCAGTTGAAAGTATTCCTTCCAGACTTATCCTGGAGCATCAACAGCTGTCCATCAGTCATGATGTTATTTGTCCAGTCTTATTCCGAAGTATGTTCATAAGGCAGAAGGGAGTTGACAAAGGGATTTAAGGGTGAAAAAAATATTTTCAGAAAATTACCTAGCCATCAGCATACAGTATGGATTAGAGGATGAAGTTCCATAGAGAAAGTGGACAATAGCATTTATTGAACACATTCTATGTGCTAGAAACTAAAATTTCCTGCATAATCTAATTTAAAAAGTAGGTACCATTGCTCCTTGTAGGGATTGTTGCCCTCATCTTACTTATGAGGAAACAAAGTAAGTGGTTCCTCCGTCTGTTACTGCCAGTACTTGGCAATGGGCCAAGACTAGAAAGCTGTGGTGAGAGGGAAAATCAAGCCAGGAGACAATGAAAAAGAGGGAGCGGGTTAACAAAAAGCCAGAAACAAAAGGGAATTACAGCTGATTACAGACCCACATGACACAGCATCAGGAGAATATCATCAGAAGACTCAGGGAACCAGGAGATGAATTTCAAGTGTGTGGCATTCTATGGATGTACTTTGTGTTTTAACCCGTTCTATTCTGGTAACTATTGTGACTATACTCAAGATGATTCGGAGACATCTATTGTTTTTCCACAATCACTGCTAACAACTGTGAAATGCTGCTATGATGCAGACCCTTAGATTCAATTTCTATAACTTACTTATGAACATATATGGCATGGCAATTTCTTAGAAATATAATATTCTAGTCAAATTTTATTTTTCAATTTTTAATAAATGTTTTTAAAATATTGACAGATAGTTTCAAATACATAGTATATACTAAGAAATGAGCATGTGCATGGTCACAAGTAAACCTTTACTTCTTGCCAGACTGGCACAGAAATGAGGTTATGCTACTATTTTCAGTTGTTCCAGGGTCACTTAGCATTCTTGTAGGAGGTCAATCATTTGAATTTCTGGGGAAGACTTCAATCCTGATTTTAGAATCATGATCATAAAATGGAAATTCTGTAAATGAATGAGTGTAGAATTAGAAGAGAGAAAACCAAGTTGTCAATCAGCTGAAGAGAGAATGATAAGAGACAGGAAAATAAAAGAAAATTTAATATTAGGAAGGAAAAAGAGGATTCAGTAAATGGTATTAAGATTTAGGAAAATAGCCATAGAGAGTCACTGGATTTGGCAGAGAAATGAAAAGGATCAATTAGCTTTGGAGTTTGGGACTCATATAGTCAATGTCTATGTTAAAAACCTTGGTCATTCAGTTGAAAATCCCACCACAGAGGACTGGTGTAAAACCCTGCCAGCTCTTTAATTTTTCCCAAAGATGAAGCTGGCCCACTTCCAAAATGTTAAATGATGTCTGCAATAAAGTGTACAGTCGTTTTAAAATGACAAATCCAACCTCCCACACCCACTCTACACACCCATTCTTTTACAGGTTGACTACCTTTAAAAGGAAGACTCTGGCAATGGGAGGGAGGTTCGATATGATGAGGACAGAAGGTTATAATGTGTTTAAACTTATAAAATGTAATCCTTCATTCCAATATTGCTATAAGAAGTCCTATACTCCTACACATAATAAAATGAATTGAAATAAGGAGCAATAAAGAAAATATGACAAGCATGCAATGAGAGTCATGAGCTCCAAGTGACTTGTCAAGTCTGTACAATGAGTACTTCCTGCAAATGCTCCAGCATCACCTCAGTCCTTCCTCAGACACATTCTCCCAATACAAACATCTGAGGATGATCATCTTGCCTGAATCCATACTCTTCCAACTGAAAGACATTCCTTAAAAGTTTATTCTACAGAATTGATTTTTGTTTTACTCTGACATTCTCAAGTCTCAATTCTGACCAAAATGAAACACTAAAAAGTTTGTTTCTGACTGCCTACTGGCTATCTTGATCCTTTTTCTTGACATTCAGAAACATTAGTTACCATTTGTTGTCTCTTGATACTAAGAGGGGTTAATAGACATTTACGTTCAGTTGGGGAATTGTTTTCTTTGATGGTTTTCACTTCTTTGGGGGCTAGTCCTTAGAAAGGCCATAAGAAAAATTGTCTAATTTCAAAGCATTAAGGACAAATAAGAAAAGGTAATTTGTATGGGCACAGAGAGGGCAACCTGGGACCTATAAGAAAACTTAGTATGATTTGAAGTGTGAAGGGATTGAACCCTTATTGTTCATTTCTAAGACCAAGAATTTGCTTCCTAGTTCAATTTCTGCCAATTTCACAATGATATCTAAAAATTAACCTGTATTAAGTCAGTAAATGTTTTGAACTGTTCTCTAAACCACTGAAATTGAGTCAATTCAGAGCGGGTAGGGATCCATCAAGTCAGTTATTTTAAATGGCTCTACTATCTTTTTTTTTTTTTACAAAAATTCTCATAACTGATCAATTGGGTCTCAAAATCAAACCTGTAACACTGTTATGTAACTTTGGAATGTTCCCTTTGAAAGACTTGTGCTTACCTACTCTTATGCACTTTTTAAAACAAATTTTCAGCCAGGTGGTGGTGACACACATCTTTAATTCCACATTTTAATCTCAGAAGGCAGAGGTTAAAGAACCTCTCTGTGAGCTTGAGGCCAACCTAGTCTACAGAGGAAGTTCCAGGACAGGCTCCAATGCTAAACAGAGATCCACTATCTCAAAGAAGCTAAAAAGCAAAAACAAAAAAAAAAACCAATTTTTTGAATTATTATTTTACTTTTTTATTTTATGGGTGTTTCGCCTACATGCATGTGTATGCACCACATCATGCCTAGTGCCTGTGGAAGCCAGAAAAGGACATCAGATCTCTTAGAACTGCAGTTACAGAGAGTTGTGAGCTGTCATGTGAGTGCTAGAAATCGATGAACCCAAGTGTCCTGGAAGAGCATCCAGTAGTCTCGACTGCTGAGCCATCCCTCCAGGCCCTCACATGTATTTTTGTCAAGCTGCAAAAGGATCACTGGATTCTGACCACCAGAATGTACCCAGTTATATTAGTACCCAGTTACATTTAAAGGGAATTTAAATTCTGGACACCTTTTGAAACACACACACACACACACACACACACACACACACACACATAGTTTGTTTTGTTTGTTTTTTGAGACAGGGCTTCTTTGTAGTTTTGGAGCCTGTCCTGGAACTAGCTCTTGTAGACCAGATTGGCCTCAAACTCACAGAGATCTGCATGCCTCTGCCTCCTGAGAGCTGAGATTAAAAGTGCGTGCCACCACCAATGCCCAGCTTGAAATATATTTTTTAATTGAAACAGAATTATACCATTTTCCCTTCTTCCTTTCTTCCTCCAACCTTCCCAGGTACCTTCTGTCCAATCCCTCCCATGCCCTACATCCCTACTTCCAAGCTGATAGGATCTTTTTATTAGATTATTATTGTTATATACATATATATGCATATGTATGCATAAACAGAATCAAAGGAACTCATAAAATTGTATTTATGTTTGCAGCTTCAAGACTGTCACTCTGCATCTGACAACCAATAAAGGGACTCGATCCTGGGGGAGACTAATTCTCCTCCCAACAGTTATTATTGCCTGTAGTTCTTTGCTTAGGGATCCCATGAAAATTTCCCTTAGACATTATCATAGTCATTGATATTGCCATTATTCCTGTCTTGTTTATGCAGCCATTTCGAGGAAAGGCAGACTTCCTGTTGTTCTGGCTCTTACAAACTTCCCACCCCCTTTCCCACAATGTTCCCTGAGCCATGGATGCAGGAGCTGTGTTTTAAGTATATCTGTTGGGATCTGCTGATCCCTACATTGTGTCCTGTTGTAGTTTTCTGTGCTGATCTCCATTTGCCAGAAAGAGAGGCTTCTCTGCTGAGGAGTGATAGCTGCACTTATCCAGGGACTCCCACACAAAGAGGTTCTAGGCTTCAGGGCTGGAGCTCAAGTCCTGGAAATTTTATCCAGAAGTTCCTGCTTCTGGGAAGAGCCAATGAGTAGAATAATGCCTGTTACTAAACATGAAAGCTTACCTCTCAGCCATGCTTCAAATCCTGGGATATGGCTTCCGAACAGCTCTGTGGATAGAAAACTTGATGGTTTGTGAGAATACGTTAGTTGTCTTCTTAAATTAAGCAAATATTTTCTACTATTAGCAAATAACAAAATAAAAATGGATTTTTGTCTCATTCCAAATTTGTAAATGGTCTAGAATTGAAGTTTCAGAGGAACTATGAAAGTGTGACTTTTCTTTTGAAAGAAAGATCAGTTTTGAACACTGGCTACATGCCCAGCATTGTGCTGGGAAAAATATGGTCTAGGGAGGTGATTTAGTGGTCAAAGTGCTTTCTGCACAAACATGAGGACCTGGGGTTGGCCAGCACTCATTTAAAAGCCAGCATTGAAGTGCATGTCTGTAGCCACAACACTACTAGTTGATGGGGAAAAGAAAGGTGGATAGAGATAGGCAGACCCCAGGGCTCACTAGCCATCCAACATAGCCTAAATGGTGAGCTCTGAGTTCATGGAGAAACCTATCTAAAAAGTAAGGTGAAAGAATGATTGAGGAAGATGTCTTGATGTTAACTTTTAGCTTTGACATGAGCAAGTAGCCCCGTCACACACATTCATATATACACACATACCATATATACATACACACACACACAAACACGCACACACACAAGAACACTGACCATCTTCATGAAATAGAATAGCAAGTGGCCAAGAGGACTATTAAAGGCATCATACAATTCCAAGGATAAAATTTGGCAGGAGAAAAAAGACTTTATTTTCTAAGATATTTGGAGAAATCACTAGTAAGGGTGAATGTCATTAGTTTAAGGTTGCTCCAAGATTTTGCTTCTTTTTTAAAGAAATTAACTTCCATTATAATGTTCAAAACTGAAAATTGATATACCAACTATTGGCAAGATGAGGAACAAAAGAGGTGCTCCAGCAATGATGATGAGATTCATATTAAATAAGACTACTTTTCTAAAACCACTCCAAAGTTTTACAGTTACACGTTTCTGTCTTATAGCCTAGCAATTCTCACAGCAATACAGAGATATTAAACATTTATTCACAAAACATTGCATGAAAATGTTCATAACAGTCTCAAGCTAGAAACAAACCACAGATTCATCAACAAGAGAATTATGAGCAAATTTTATACAATGGAATATTACACAACAATAAAAAGCAGTGGACAACAATATAAGAGAACTGCAAACTATTAAGCTATGAGACATTAACAAGAGAACACACTGTATCTCCCATTTATATAAAGATCTAGAGTGAGTCAAACTTATCAAATTTACAATGAAATAAGAATGGAGATTGCCTCTGGGAGTTGACTTGGATTGGCTGAGAAAGGGTATGATCTCATTTACAGGTAAGATGGAGATGTTCTTCACTGTGATTGGGTGGATGTTCCCTCAGTTGTTAGACTGAATAATAGCTTCTAAAGCTAACCGTTTCCTAATATGCCAAACCTGTGAATCTGTCATTTCATATAGCAGAAAAAGCTTTTTGAATGTGATTAAGGGTAAAGATTTGAGACGGCAAAATTATCTGAGTGAAAGAGAGAGAGAGAGAGAGAGAGACTCTTACAACCATAGTCAATGGAGACTGACATCAGAAGAAAGAGCTGAGAGATATAATGCTGCCAGCTTTGAAAATGGGAGTCATAGTCAAGGAATAAAGGTAGCCTTTAGATGAGAAAAGACAAGGTAATAGAGTCTCCTCCAGAACTGCCAACAAGGAACACAGCCTTGTGGGACACTCATTTTCATCTAGAAGAACCCATGAAAGGCTTCCAACCTACAGAAGTATAAGACAATAAATATGTGTTATTTCAGATCAAGTGGGCAGCAGTTGCCACAGGAACAGTGAAAGACCATTAAAATTTACATTCAAAACTGGCAGGTTTCACTGCTTGTAAATTGCATCTTGCTATGGATTGATACACATCTCTGAAAAAGATGCTGAGAACCTCACAGAACTTCAAGGTAGACCTTGTTTGGAAAAGGGGCCCTTGCAGATATAATCAAGATAAACTCCTACCAGAGTAGAATGGGCTCTTGATCCAAAGTAACTAATATCTTTTTTATAAGGGGAAAAGATGGAGACACACAATGGAAACAACATATGAAGATAGGCAGAGACCAGAATGATGCTGCCAGACAGGGGGAAAAGAGACAGAAGACCTTCACTGGAAGGTAGGAGGAGGCAGAGAAGTACCTGGCCAGTGTCTATGGCAACATGACCCTGCTAACACCTTGGCCAGTGTCTATGGCAACATGACCCTGCTAACACCTTGGCCAGTATCTATGGCAACATGACCCTGCTAACACCTTGGTCTTGACTCTCTAGGTCTCAGAAATGATAGAAAATACCTTTTTTGTTAGTGTTACGGGTATTAACGTTTCATGGTATGTTGGGGGGTGGACTCGCTTGTTTGTTTCCCGGCCACCCAGATTCCCAAAATAATCATACAGAAACTATATTATTTGAAATACTGTTTGGCCAATAGCTTAAACATATTTCTAGCTAATTCACATCTTAAACTAGCCTATCTTCGTTAATCTATATTTTGCCTTGAGACTGTGGCTTACCAGGTAAAATTCCGACTTCTGTCGTCAGTGGGGCTACACGGTGTCTCTCTGACTCTGCCTTCTTTCTCCCAGCATTCAGTTCAGTTTTCCCCGCCTAGTTCTGTCCTGCCCTGCCATAGGCTCAAAGCCGTTCTTTATTAATCAGTGGTAATCACAGCATACAGAGGGGAATCCCACATCAAAGGAACTTTGTACGGCTAGCACTAAAAAATTAATGTGCACTTCAATATTTTTAAGCAAATCTGCAGTACAAAAAAAAAGTTAAACCTACTTCTTAGTCCTATTCAGCCTCATCCTCCCAAAGACAATCACAATCCTGTTTTTTATATTCTCATTGCACATATATGCATATCTATGAATTATAAGCAATTTTTCTTTTTAATCTCCACTCTCTTTCTGTCTCTCTGAAAGTGTCTTAATATTTAGTCCAGACTGACTTCCTGCCTAAGCCTCCTAAGTGCTGCTATTACAGGCATGCAACTCTATTACCAGCTTTCCTGTTCCTCTGTCCCTCTCCCTTTCTGTCTCCATCTCTGTCTCTGTCTCTCTCTGTCTGTCTCTGTGTGTGTGTGTGTGTGTGTGTGTGTATGTGTGTGTGTGTGATAAAAACACTCAAGATCTACTACTGTCAGCAAATTTTAATTATGTTATTGTTAGCAGTAGTCATGATGATGTTTATTAGAGCTTCAAGACATATTCATTTTATAGCATGTAGTTTGTATCTATGAACCAACAACATTCTTCCCCCACGCTCAGACCCCAGCAATCCTCCTTATGCTGTGTTCATGAATTCAATGTTTTTACTCCACAAAAGCTCAACTTTTTTTTAATTCCATATCAAGTGAAGCATACTGCATTTGTTTATGTGTGCTTAGCTGGTTTCGCTAAACATAATACCATCCAGAATCATCTATATTCTTGCAAGTGACCAGACTTTTTGAGTCATTATGAGTGAACAGTATTCAGTGTGTATATATTCCACACTTTCCTTATCCATTCATTTGCCAGTGGGAACACGTCTCTATGTCTTGGCTGCTGTGGTAGAGATACAGTGGATGTGGGAGTACAGAGATGATTACATATCACTTTCACTTCCTCTAGATACAAACCCTCTATTGCTAGTTGGCATAGAAATCGTGGAAATTGGTACAACCATCATGGAAAAGAGCACAGAGACTCCTTAAAGATAAAAATAGAACTCCCACCTATTCTAATTTTGTATGTTTTTAACCTTCTATAAACAGTTTGTTGCATTAATTCTTTGATCACTTCTCACATGATTTATGTTGGTGAACTAAGTTTGTGAAACCCTGCAATATATTACTTGTATCACTGTATGGAATGTCAACTTGGGAACAAAGCGTTTTGCTTTGTTGTTTCTTAAAAGTATGGTTTCTTTATTCATTGTATAATTTATGTTGTCTAGGCTATTTCTTTTGTTATCTTTTTGCTATTACAGCTCTTAACATTCTGGAACATATGTAAGCAGAAGGATACACACTTAAACATGGAATTTCCTAAATCTTAGACAAGTGTAGCTTCAATTTGATGAGATAGTTTGAAACTGTTATGGGAAATGATGGCTGTGTTTACTCCCATGAAGTAGCATGAAAGCTGTTATAACTCTATAGCCCTAGTGATATTATCGGCCATTTGGGTTTTGATTTTGTTCATTTTGTTTATTTGGTCTTGAGAACTTGAAAGCAGGGCCTCTAAGCAAGTGTCCTATCACCAAGATACACCCTAGACAGGCATTTTGCTCATAGTGTCTGACAAGTAAAGCAAACTTATCACAAAACAAATAAAGATTAAGCTTAAGAACTCTTCAGAGATTTCCAAGGCTCTCTCTTTTTTTTTTCCCAAGGCTCTCTTTAAAGGCCCTCTAGCTAATTTTGTACTAGGAATTGTGCTTTTATTTTTCTTCATGCCCTACTTAAATACAGATAAAGCCCTGCTGCTATTGTCAATAAAATTTTTCATTGTGGTTTTAATTTACGTTTCCTTGATTTTCAGTGTAATTGAGAATGTTCTTAAATGTTAACTAGCATTTCACATTTTCTGTGAATTCTGGTTATTGTCTTATTGATTTTTAAGAGTTATTTTCTATTGGTACTAATTCTTTTTAAGATTTAATTGGAGGGGCTAAAGAAATGGCTCGGTGGTTAAAAGCACTTGGAGAAGACCTGGATTTGATTCCTAGAGCCCCTATGGTAGCTCACAACCATCTGCAACTCCAGTTCCAGGAAATCTGCCACCCTTTTCTGGGCTTACTGGGCATCGGACACATGTGTAGTGCTTAGACATCTGAAGCCAAAACACCCCTCCACAAATAATAATGATAATAAATCTTTTTTTTAAAGATTGAAATGGAGCCAATTGTGTCTCCAGTCTGGAACCTCTCTTCACTTTTACTATATTGTCTTTCATGATTTAATCTTAATGATGTTGTATTTAACCACCTTTCCTTTAAATTATGCATATTTTAGATGGACAATGGTGGCTCACACCTTTAATCCAAGCACTTGGGAGACAAAGGCAGATGGATCTCTGAATTCGAGGTCATCCTGGTCTATAGAGTGAGTTACAGGATAATTAGAGCTACACAGAGAAACCTTATCTCAAAAACCAAGAGAGAGAGAAAGAGAGAGAAATAAACCCTGTCTCAAAAAAGAAAAGAGAGAGCTATGTATACTTTCACTAGGTGCTTAAGATTATAATGGTATATTATTTACCCATTTAAAAGTTAATTTTCCCACTTTTTGTATTTTGAATTTTAGTTAACTTAATTTTTGTAAGTATGATGCAAAATTGAGATCTAAAAACAAAAACAGTTTTGACATAGGGTCATGCTATATAGCTCTGACAGCCTTCAAACCCACCATCCTCCTGCCTCAAATTCCTGAATACTAGGAGACCTGAACTGGACTTTTCCAAGTGGGTTCCTTTGTTACCATCATGTAACCTGTATCATAAACAGTTTCAATGTGTGCTTCTAAGACTCTGGTCAGCTCCCACTGGTTTAAATATCTCTCATGTCACAAATAAATATTCGTATTGATACAAATATTTATACAAATAAATATTCTCATAATTATTACATATTTTAAAAAATATTTTTAAAATGCACTTTATCTTGCTTTTTATTTGGAAGGAGCAGTATTTCAGCTTAGAATACAATTTATCACTGAAGAAAGTTAAGGCAGGACCCTGGAGGCCAAATCTGAAACAGAACTGCTTACTGGTGCCTCTGGCCTCAACTTCAGCTACTTTTTCTCTATAACCACCTGCCCAGTGACAACAGTGCCCACAGTAAGCTAAGTTCCATTTATCAATTAATAACAAAATATGTATATCATGCAAATTAAGGCTCTCAATTTTTTTCTACTTCAAGCTTGCCTTATCTTTTCTTAGCCTTTTGTGTTACCATACAAGTTTTGGGGCAAGTTTATCCAGTTTGTAGGTTTTTAAAAATTATTAAATTATTATTATCTTATTATAGCATCTAATTTAAATAAGACTTTGATATTGAGCCTTCACATTCATGAAGATATACTTTATATTATATTTTTCATCAAATTTGTTTATCATTAAAGACATTCAGCAATTTCCTCTCTAGATTTTTTGTGTCTATAGATATGGTTAAGCACCATTAATCTTAGAAGCTTTTGTTACAAGTCTCAATGGAATATTTCTATTAAAATCTTTAGTTGGTTATTGTGAATAAATAGACATGCCATTCATTTATCTTTGCTCAGTTTGCATTCACCGGCCACAAACTCTCTTATTTGTTCTAAAGATAAACTATTTTAGTTCTGATAGTTCTAAGATTCTACTTTTAAGTACAGCATTTCCAATTCTTTCAGCACCCAAACCTAAACATACAATTTGATCAAGGCACAGTACTCTGCGCAAATGAGGCATACATTTGTTAAAGTAATCAAAAGCAATTTTATAATTTTTAAAGAAGCGACAGGGATAAGTCACCTGGCTCCACCACTTACATCAAATCTCAATATACTCATTTATAACTGGAATATGAATTAAAATACTGTGTTGTGGTTGATTCTTCTAAGTATTAAATGAGACAACCCAATTACAAACCCAAAATACAATTACACTGTTTAGGGCTCATAGTAGAAACTCAATGAATGTTAGTTATTATTAATAAAATCACAAGCTAGCTGGGCATGGAGGCAAAAATCTTTAATCCCAGGAGGCAGAAAAAGGCAGACCTCTGTGAAGTTAAAGTTAGCCTGGTCTACATAGCCAGGTTCAGACAAGTCACAGACAAACAGCAAGACACAAAATAAAGAGATAAGTGGTACTTTAGCTAATTCGGTTTCTTAGTAAGTACATTGTATGAGTCAGATTTTAAACATGGGTTAAATTAGCTTACAATAAACTTCAGCAGCCTTCCTATTCTTTTAGACCTGAATGTATCAGATATAACTCATTCAGTAACTTTCAGTTATTCTGAAAGAGATTTATCGTGGGTGCTGGAGATGCAGTGGTACCCAGAAAGAACCCTCTGTGCTTGAAGTTGTCATCTGACAAAGAGTCAAACATCACGGAAGTATATAAATGTGGATGTTTAAATTATGATGCTATTCTTTTAAGATACTAGGAGAGAAAGCCAGGAGGGGTTTGTTGAAATCAGAAAGGCAAACAGGCTCTCTCTGAAGAAGGGAGAAGTCAGATAACAAGACAGACAGAAAATGAAGGAGTGTATTTAAAAGCAGAGGTATGATATCAGAAAGGAACCTACAAACTCAGGGGACTAGCAAACACTATGGCAGGTGTGAAGGAGACACTAGAGTGTCAGGTGAGGTGGGGATCTGGGCAGGAGGATGCTGTGCGAGACTTTGGAGGTCTTTAACTCCAAGTATAATCATAAGCTCTATGAAGAGGCTAGCATGAAAAGTTCATCCTGACCAGTAGGTAGGGAAAGTGGGGGCTAAGAAAGAAAGCAGGAAAGTTAGCAAGGGGCTCTTGCAAAAGGTGTTGACAGCTTGGGTGACAATGAGGTAAAATGGTGGCTTTGTATTGGCAGAGGGATGACTGAGCAGGTGATGTGGCTGGAGATGAACAGACTATAAAAAAAAAATGGTCCCGGGGTTTCTGACATGAGCAGAAGGTCATGTCCTTTCTAAAATGGAAATCAGAGTTGAAGCAGATTTGAGAGAGAAAATCAAGGGCTCAGACTTGGGTATGCCAGGTCTAGATGCCATCAGGTAGTCCTGCAGAGATCCTGAGCAACTCTGGATGGACTTAGATATCTGAGGGCCACTGGGGACATGGAACTTTTCTTTGTATAAAAGAAAAGGAGAGAAAGATAACAGAGTTCAGAATAGAACCTGGAAATGCTGAAGAAGAAACAGGGTATGCAAGTGGTTGGCAATGAAAAGTAAGGTAGAAAATGAAGTCAGATAGAAACACAAGTGAACCTTTTAAAGAAGAGATTGTGAAGGGCAAAGGCTAAAAGGTTAAACAAGAAGAGTGCTGAAAATATTTATTGACTTTAAAAGCAGAGGGATTGCTGCTTTTAGCAAGAGCAGTGATAGAAACAGGAATCAAACCACGGGACGGTTGCCTGGAGTCAACAGAGTCTTTCTAGCAAGGGCCTTTATGGTACCAGGAGTTAACTTGTACACATGTCTTCTGCAGCTGCTAAGTTTTGCGGAGTCACCCAGCCAAGAAACAACACCCCTGAACTCCCATCTCAACTGGTAGGTGAAATGTCAGGGAGATAACACTGTGAAGATTTTTTTAAAAAACATGGTTGTGCAAATCTCTGCAAACCAATGAAATCTCTCTGCCATACACACACAAGTGCAGTGGGTGGTTTAATCTCACCAGGAACTCGAGGAAGCTGTTGTCATCATCACTTCTGCTGATCAGCGTCTCAAAGGTCAAGACCATATTGGAGTCTTTCCATTGTTGTAAAAGTTAATGAAAGTTAATTATTAAAGTTGACAGAAAGGTAATTTGCCCACCACTTTATATAACCTATATATAGACATCTTAGTACACATGGATGCATTCAAAGCCTATAGACCCAACTAGATGCACACTGTCTCCTAGAGCATGACGGCTTCCACTGTTGCTGAAGCTCCTCACTGAGTATATCCAGGTAGGAACTAAACTTAATGACCATTGTACTCAAACAGATTTGCTTCAAAAAATATTTTTGCTTAACATGCCTTATTTTATTTAAAAGTTACTGTTATAATCTTGAGTTTATAATCATGAATATTTTAAGTGATTTCACTAATAGACTGAAAATGTGTCCAGAGAACTAGCAATGTGAATTCAATATTTCAGGAGCCCGAAGTTACCAAGTAAATGTTTGTGTGCATTGTTACAACTTAAATAGACTTTTCAATGATAGAAGTGGGGTTTGTCTTTATTTGTTCAGATTATTCTAATTATTCACCTAAACTGGTGAATTATAGGTAGGCTATCTGCTCTGAAAGGCTGCAAACACAGCAAGCTTCTAGGAAAATTTGTCAACAGGAGGTAGAATCACCTGTGAGAAGAGATTTCGACAGGCAACCTGTCCCAGACATGAGAGCCTTATCTTCCAGACACCCAACAAAGTCCAACACTAGAGCAAAGGAGAAAAAGAGGAAAGGGAAGAGCAACAAGGACAGAGGAAAAAGAGACGGGTGGGGGTAAGAAAGAATGCCATTGACAGCAATTGAGTATCTGATGCCATGACTATTATAAGCTCATACAGGGTGCCTATTCTATCATTAATCAATGCTAACTGGATTCTATTTCATTCTTTTAAGTGTCAGAAATTTTTATTTTACAATATTCTTGTTGACTGGTTGTTTTTTGAGATAGGGTCTCACCACGCAACCCAAGCTGATCTCAAATTCACTATGAAGTCCAGGCTGGCCTTGAACTCACAAAGATCCACCTGCCTGTGCTTCCCAAGTGTGGGATTAAAGACGTGCACCACTATGTCTGGATATAATGGACATTTTTAAGTTACTAGAATAAATTTGCAATGACATAGTCTAACATTTGTCTACAACAAAGATTTTGTTTCTCCAAATAGAGAGAAAAAGGAAAGCTTCCCCCAGCCTTGGTTTCATTTTGCTAAGGTCCAAAGATTGAGACAAACCAGGTGACTTCAAGATGGAGTCTCAGGCTACCTTGACTCAATTTTGTGTGTGTGACAATGAGAACAGGAGCTCTGTACTCAAGGACAGGGATGCTCTCCTGGAGCTCTATGCTCCTGGCTTGTGTCTTCTCTTCCCAGGACAGGGTTGGCATGCTCCCACATTAACACACAGGGAACAATACACAGGGCAGTGAGTCTGTCATCACAAAACCTGGCTTTTTGCCCCTGGCTCTGTCACTTGCTAGCAAAAGTCAGAAAAGCCATTTTCTTTCTCTCATCCAAGTTTCTGCATGTGAATTGGTAATAATGATATCTAACTTGTCTGCATGTAGGAATTGAAAATGCTCAAAAAAAACCCACAGTCTTTATAGGAATGATTAGGGGTTCTCTTTACTGCCTTCTGAACCTACTAGTTTAAAACTTGTCATCATATCTTCCAGTGTGTCTTTAATGATTTTTCCTTTGGGTCAACAGAGTCTTCTCTGAGGTTTTTTTTTTTTTTTGGTCTCTCACTGTCCACCTGTTCTAAGGCTTATATTCATTATACAGCATGGTGGACTTCATTATGACATATTTATACATTTGTACCAAATATTTCAGTCATATTCATCCCCACCACTCTGGTGCTCACCTTCCACTGGTTTCCTCCTTCTTCCCAAACAGTCCCCTCCTACTTTCATTTAAGACAGCATGAATAAAGTCCAAGCCATCTCTCTGAGTCTGGCTTTTTTAGTTAACATGATGACTTCTGGGGTCACTCACGTTCCTGAAAACTGCATAATTTTGTTCTTCTTTATGTTGAATAAAACTTGTATGTATGCATGCATATCTATCACATTCTCATTGTCTATTCATCTGTTGTCAGATACCTAGATTCATTGCTAACTCAGTTATTGAAATAGTGCAGTAATAAACATAGGTATACAGGTATTTCTGTTGTGTGTTGACTTAGATGCATTAATATATAAACCCAGGAGTGGTCTAGGTACGTAATGTGCTAGATACATGTTTAATTGTTTTCAGAGCCTCAATACTGCTTCCACAATTGGTGCACTAATTTACATTTTCAGAAACATTGTGAAAGTACCTCCCCCATCCTATTCCTCACTATCTCTGAAAAGTCCATGTTATTTTCCTCATCATTCCTTACAATGAATGGGATATTCCTAAGGTCTAACTCATGACACACATCTACTTTAAATGTTTCTCAGTTCCAACTCATATTCACAATCATTCTTTCATTATCAACTGTCTCAATCATTTTATGTATGTAAACTCAAGTGTTAGGGCTCCATCAAGTATGTGTAAAACATTTTGCTCACATTTTACTTCACTTCAGAAAATCTTCTTACATTTTTACTACATTAAAGGACTTTACAAAAGTAAAATGAAACAAAACAAAAGTAAAATGAAAAAAGATTTGAGATTTCCTATTAGGAAACTCAGTCTTTTGGGGAAGAAAACCATAAAAGTCATGATAGTGTAGTATGATAGGAATAGAAAAATGTCCAGGGTACTTTCAGGAAGGAAATGGCTAACTTCAGCTGAGAGATCTCAGGAAGCTTTGCAGCTTCCTTTTATCATGTATTGCCAAGTTCCTGACAGGCTACAGGTCAATCAATGCTTGTTGAAGGAATGAAGAAAGGAATTTATGGCAGGGGAAGTTCAAAATTTTAAGAGTGACTAGGAACTTGGCAGGTATTGGAAAACATCACAGATAGAGAAAACAATGTGGGTAAAGACATAGTATGCCCTAAATTTCACAGTGTTTAAGGAACTTACTACTAAACTTGTGACAAAGGAGGAGAAGACAGTTTGTATGATAATTAATAACCCAAATATAAATGGTCTCGCAGACCTAAGAAGCTTAGATAGATTCTTTAAAAATGGTTTTAAATTTTGGTGAGAGTGGAAATTGCTACTATTGTGGAAATAAGCCCATAGTGAACATGAAAGCCATAGAAAAGTTGACAGCATTGCTACGTGTCTTAGTTAGGGTTTCTATTGCTGTGAAGCGTTCCACAGCAACGCTTGAAGGAAAATATTTAATTGGGCTGTCTTACAGTTCAGAGGTTTAGTCCATTATCATTATGACAGCATGTAGGCAGACAGGGTGCAGGAGAAAGACCTGATAGTTCTACATCCAGATCGGTAGGTAGATGGAAGGAACAGTAACATACTGAACCTGTCTTGAGCATCTCAGACCTCAAAGCCCACTCCCAGTGACACACTTCTCCAACAAGACCACACCTCCTAATAGTGCCATTCCCTGTGAACCTATGGGGCCATTTTCTTTCAAACCACCACACTATGTTTCCAACAGGTCTTGGTTGGCTTTGTTGCACAGACACAGTTGCAAATTGGATCTTCACTGTTCATATAAAACTCAGATCGAAGGTGTAACCCAGAAAGTCAAGGCCAAGAAGTTTCTGTGCCTTAGCTGACCTTAGAGAACAGTCTACCAGATAGATAAATAGCTTCTTCATTCTAAAATTAAGAAAACCAAGGTTGGAAACCCGGTTCATCAACAGCAAAGACCTGAAGCCAGGCACACTTGCCTGCCAAATTCTTACTTTGTTTTGTTTGAGGCAAGCTGGATTCAGACTTCTGATTCCCTTGCCTGAACCTCCCTAGTGATGGAATTACTGGTATGTACCACCATGGCTGACACATTTCACTCTTTTCTGTGTGCTTCCTAAATTAGGCTTGGCTTCCTCACCCCTTAGTCCCCCCCCATGATGGGCACTATAATGATGGAATTGATGGAAAGTAAAGTTTGTAGTCTAAACTAAAATCAAGCTAAAACTAACCTGAGCTTCACAAAGATGAAGACCACAATATATAAACAAACCTCTTACACTAGCGATACAAAGCATGTGTTGTGCATTCTTTTACTCACTGTGGACACTGACCTGTGATATGTGAGTATGCCACTTAAACATGACCAAAGCAGAAAATAGCAAACATGTCCCTTAGGGTTTTTTCTTAGACACATGGAGAAACTGCCTCCACACCCTCACATTCCCCATGATCGTCATGTTACCCTGTTTCCATGGAATGATTCTGACTTCTAAACAGTCTTGGAAGTGTTTGTGGGATGCTAAAATGGCCTTCAAGCACTCATCACAGAAGGGCAGGGGAAAATGTTTCCATAATAGTGGCTGTGTATTTATGTCTCCCAAAGAAATAGCTCATGCGTGTGTCAGTGGCGTAGATTAATGACCTTCTGTGCTCCAACAACTTATGAGAACCAAGAGGATCATGGCTTTTAATGGGAAAGAATTGCCCACCTAACATCTCTGCTAAGCCTTCCTCTGTCTCCTCCCAGCTACTCGTGACCAATACTTGACCTCTCTGACACTGACATTATCATCCCCTGATCCCATCCAGCCTCACACTGACTAGAATAAGAGCCTTTTTGTGTCCTTAATAATGAACACTGTCTAGCAGCTAACTGGGATTCTCCTAGGTTGCCGTGCTCACTGAAGCAAGTGTTCTGTTTGCTCTCCCTTCCCTTTTACACTCCACAGTTGCAGGTTTCCGAACACTGTGTAATCCTCTTCAGGAGAGACTAATCCACGGAATAAAACTGCCTCACCTCTGGGTTTCCAGTACTGGCATAGGGGTGTCTCAAGAGCCATGAGAAGAGCAGTGTTTTCCACTCATTCCAGGCAGAGTGTGCCCTTTGGACGATGTCTCCTCAACACTATCCTTAGCTTGAGAAGCTTTGGAGAGGTGGTATCATTGAGAGTTCCCTTGTGTAAGAGGAAAGCACGTGTCCCCGGGTTCAATTAAATAAAGCTGCTAGCGCTGCTGGGAGAATCACTGGTTCAGATGAGCTGCTTCCCAGCAGGAAGGATAGAACTCTGGGGCCAGAACACTAGATAAATGCTGAACTGGAAAAATCAGAGCAATAGGGCACCCTCTGCAGAGCCGGGCAAACACAGTGGAGGCTCCCAGGTGATTAGAGATAAAACTGGTCATAATCAGATGAAACCTAGAGGAATGGGGAAGGAATGTATGTACATAAAAATTCCTGGAGTTATCAAAATGTTATTAATACATTAGGATAGCGCAATTGAGAAACTGGACCTCAGAAGTGAACTCTAGGATTAAATTTTTGCTAAAAATATTTTTTAAAAAGCAGAGAATGATAAATGTGCATTATTTGGAACCATATGTAAATATACATATATGTATATGTATATCTATGTACATTAATAGATAATAGATTGATAATTACATAAAGGCCAAATAGAATTTTAAAGTATACAGCTTGTGAAAGTAAATAAAAATGGGAACGTTTACAAATAAAGCTCAAAGTTTCAAGATTTTTGGGAGCCAAGTACCCCAAGAATGAATTCTAGGTACCTAAAGTCATTGACTCTTTAAGGAGTTCAAAGAGAATCGAATCACAAAGGTAAAACAAAGTCTGAAAATACACTAGCGTTAGTGTGATATTTGAAACTGAAATTCCAGATTCCAGAAACGGAAAATAATTTCTCCCCAAGAATTTCTGGAAAGAAAAGTGAACCATGTGAGTGGAAAAACAAGTTAATAAAATCATTTAACTTCTTAACTAAAGCGAGTTGCTCTCAAGAAGCGCAGACATGATGAATGACGTGTACTCATGACTGTCTGGAACCCGTTCAGCTGAAGTGCGTTCGGATGATTGGCTCCGGATTCATGGCGTTTGTTACCTGGGTGTAAGGCAGCAGCGTTCTGTCAGGAGAGCAGCAGGGAAAGAGTCTGATTCTCAAACTCTCATAGGTCTGGGCAGATTTCTTAAGCCTCCCTGATTCTTGCAACTTGAGCACACCCTTGCCACCACACGCTCTGTGAAGAGGAAGCTGTCTCCACTGCGCAGAGCAGCGAGAGGGCCAGAGTTCAGGCTCTTGACCTATCTGCAAGAAGGAGGGGTGTTAAAGAGCCAGCTGTGGTAATCTCAGGAAGGGGCTAGATAAGAAGTTATACCTGCCATTGCTGTCACTGACAAAAATACACGAATGAATGAATGAATGAATGAATGAATGAATGAATGAATAGATAAATAAAATCTTGGTTTAACAGAAAGAAAATATAATAGCCCAAAGGAGAAAAGACACACTGTCAGGGTGTTTTATAGGGAAGAAAACTAATAAGTTTCTGTGAATGCCTCAGTAGGAAATGTGAGTAGAGCAACCAAACAGTGAGATAGTCTCCCACCCCCACGCATTCACAGTCATATACAGCAGAAGTGCCACCTCAAGTCTTCCTCCTCTCAAGGATGACTGCTTTGGAACCCTCACTCTAGGTAGCCTTTGTCAGACAACCACTGGCATCAGAAGTCACTGACCACGGACTGATTTTAAGAGCTAATGTCCCAGGCACAGTGTTGGCAACTGGCCAAGAGCCAAGCAAAACCCATGCTTTTTAGGGCAAAGAGCAAATGAAATCCATTTCGTGAGCAAGTTCCAATGTGGAGTACTATACAGTCAGTAGGGTAGGAAGCTTGGAAATGAGGCGGAAAAGATGAAAGAGTGGATAAAGACCAGCGACCACAGGCTGAGCGGGGAGACTCAGAAAGAAGACTAAAAGTCACAGTAAAGTTCAAGATGCAGTAGGCTAGAGAAAGAAGCAGACTCTAGCAGGGGCCAGTTCACAGGGAAAGTTAGAGGATGTCAGGAAACTGTTTGAGAAAGAAAAGTGGGTGATCAAAGAGAGATAAGTTGAGACCAAGAATTGAAGTCAGTCTCTGGTGAAGCCACAAACACCGGAAAGACTCTGGTAGAAGTGAGCACAATGTAACAAGATACAATCTAGCACGAGATAATTGTTAATCACTGTGATTTAAGTCAGAGAACAAAACTGGGTCTCCTGGGTAGGTATGCAGAACCAAGATTAGGAGGGAAAATACCAGCAGAATGTTCTTCAGTCATGTTTGTATTGGACAATAGACTGCATGTCACAGAAGAAATAGAAACGTCTAAAAATGGAGGTCCCATTTTTGATGTGGCTAGCCATATGAAGAAAAGACACTTAGATTGTGGTAGGTGAGAGTGTACATAATTATTTTCTCATTTGTAGGATGAGGACAATAATAATAGTTAATGCCTCAGAGAACTGTAAATACTAAGCTGAAAATGTACATAAGTTTTTATAAATTCATCTTCTTAAATCATAGAAACAAAATAGAGACATGAATACAAATTTTGATACTTCATGTCAGTGGTTCTCAACTTTCCTAATGCTTCCTCACGTTGTGGTGATCCCCAACTACAAAATGATTTAGTTGTTACTTCTTAACTGTAATTTTGCTACTGTTATGAAGCATAATATAAATATTTTCGGAGATAGAGGTTTGCCAAAAAAGTCACAACCCACAGATTGAGAACCATTGACTTATATAGAAAATGTTGTCTTATTTTTGGTTGACTTATTCACTTGTCTGTTTATTCTGCGGTACTAGAGATTGAACCTATGGCCTCATATACTATGCAAGTGTCCCACACTGAGCTATATCCCCAGTTCCAGAAATGTTAGCTGTTAGAATTATAACCACCATGTGGTGAATGACTGAAGCATGTCAGACACATCAATATAACTTTTGAAACTTTTAAGCATTCTCAATCTTTAATCTTTTGAAACGTGGATATCACTCTCTCAATATACAACAGGCTCAAGCAGGCTAAATAAGTTCCTCACAGTCTTCCCTTAGAAAGAACCTTGTCATTCATGAACTATGTAAATAAAGTCATTCTTTGTCTGTACATAGTTTCCTTTGACTCCCAGAAACCATAGGAATACAATTGAACAATATATTTGATTTTCAAAAATTAAAACTATTTTTGAGGTCTTATTTTAAAAAAACAAGACTATGATGTGTAAATTAGAACACCCTTCATTAGAATGAAAGGGAAATGAATAGACTTTTCTCTGTCACACTGTTCTAGTACCATATCTTTGGGAATACCTCTAGGAAGAAAAGGTTAAGACAGACTCTCGAGAACTGTTTAGTAAGTAAATCAACTTAATTTATTGCTTTTTGGCTGTGCATCTTGAACCCCAGCATTTGGGAGGCAGAGTAGGTGGATCTCTGTGAGTTTAAGGTGAGCCTGGTCTCCATACCGAGTCCCAAGCCAGTCAGGGCTACATAGTGAGACTCTATCTCCAAAATAAAAATAAAAATAGAAAATCCTTGCTTACTTACCCAAAGGAGCTGTGTCAGCTCTTTGAAGGAAAAAGTGGTATCACATGGCAAAACGTGACCTAGGTCCCTTAATCCTGCCTCTTTTGATCTCAAAAGGTGGTAACACTCAGTTCGGAGCTCACTCATCTGTAAATTGCATCACATTATCTCTGAGTTATTTAAGAAGCAAACTCTGTTTGGTTTCAGGCATTTTAACCTGCTAACAGCGAGAAGAAGTGTTCGTCACATAGTTTCAAAGGTCTTCCCTCTTGCCACTGTCACCAGGGAAGGCAAAATGATCGAAGCCATAGGAAACCAGTATGTAGTGGCCAGACCAGTGTATTCCTCCCACACTTTTGGAGAGGAGTTCAAGAAGGCAAACAGACACCACAAGACACTCCTGGATCATCTCAAAGGGTGTTGTAGGTAAGAGACTCTTACGGCACTGGAATGAGGAAGAAAGAAACGCGCAATTTCTCCTAAATTTTCTGGCTTTCATGCTTTCCTTTCTGGCTCTCGTCCATAGCTCCAGGAATCTGTCAGTCTTGGCTTTCCAAACCTCTTATTCCCTGCCTGAGGTGAAAAGGCAAAAGGAACACACCATCTCAGCTAGCAGCACAAACACAGCCCTTCCAAGTCAGAGACTAACCGATGGAAACAGGCAAATTAGCTATTGAAATGCTGCACAGTTCAGCTCAGGATGGCACATAAATTCTGTTACTACAGCCAAAGAAAAGCTGGCATTTTCCTTTAAAAAAAAAAAAAACAAACTTTGTTTGGTAGTGACCAAAGCTTTTGGCAGGAGCAAAAAAGGCGATTGTTCATGGGAGTTAAATCACCAGTTTCATCTTTAAAATGATGTCATCTTTGCCAATTTTCTACATACTCTTAGGAACCAAACTTAAAATATGATATTAATTCACTGCTTTGTGACTTTCAATGTTTTCAGCTGCTCCTCACAAAAGGCCAAGAAAATTGCCCTGTCTTTGTTCCCCATAGCATCTTGGTTACCAGCATACAAAATAAAGGAATGGCTTTTGAGTGACATTGTTTCTGGCATCAGCACCGGGATAGTGGCTGTACTTCAAGGTAATTGCTTTCGATTTTCTTCCTATTTTTCTTTTATATTAAATAAATAATTAACACATCACAAGATTCATCCTTTTAATTCTTTCGTGTGTGTATGTGTGTGTGTGTGTGCTAGAGCAAGGCTTCACAAAGGGTAGACTTGCATCCTACCAAAACATCCTCTTTGATATGTATTATTCTATGGTTTTCAGTATGTTCATCAGGTTGTGCATCTAGCATCACTAATTCTAGCATATTTTCACTACCTTCTCTTCTTACTCTTCACACACACACACACACACACACCAAATCCTTTATCTTTTGGTAAACACTCACACTCCTTCTTTCACTCCTCACCTTAACACTTTCCATGTCTGTGGATTCTCCTAGTCTGGATATTTTATGAAGATGGAATTGTGTGTGGCACTATGCATCTGACTCTTATCTTTTAGCATAATACTTTCCAGTTTATTCACATTGTAACAAGGACAATATTCTACTCATAGAGTTATACCACATTTCATTGAATGTTTGAGTCATTTCTATTCAGAGGGAATGATCAATAGAGCTTTTATGAACATTTGTGTACAGCTCTTTGTGTGAAAATACGTTTAAATTGCCTGGATATTTCCCTAGGAGTATAAGCGCTGGTTCCCATGGTAGCTCAGTGTTCAATCACTTGTAAAGATGTACTGATGCATGCAGATGCCTCCACACCTTACTGCTTGCTATCTTTTTTTTTTACTTTACCAGTGTAGTAGGTAAGTAGAAACATCTCACTATGACTTTGATTTGTTTATCTCTAATGATGTTTGTTGAGTCTCCATTCTTTTCTTGATCTTACTACCCCTTTGCATGTCTTTGGAAAAATAAGCTTTCAAATCCTTCATCTTTTGTTTTGTTTTGTTTGTTTGGGTGGTGCTGAAGAGATCAAGCCTAGGACCTGACACATACCAAGCAAGAACCATATGACTGAACTAGACCCCTAGTTCTCCTTGTTGTTTTAAAAGTGTGGGTTGCCAAGGCTGGAGATGTGGCTCAGTTGATAGACTGATTGCCTATTATGCCCAAAGCTCTGGGTTCCATTCCTGCTATCCCAGTACCCAGGAGGTAAAGGCAGTGGGGCTCTATAAACTAGATAGTTTTTTGTTTGAGGCCACCCTGGGCTATGAGACCCTGTCTTTCATTGTAGAGTTGCAAGAGTTACTTGTATATTCAGACACTAAACATTCATCTGATATATATTTGCCAACAGCTGTTTTTCACTCTGTATTGTCATTTCACTTTCTGTTGTAAAAACTGGAGAGAAGAAGGGAGGTTGAGACAGGTCTCAAATAACTTAGGCTGGCCTTAAACTCCTAATCAGCCTCCATCTCCCCAATGCTAAGACTACAAGCATGTGCCACCATGCCCAGCCTAAAACATGACCCATTATAGCCATTTCCTGGGTCTTTGATGTGATTAGGGGAGAATATATTAAGCCCAGAGCAAATACACTACCATTGAGCTACAGCCCAATTCCCTAAACATTTTTATTTTGAGTACTACGGATTCAAACTAAAGCATCCTGCATGCTAGGCAAGTGCTCTATTGCTGAGCTAAATCCTTTGATAAAAGCTCACTTTGCTGAGAACATCCTTTGAATACGCTTTTGTTTTTCCACTGCTGTGATTAAACCCAGAGCACTCCATATGTTAGGCAGGAGCTCTTTCATTGATCTATGTTCCCACTGAAGCATTTTTATTTTCAATTCTTTGATTGCCTGTGTTGTGTGTAGCCTTTCTGAGAGACTGATCCAAGATTGCAAAGATTCACACTCATATGTTCTTTTAATGATGATAGTTTTAGTTCTTGTATTTATATCTTTGACACATTTTGAGTTAATGTGGTGACTTACTTCACACACCCAGTCTAAACTACTAGGAGAACCTAATGAAAACTAAAACCCCAACTGTTGTCTTTCCAGGTTTAGCATTTGCTCTCCTGGTCAACATCCCTCCATTCTACGGGTTGTATGCAGCCTTTTTCCCCGTCTTAACCTACTTTTTATTGGGCACTTCTAGACACATATCTGTGGGTAAGTCAATTACTGGACCGATTCATGCTGGTTTTAGTCACTTTTCGTAAATTCTATTAGAAACTCATTGTAAATTCCAAATTGTGAAAAATTCAGAAGACTCACAGTTTTCTGAAAGAATTATAACCAGCTAAGGCTGGTTATACATGATAGCTTGTATTATGTAATTTTGTGGTTGAAAGGCAACTCAGGGGTAGGGAGACACAATACTGACAGTGTCGTTGACCATTGGTTAACTAGGTCCGTTTCCAGTTCTGAGTACGATGGTGGGAGTTGTAGTTACAAGGGTGGCCTCAGGAGGCAGTTCAGCTCCAGAATTGTCGGGCTCAATGGAGAATGCTTCCCTGGATGCACAGGATCAGGAGAAGATAATGGTGGCTGCGACAGTAACTGTTTTGTCTGGAATCATTCAGGTGAGCCCAATTCTAGTGTAATCTCTCTACCAAAATCTGTTTGTCTTGACTGGTCCATTTCTGTATCTACTCCTCCTGTGACTCCTCCTCATCCTTTGGTTTGCATGCCCCCATTGTGTGGACCATTAGAAGTATTTTTAAATAATGTTCTCATTTATTCTTTGGGAATTGTATATAAAGTATGATTTTATTCTCTCCCCTCCCCTAACTCCTCCCAGATCCTCCCAGACTCCCCCAAATATTTATGAAAAGTCATTAACCACAACCAAAGGGTAAACATGATCTAGACACAAACAGATAAACACAATCTAGATAGAAGAAAAAGTGGCAGGATGAAGGCATATACAGGAAGGAATGAAATGCTTAATTCAATAAAAATATATTGGAATCAGCGTCATCATCAAATGTAACTATATAATGACACTAGTAGCTTTGGGAGTTTTTCTTTCTAATGCCTTATTACTACTATAATTTAGTTGGGAGAAAATTGGTACTCTGCTTTTTAAACTATCCATATAACAGACTTGGGAAGTAACATGAGAAAGATTATGGTGAGATTGCACCTTCATTTCCAGTCTCCAGGGCCAACACCATCATGAACAGTGCAAATGCCATGGGTTTCTCAACATGTTACTTAAAATTCCAGTGATATCTTTGCTTAAAACCATTTCTTTCTTTCCTTCTTATTTCTTTTTTTTTAATTTTTCTAGCTGAGGGCAGAACACAGGGCCTTGTGCTTAATAGGCAAGTGTTCTACCACTGAGTTAAATCCCCAATCCCCTTAAAATCATTTCTAAAAGAAAGAAGTCATTTTGTAAGAACACAAGTGTATAGCCTGCAGACAAACTTTGTGGTCATTTGTTTCTCACACATTTCTGAATGTAAAAAGGTGGAACCCAATTTAGATTCTGTCTATATTTTGGAGACATGGGTGTAGAAGACAGGTCAAGTGTCTAGGGAAAGTAGAACCCACTTAATACACTCACTGTATGCAATGATGCTTTGGAGACAGTAAGCACCTTTGCTCCCTGGCTAAAATTTTATGCTTTTAACATGCAGTATGCAGTGATGTATTTATTTTCTACATTTGTGTGTTTATGTAGGGGCTAGGTTCATAGGACAATTTTTGGGAGTTGGGTATCTCCTTCCACCATGATGAACCCAGAGACTGAACTCAGGTCACCTGCCTTAAGTACTTTAACCCTCTGAACCATCTCGCTAGCTTTAGTCACATGTTTCCTAAGCAAGTTGAGTAACTTGTTGCACTCACCATGCATGCTCCAATAACAAATTTGTGAGGACTGTTGAAGGTAAGATTTTGCTGTTGATGAGGGCTCATGATGAATCTTCTAAAGATATTGCACCTAAAAATGAGGAGGCCAAGAAGGAGGTCCTTGATGGGTCTGATACTTCTGGAGGTATGGGACTTATGCACTATCTGAACACCACGTAATATTCAACCTGAGGAATAGAAGAGAAGGTCAAGGACAATCCTGAATAGTAGGTGTGCCAGGAGGCAGAGGTGTTGACTTCTTCAAGGAGTGTTTTTATGGGCCCCACTTCATGTTTTAAAGCATTTAGGTGTGAGCCTTTGGTTTGTTGATGTGCACCCCTAATATACTAACAAAGACTTCCCTCCCTCTCTCTCCAGCTGCTCTTGGGAGTTCTGCAGTTAGGGTTTGTGGTGATATATCTATCTGAGTCCCTAATCAGTGGCTTCACGACAGCTGCTGCCATTCATGTTTTGGTTTCTCAACTGAAATTCATGCTGCAGCTGTCTGTCCCAGCATATAGTGACCCATTCTCTATTTTCAAAGTAAGTATTCCTGTTATTTCAACAATACCAAAGTAGCTAGGCATGGTGGTCTTAGTTCCAACACATGGGAGACAGAGGCAGGTGGACCTCTGTAAGTTCAAGGCCAGTCCCCCCCACACACACACAGAGAAAGAAATATCTGAAGTCCCATGTCTACAATCCAGTACAATTAAACATCAAGTTAAGATATTATGTATTTAAATAAGATTAAAATGTATATGGAGACAGCTTTTAGACATATTCAATTTCTCCCTTTTAATCAAATTTTTTTTTAATTTTGAGACATTAACCAGAACTTTGGACACTGACACCTCTCTCTGTTATCCTCAAAATGGTCTTATTTGGCCTCAAGCTCCACTGAGAAATAGCATAATTGTGAGCTTGATAAGGTGGGAATTAGACAGAACGAAACAGAAACCGGACTGATTCATGACAGGTTGCTTCGAGTTACTCTCCGTCCCAAATCCCATTCTAGTACGGATTAAAGCAGAGACAAGCAACTGCCTTATCAAGCTATTAACAAAAAAGGTATAGTTCAGAACTAGGGTGTGCATGAAATACAACTTGGGTATGCTTGAGCTGTCTTGGGCATGTGAATATACTTCTTCAAGAAGTAGATTCTGCATAGTACAAGCATTTTCCATGTGACCCAGAGAAGGTCTGTACTTAAAAAGCAAACAAAAATGTTCAGAAACTAGAAATGACTCCTTGGACAGAACAGTAGCAAATTCTATGAAATAAAAAACTGTATTATTGCATAGTGTGAGTGAAACCTTAGATTTGGATTCAACTTCCAGCTCTGCAAACAAAACAAACAAAAGCCAACGAGACCTAGGGGCAAAGCAGATTGACTGCTCTTTGGAATGGTGAGGAAGGAGGAGAGGGAGTGGGGGGAGTGGGGGAAGCGGGAGGGTATTGGGAGGAGGGGAGGAAGTGGAAAGAGTGTTTTTGGATACTTGAATAAACAAGTCTAACGAGAAAAAAAAACATGAAAATACCCAATGGAATTTGATACTAGCTAAAGCTCTTTTAGACACATTCTCAAAGCAGTGTTTTCTGCTATGCTAGTTCACCCTCATTGTGTTTCCATGAGAGCCCCTGCAGGTTGAGGGCTCATGCATGGTATACAGCCACTGAACACAGAAAGGCTGTGGCTATGTGCCAGTCTTTTGCCTTAATATCTGCTTTAACCTGTTTGGAGAGAAATGTGTTTGAATTATGAATTCACACAGGACCTCAGTGCATCTGTGTTTCTAATGGTAGGTCCTGGAGTCAGTCTTCACGCAAATTGAGAAGACTAACATCGCAGACCTCGTGACATCTCTGATTATTCTCGTGGTTGTATTTGTTGTTAAAGAAATCAATCAGCGCTACAGAAACAAGCTCCCAATGCTTATCCCCATCGAGTTCATCATGGTATTGACTGTCATCAGAAAACTTCCATTCACAATCTAGTTTTAAGGAAAGAAAGGTTGCCATGAGACAGGCACTATCTCCCATTTCTGGGTTTAGTATGAATTTCTCTTCATCAGAATTGACCAGTTCCTTCCCACTATCTGTGTTTACTATTTCCAAGGCAGAAGCAGCAGCAGCTCCATAGACCCTTCAAGCAGCAGCTGTGGTGCACATGCAAATTAGAATCCAGGTCTAGGCTAGATGTTATTAATTTTTTGACCTTTTTATTATTTTTATCTATTTATTTGGGGTTGGGTATATGAGAAGGTCAGGGAAAAGCTTGCAGGAAGGAGTTCTACGAAGTGGATATCAGAAATCAGATTCAGATAGTCAGGTTTGGCAGCAAGCAGGTTTGGGGCAATGGCAGCGTTTTCAAAGTATGACTCTGAATTGCACCTCACATTTGGGCAATTTGGAACTTTGCAGACTGTAATTGCAACAGGAGTATCCTACGGCTGTAACTTTGAAGAGAGGTTTGGCGTGGCTGTGATTGGGAACCTGACTTCAGGGTAAGTGTATCGTCAATGCTGGCATCTTCCAGTACTCAGTAAAGAAAGCAACAATAGTTACAAGAATCATACAACCCCCTTGAGAAATCCTCTCTCTCTCTCTCTCTCTCTCTCTCTCTCTCTCTCTCTCTCATAGTAAAAAGAATACCAAGGTTCATGAGACTTAGGGTCTCCTTGTAGAAAAACTCACAAACCAGGCAGTCAAGGACTCAAAACAGTGAAAACTGTTGGTTCACCAGTTAGATCACTCACTACTCTTGCAGAGAACATAGCAGCCCACAACCACCTATTAGAATTCTACTTCCAGGGTATGTGACTTCCTTGTATGACCTCAGTGTATTCATTTGGTACATGCATGTACACACACACACACATGTGTGTGTGCACATGCACACACACATCTTTATAAAATAAAAAAGTGAAAATTATAAAAAGATCAAAAAGATAAATCACATAAAGAAGCATCAACTGAAAACAGTTTTCCTGAAAAACAATATGCAGTGTCTTGTTTGAGGTCACCCGAGTAAACTCCCAAGAAACACACAGAAGGCACACCAGCTGAGTAATCCAGGCAGCACACTCTGCCCTTCTTCTAGATCACACTCAGAGCAAAGCTAGAGAGATAACTCAACAAGAAGATGGGAATACAGGGATCTGAGAGTATATTCCTGTACACTTAGTGGACTGAGAGGGAGCATGGGTTTATGCTGTTTTCTTTCTCTAACCTCTAGCCACAGATAGTATTGGTGACTTTTGACTTACCAAGGGAAGTTGTTCTCCAGTTTAAAAAAAGAAAAAACAAAGATGATTTTCCTTTTTCTAGGCTTAATAAGTATTTGATATTTACATAAATTATGTATATAGTCACTATATCTATATCTACCTTAATATAGTTGAATTGTTTTGCTTTGTTTTTGTTTTTCAAGATAGGATTTTTTTGTACAGCTCTGGTTGTCCTGAAACTCACTCTGTAGACCAGGTTGGCCTCAAACTCACAGAGATACACCTGCTGGTTTTAAAGGCATGAGCTACCACAACCAAGCTTAGCTGAGTTCTTTTAAAAGCAGAAATATGCGTGACTTTTAAAATAACATATATTTATACAAATATACTTACATATATTTGTTGGCATATTTTCATATGTTCCACTTAATTAAAAACTCATTATTTTTATTTTTATTTATTTTTAGTTTAGTGAGAAATGAGCCTGAAAAAGTTTGTCTCTAGGCTTCTTCCCACTCTGCAATGTTCTAGTGATTGAACTTCACTTAAATGTCTTAGAGACATAAACCCCATCAGAAAATAAACAAATGCAAAAATCAAAGGGGAGTTTGTCAGAAGTAGAATGTTTTCAAAATAAATGATTAAACGAGATCACTGAGTGATAATTCTTATTTAGTAAATATATTAAATATGCATGCACTTATCCTACCAGGTGTGTGGGGCAGGGAAAATGCATCTCATGTTTATTAACCATGAATTCTCCAGACAGGCAGGGTGACCAAGTGCTCTAGCTCCAGAGTTCCTGAAGTTGACTTCAGAGATACCTCCTGTTCTGGGGCAAATTCACTAAACTGGTACCTCCATGCACTTGGCTATGAAAAGGTGCTAAAAATAGTAAAGATTCTGACAGTATTAAATGGGTTTGTGCATGTGGTATGTTAAGAGCACAACTTCTGCTTCAAGTTAACCATAACTACTTGCTGGCTACAAGGTACCTGATGTGTCTCGATACATTCCAATGCTTTTCTAAATGACCAAGCAAACATTTCAAATTTCTGTTGACTGCAAGTAGACCATTACTGAAGGTAATGGCTATTAACTCTTGCTAGTTTACTTCTAAAGGATATGCTATTTTAGAAATTATTTTTGTGGAGTCACTGAATGTGTGCAAACAACATGACCCAAGGGAAGTGGCTTGAAAGGGTAAAAGAACAACATGGAGGCTGTGTCATCTTACAGGCATAGTCAGCAGGCATGTTGTGTTTCATGGTATGCAGGTATCCCTGATATCAGGTTCATTTAAAAAACAAACAAACTAACTAACTAAGTTCCAATCCACCTTTCTAACTTTCATGGAATAATAATGCTTTATCAAGACTACAACCCAGTATTTATTATCAGAAACATAAAAGATGAAACAATAATTCAGACACAGTTTACTGGATCCAGTTATGCACTTCCAAAAAGTCTCAGGTCTGAAGCAGATGCTGACAGGATCTGAGCATTTTAGGACCTTGTTGTCTGAGACATAAAGCTTTTATAATACAACTGACAAATATATTGAACTGCCTGAGTATATGAGCATAGACATAGAAGTATCCCTTGTGAGGCATACTTGTCTCTGAAACACCTGCCACCTTAAACTGAAACTTGCTCTCTCCAGGTGTGGTGAGCACTATCAGTTCCCCACAGCACAGGGCACACTTAGGGCCCCCCTCTCGGGGTTGTCAATGAAAAGCTACTGTTACTAATGAATAGAAAGGTTTTGCTTTCCTTGTCCCAGAATTGTGTTTGCTCAAAGAACCTTCAGTCCTGGATAACTATTGAGGACACTGGGATTAATGCTCTTAAACCCATCATGACAACAGGTAGAATCTAAGACATTTGCCGAAAGGGGAAGTACATGTGATATTTGAGTACACTGGCAACATTGTATCCATCTTACCATTATTGTCAGACTGGATTTATAACATTTGTCAATCCAAACACCATTGCTTAATAATAGTAAAAAGGGAAATTCCAAACTTTTCAATGGAACCAAGTTCTTAAGGCCATATTTCAAAAAGGGACACAATTCAGCATAGATTGCTTCATCCATTTACTTAACAATGATCTTTTGAGTTTTTGAGTAAGTTGGTGGCATATCGTTTTGCTTGTTTTCAATTTCAGATTTCAGCCACCTATTACACCCAGTGTGAAAGTTTTTCAAGACACCATAGGAGACAGTTTTGGAATTGCGATTGTTAGCTTTGCAGTGGCCTTTTCAGTTGCTAGCGTCTATTCCCTCAAACACGATTATCCAATTGATGGCAATCAGGTAAGCCTAACTGGGTCTAATTCGGTACATAACATTTCACGCACCTAATATTTCCGAAAGTGACCATTTTAGGAAAAGCTTCTTCCTTTGCCTTCCACAGGAGTTGATTGCCTTTGGAATAAGCAACATATTCACTGGAGCATTCAGAGGATTTGCAGGGAGCACAGCCCTTTCCAGATCAGGGGTTCAGGAGAGTACAGGAGGCAAAACACAGGTATTCCAGCCCCCCCGCCCCCCCCCCCCGCAAGGCCAGCACAATGCTGATGACAGGAAACCCAAGCCCAATAGAAAGCAGCAGCTGCCACGAGAACTGTTTCGTCTTCACAGGTCGCAGGGCTCCTCTCGGCTGTCATCGTGCTTATTGTCATTGTTGCGATTGGATTTCTTCTGCAGCCACTACAAAAGGTAATTCTCTTCTCTTTTAGAGGGTAACGCCTCTCTCCTTGACGTGTTAAATCTAACTCTCAAATTCTAAAAACACAAACTATGCTAGGGAAAATGAGTTAATCACAAACTTTTAAATATACTCCTTAGTCAACACTGTATGGACCAAGATTTCCTTTCTCCTGGCAGCCTTTTATGAATGTCAGGAATGCAGATACCCAAACTGCTTTATCTCCTCTCCTCTCTGCGGGTGCATAGAGCAGAACATAATTAATGTTTAAGCAGGGAGGCACTCTGGCGCTGCAGTTTCAACCCAAATTGACTAAAGTGAAGATTTTCTTAAAGGGTGAGGTCATCAATCCCTCTATCTAACATAGAGAGTGGTGCTACCAGCTCCGCACCTGTTCTTGGGAGCACGCCCTGCAGCTCCAAGGAGTTTGGTTTGGCTCCAAAACCAACACTGTCAGCTTGTAGGATGGGAGTAAACAGTCAGACACAGAACTTACCTCTTGCCCTCAAGTTCCCTGCCTGTAACTGTTTGGGTTTCATTTAATACTTCTAAGTTGTCCCAGTGTCCTGGAAACCAGAGTTTCTGTGAAAACAGATTATGGTAAATACAAGTGCATTGCCCTACAGAAGTGGGCCAGCAGCCCTGTGACTGTCTTCCGATCTTATAAATGTGTGATTTGAGGTCAACGTCAGCCTCTCTGAACCTCAAGTCCTCCAGATGTAAAATGGAATGGAGTAGTACCTGCTATACTGAGTAGTTTTGACAGTAAGTGATGTAACACTCATGGAGACTTAGCCCAGGTCACTAAGATTATTAATAAAACTCATTAATATTATTATCCAAACATTCCATTATACTTCTGGCTGCAAAGGAACTAGAGATATGATTCAGTTCCCCAATATCTATTGTTAGCTATCATGTTGATTGATACCTGGAATGTATAGTCGCCTCCATCCCTAAGAACTGTATTGGCTGAACTGTCTCCAAACAATATAAAGCACTATTTGCTAAAACTGTGTCTTCCACACACTAAAATCCTTAGTTTCAAAATAAATGTCATGACAGAGGTCAAGACATCACCAGTAAAGAAATTTTTTAAAAAATTTATGCCTCAATAAAAACAAATTCACACACTCCTCTATATAGAGAAGAGGCCCCCATGGCTTCTTTCACGTGTAAATGTGGGTTCTACTGGCCACATCACTATGGAGACACTGAAGAAACAATCACTACTTAAATTCTCTCTCCCTTCTGAATAACTTGTACTCAAGGACCTTGTCTAGAATGTTAATTAAAGCAACCTCTGTAGAGAACCCAGGGGTCGATTCTGTACAGACCTGTCTGGAGCATCTTCAGGCTGCTGAAGTCACGACTCTGCGTCTTTTCCTCCTACAAAGTCAGAACCACCAGTAGCAATGGCTGTGCTGAACCCAAGTGCGCACAGACTCTAAAATCCTTCCCCACCTCACCTATGGCTTCTCTGTGCTCTTAGTGTACTCCTTACAAAGTATTCTACTGCATGTATGTTTCACCATAAGTTATTTCAAATTGTTTTTTCCATGGAACAATGCTGGGGGAAATGCCTAATAAAAAGTACAACGTCTCTAGCCAGACATTTGAATATTTTCTAAACTTCTACAAAACAAGGAAGCCTACTGTACAAAGTAGCCCTGTATACCGTTCGCCAGCCACTATGGAGACAACAACTCATATCTGTAGTACAATAACAAAACCAGGGCATTGACACTAGAAAAATACTACTAGGTACATTACCAATTTTATTCTATTCTCCCCATTTTTAGATGGTGTTCATTTGTACATACATTTTTTTAGTCTTTATCTTTTATGTGTTTTATCATTTTTGCCTGCGTGTATAACTGTGTACCACATGAATACAATGCCTGTGGAGGCCAGGAGAGGGCATCAGATCCTCCTGGAACCGGAATTACAGATGGTGGCAAGGCTCTCTGTAGGTGCTGAGAATCGAACCCAGGTCCTCTGGAAGAGCTGCCAGTGCTTTTAATCACTGACGCATCTCTCTAGCCTCCCTTTTAATGTGACTTCTTCTAAATGGTGACTTCTTCTCTCACAGTGAATCAAATAAACCGAGTAGATATTAAAATAAAAACTTAATTGGGAAGATTAAAAATACTTGGGCCAGTTAAACCATCTTCAAGACATGAAAATGAAAGCCCTGTCTGGTTTCCTTTGGTTGCTGTGCTTTCGTGGTGTGAAAATTTTCAGCACACAAATCACACACTGCTCTCAGAATTAAATCAGTTGAAGTGTAGGTAGGGAAGTGTCTGGCCACTGAGCTGGATTCAAATGATCCTGGATATATGTTACTTTTGTTGTTGTTGTTGTTTGCTGGAACCGCTCCCACAAGACTAATCACAGTATGTGAAACACCAAAAATGATGAGTTACGGTATGTGGCAGGCTGAGTTAACAATCCAAGATCTTCTTAGTGAATCCTCCGCTCAACGGTGTCAGTGCTGGAACTTTTAAAAGGTTATGTTGTGGGTTGTCACTCCTAGACTGGGAAATATAAATTCATTGGCTCGTCCACTCATTGAACGATTAATTATTAAGCCTCCTCTATATTCATATACTATAGTATGCTCTGGGAACAGAGACACTGTGGTCTAGGTGGTCTCAGAGCCTGCCTCAGGCCTTTGTTAACCATTCTTTAATCATTAGCTTCCTTTTATAAAACAACTTGATAGTTGTCATTACCAAAGGCAATCCACTATATCTTTGTGACAGGTTCGACCAACTTTGCTTGGGAACATGTTATTGAAGGGTTCACATGTAGGCCTTAAGATATACCTCTCTATCCAGGATATAGACTGCTGTAACTGCTGTAAGCTCATCTATGGCACACTCAAAAGATCTACTCAGCTCTTCTTACTGGAATGGGGACAGCCTCACGTAGGGAAACAAGTCAGAGCCACACCCTTTCATCGGGCACTACACACCAGAGAAGGGTGTGTCCTTTGATATACTTTGAGGCCTGCTAAGACACTTATCTGTAGCCTTCACCTTTGCTTCTATTTGGTTTATTTGATTAACTTAAAAGTACATCTGCTGTTTATGTCTTTCACAGTCCGTCTTGGCAGCTTTAGCACTTGGAAACTTAAAGGGAATGCTGATGCAGTTTGCCGAAATAGGCAGATTGTGGAAGAAGGACAAATATGATTGTGTAAGTAGCTACAATAGTATTTGAGAAAATGAGAAAACACAAATGGTAGTTTAATGCTGATGCAAAATGTATATATGGTAAGTGCTGTGAGATTTTGTGTTTAGTTATCTATTTGCAATAACCTTAGCTTATTTCCCATCTTGAAACTGCACACTCTATTGCTTATTACCTGGGATTTTTAACTTACAATGACAGTGGCATTATATGCTGAGATAATGCCTATAACCTCAGCACTCTGGAGACTGGGGCAGGGAGGGCATGAGCCTGAGTCCAGCCTGAGTTTCAAAATGAGCTCCTATTTTAATAATAATAATAACAAGGCTGAGGACATGGCTCCATGGTTAAGAATATTGAGTTCTAAGATCGGTTCCCAGCACCCATATTGGGTGACTCACAACCACCTGTAACTCAGTTTTGGGGGATTAGTTTTAGGGGTCTGTGGGCAATCAGACAGACAGGCACACACATGTTCATATGCACACAACCAAAAAAACTAAACATAAATAAATAAATAAATGGGTTCTTGGAAGTATAAAGTGCTTTCTAAAACACTAGTTTAGGGCTTTCCTTGATATGTCATTAAAGTTCTTATAGGTTATGTCAAACACCACAGAAGTCCTCTGAATTTTAGAGCACACGTTGCTTCTGTTCTTTTTTAAAATGATGTGTTAGTTTCCAGAGAACCAGAGGAGGGTGTAAATTCTGAACATTCCTTCTGGAATACCCATTCTTTTAGGGAAGTTTGTACTTGCTCTTAACATGCCAGAAAAGCAGACTTTATAATTTAATCAGGGTCAAAGTCTGAGTATAAAAATTCATGTTGACATACCCTATGGTACTACAAGAGCATAAAGTAATAAGCTGCATTCAGTTAGCTCGTGTTCCTGATAGATCACTGTGTGCTACTTTAACCCACTTTTAGCATGCTTGAGTTTTTGTAAAGATAATAGCTATTAATTAAATCAACACAACAAGCCTAAGATTAGTACAGGTTGTACCAGTTGATCTGCTGGGCTTTGCTTGGTTTTTTGTTTTGTTTTTTTTTTTTCAGTGCTGGGGATCAAACCAAGGGCCTACCACATGCTAGACTGGTGTTCTGCCTTTGTTTTATTCCAACCCTAATTTCCTAAGTTATAAGAGTGAACTATTCTGGAATTTTTGGTATGGCAACTCAGTCCCCTTTCTTCAACCTGTCCTCGGATGGGGTGGAAACGAGCACAGTCTCTAGAGCTTCTCTGTTGATTTGCTGGAGTTCCTGCGGCCCGGCTCTGAGCCAGCAGAAACGGAATGACCTTTTGAGATATATCTTTCTAGGCACTTTGTTCTCTGGACCCAGATAACAACTTCCAAGCACCGCCTTTGGCCCTAGACACTTCTGTTTTCTCTAGCTCTGGACCTACAACATTGTACTTCCTTACACTCCAGTGTGCCTGTTGCCTTCTCTTCTTACAGTTAATTTGGGTCATGACCTTCATCTTCGCCATTGTCCTGGGACTTGGATTAGGCCTGGCAGCAAGTGTGGCATTTCAGCTCCTAACTATTGTGTTCAGGACCCAATTGTAAGTTTTCCCTGAGCTCTGCACAACCTCAAAGGCTTTGGCCTGCCCTATTAGAAGAGCAAAAACAATTATCAGTGGCTAAGAGAAGAGTAATGTGTTTGATAGGCATGTGTATCTATCAAGATTGGCCATGAGGCAGAGGGATGGCTCAGTGGTTAAGAATATTTACTGCTCCAGCCTTGGACCCGGTTTTGATTTCCAGCACCCACAACAACTTTAGTTCCGGGGAACCAATGGCACCATCTAACCTCCTTGAACAGCAGGCATACAAGTAGTACACATACATTCATATAAGTGAAACATTCATACACATATATTAAAATAAGTAAATCTAAAAAAATTATTGTTAGCTGAGCAGTGGTGGCACACACCTTAAACCCCAGTACTTGGGAGGCAGAGGCAGGTGGATCTCCATGAGTTTGAGGCCAGCCTGGTCTACAAGAGCTAGTTCCAGGACAGCTAGGACTGTTACACAGAGAAACCTTGTCTCGGAAAAGAAACAAACAAAAATTATTGTTAAAAGACTGGCCTATAGCCTTCTCCAAGCCACCCCACCAAAAGTCTTGAAGAATAGTAGAATGGTCCAGAACTAAATTCCAGTCAAAGGAGGATACCTGCTGCTGACCTACCTTCTGCTTTGATACAGGTTCAAAGAATTAGCAAACACCCCTGAGTCTATGTTGCTCACCTGTGAACAAGATAGGATTCTGTACTAAACAGGTTTGGTGTTGCTGCCTTAGACCTGTTAAGCACAAAAATGAGACAGCCAAAACCCTGAGTTCTAAGGCAGTTGGGGGAGGGGTCTCCCTCTTCCTTTTCGGCTGAGACTGAGAACTTCTAAAAGACCCCAAGTACCAAAATTCTACAAAAATTTGTAATTCTTGTTTCTTAAAGCCATTCAGTTCAAGTGCTTTTGTGATTTTTAAGTCTTTGTCAGGTAATATCACCACCATGTGGTCACTCAGCCTAGCTGGAATGTATGGTGTAATTGCAAGAAAAGTAGGAATTGAGGGTTCTTAAACAGAAGTTGCTACTACAGTTAGAATTGTTTCTTCAGCATGGGACATACTAGCACGGGAACGCATCCTGTTGTTCTTCCTCTCTTTCGTACCTCGTATTCTTACCGAATTGGATTCCATATCTGAGTTCCATCAAATATAGAGACAAACTGAATGTTCACATGGGCAACTCATATTTTTTGTACAAGTCATCCTTATTCGTACAATTGAGTAGAACCCTACCTGCCATGGTCTTATGGGGTTGCTTGTAGACTGTGACGTAGTAGAGAAGAGTCACTGTTTACAAAGCCCTGGGACAAGCAGATAAGGTGTTTGAACCCCTGGGTCTCTAATGAAATGAAGATTCTCCTACCTTCCAACTTTGAAAAGGAAGCCTATATTAAAAAGCTAGAAAAACATCAGTGTTGGGCTTAACATATGAAAGAATGATTTACTTAGCATATGAAAGAATGATTTACTGGGTGGTGTTTTTTTTTTCCTTACAGTCCAAAATGTAGCACACTGGCCAATGTTGGAAGGAGCAACATCTACAAGAATAGAAAAAATTATGCTGATGTAAGAAAGACCCATTGTTGTCTTTGATGTTTTAAGATATTGTCAAATGAAGGCAGTAGGACACACCTAACCATATTACTTCTCTGTCTTGTAGGTGTATGAGCCAGAAGGAGTGAAAATTTTCAGATGTCCATCTCCAATCTACTTTGCAAACATTCGTTTCTTTAAGCAGAAACTTATTGACGCTGTAAGATTAAAAAAAAAGTCTGACTATCTGGGAGTGAAATGTGCTCCTTCCTTAACAAGAAGGTCATTGACTTCTTGTATGTTGATGCTGAACTGTGTGAATGTTTAGTCTGCACGTCCCAGAGTAGGTAAAACTATCTTAAAGGGATCTATTCATATGCTGGGAAATAAGTCTCTTCCCATGAATCTCAAGGTAGAAACCTATTTTTTAAATTTGCTTTGAAGTAAAAATATTTGCTCATGGCGCTAGGTAGCTGGTTTTTAATACATTGTCTTGGGATAGCAGCCCAGAAACGACAGGGAAACATTTAACATTTGACTGCATCACTAAGGAGATTCAGAATAGTGGTTGTACATGGATAACTGACAGTCAGCACTTAGCATTCAGGAAAGGAAGCCAAGGGTCAACCTTTTAAAATTAAGAGACCAAAGCTCCCTTTTAATCCCAGCACTCAGGAGACAAAGGCAGGCAGATCTCAATGAGTTCAAAGCCAGCCTGGTCAACTAGTCAATAGAATGAGTTCCAGGATAGACAGAGCCACATAGTGAGACTCAAAAGACTGAACAGAAAACAAACAAATGTTTAGTATTCATTCTTAAAACACACCTTTAACCTACTTTGTGCCCAATTATAATGATTAATTTAAGAAGCCCCAAACTGCATATCAGAACTATAAAATTGTACTGGAATACACCTTTAAAAAATTTAATCACACACCAGGCGGTGGTGGAGCAAGCCTTCAATCCCAGCACTCAGGAGGCAGAGGCAGGCGGAACTCTGTGAGTTCAAGGCCAGTCTGGTCAACAGAGCAAGTTCCAGGACAACCAGGGCCATCACACAAAAAAAAAACCCTGTCTTTAAAAAAGCTATATATATATATATATATATATATATATATATATATATATATATAATGTAATCATATAAGCTTTAATAGAAGTCTTTTTGGGTGCCACCTATACCTGACAAAAAGAAAATTAGGAAAATAAGTGCCCTAGGAGTTTGATTGCCCCCACAACACAACACACACACACACACACACACACACACTATATCAAATAAAATTTAAAACTATTTACAGATAATTTGTGGGTAAATTATGAACATTTTTGAAATTTGGTAATTGCATGCAGACTAAGCAAACCATATCCCTGATTCAGCATCGTTGCTGGTATTGTTTCTAAAATGTTATATCAATTTTATTTTAAAACATTTTATCTCAATTATTCCTGTGTCCAGAACCTCCAGTAACTCCAAGCTAACCATTATTATCATTAAGTAGCAAGATGATTTGTAAGTAGCAGGATGCTCAATTCCTCTGTAACACAGTAATTGGATTTTCAGGTTGGCTTTAGCCCACTTCGAATTCTACGCAAACGCAATAAAGCTTTGAAGAAAATCCGAAAGCTGCAGAAACAAGGCCTGATACAAGTGACACCTGTAAGTTTCTGACCACATTTCCATGTGTTTTGTATAAAAACCTTTTAGTAAAGCACAATTCAAAGTCTTGGTCCCATTACTTTAAATGAAATGCTAGATAAACACATTCCATGTGTTAATTAGTGTCATATTTATTGAATTTATTTATATATGTAGTGTGTGCGTGTGTGCGTGTGTGTGTGTGTGTGTGTGTGTGTGTGTGTGTGTGTGTGTGTACATACATGTGGAAGACAAAGTACAACATTTAGGAGTTGGTTTTCTCCTTCTTTTCACCATGTGAGCCCCAGGGATTGAATTTAGGTCCAAAGGCCTCGTGGCCAGCTCACTTACCTCTGAGCCAGTCTTAATGCCATTTTTTGAATGGCATCTTTGAGAACTTCCTTAAAAGGAATTTCGTTTTTCTTGAGAAGAGTATCAAAAACAAAAAGTATGAAGCATCTACAGATCCTGTTGCTGACCCAACTTGAATCCAAGTTCCGGACACTCCTGCTTATCCATGACATCTACAGCTTTTCAGTCAGAATCGTTACATGTTACAACCCCTCTCTTGCAGAAAGGGTTCATATACACTTCTGATGGCTTTAAAGACTCTGACGAAGAATTGGACAACAACCAGATAGAAGAGCTGGATCAGCCAATCAACACCACGGACCTGCCCTTCGAGATAGACTGGAATGCCGATCTCCCTCTCAACATCACCGTCCCTAAAGTCAGCCTCCACAGCCTCATCCTCGATTTTTCAGCAGTGTCCTTCCTTGACGTCTCCTCAATGAGGGGTCTCAAAACGGTAATTTGTGTTTTCTTGATGGAATCAATGAAGCATTTACTAATGACAAAAGTTGTATGTATGAAAGAAAATATACACACATACATCACACACACAAAATGCACATCATACATACATACACACATGACCACATGCACACATATAAGCATGTACATACACATACATACACCACAGACAACACACGTGTGCGCAAGCGCACACACACACACTGGCATTTGTTTTTTGCCTGTACACCAGGACCTTGAGTCTTTCTTTGCTCCTCGGCACTAGACACATCCAGCCTCTATCTATGGCATGGGAACAATGGACCAATTTGTGTGTTGTTTTTATATGAGTAGAAAGTTCTAGCTGGTCCAAGTGGGGCACGCCTTTAGTCTAAGCACTCAAGAGGTAGAGGAAGGAGGATCTCTGTGAGTTTGAGGCAGCCCGGTTCACAGAGTGAGTTCCAGGACAGCCAGAGCTACACAGAGAAACCCTGTGAAAAGCTAATGAAAAAGAAAAAAAGAAAAAAATGGGAGAGTTCCAGTCATTTCCATAGAACATACTGTGCTGAAACTGAGTCAGAGATGATCTTGTGAGTGAGAGAACATTTTCTTATCCTTTTCTGAAACTGTATCAGAGATGATCTTGTGAGTGAGAGAACATTTTCTTATCCTTTTCTGAAACTGAATCAGAGATGATCTTGTGAGTGAGAGAACATTTTCTTATCCTTTTCTGAAAAATGTTTCATTTCTTACTGAGAATGACTTTTCCCTTTGGGATTTTGCTTATTTTTTTTATCATGCAGCCCTGTTTTTAACTTTAGTGTGTCCTTATTGTCTATTTCTAAACTATAAATGGTTTTGAAAATAATCACTCATAAGCTACTGTAATAGTTTGTAACAATTGAAAACTTTTCCCTAAAATAGATCTACCTTCTGTTTTAACAGATTTTACAAGAATTTATTAGGATCAAGGTAGATGTATACATTGTGGGAACAGACGGTAAGTCTATTTATTTATTATTTTAAGACAATATCTTGCTATGTAGTTCAGGTTGGCCTCAGCCTCCCAAGTGCTGATATTATAGGCATGTGCCATTGTGCCTGGTTAAAGGCATAGCAATGTTTTCTTTTTCTGTCAGTGCTGGAGATGGAACCAGGACCTCATACAAGAGCCCTAGCCCAGATTCTTTTGATTGTATTTAGTGATCAGACAGTCACCTAAGGCTCACAGTCAATGTAGGCAGGCCAAAGAACAGGTATGACACGTGATCCACAAAGAAGGAAACTGAAGCCGGGTGGTGGTGGCGCACGCCTTTAATCCCAGCACTTGGGAGGCAGAGGCAGGCAGGTCTCTGTGAGTTCAAGGCCAGCCTGGTCTACTGTAAGAGCTAGTTCCAGGACAGGCTCCAAAGATACAAAGAAACCCTGTCTCAAAAAACAAAACAAAAAAAAAAGAAGGAAACTGAATTCCAGTTAAGTCAATAAAAATCCCCATGGAAACCACAGGCTTATGTTTTGCTGTTAATGTGTAATTAAATGAATTTTATGATTTGGGTCCTCATTTCATGGGTGTAGCAAATGACTGAGTGTGTGAACTACTTTTCACTCTGAACTTGCTGGGAACATTTCTGTCTCCTCTCCCTTGTATTCTTCAGCCATAACAACCTGTCTTTGGCTTCCCTTTGCTGGTAAGGCCATTCTTTCCAAAGGTATCCAAGGCTGATACTTAATTTACCAAGACTAAAGGCCTGTTCTGAAGCCTGCTTGAGTATATGACCTTAAAACTCTTCCTACTTGACTTCTGAGCCCATTCTTTTAATGTCTCTCTCCTTTCTCATAACAACACAGTTTCCCCTTACAGCGACTCTCTGAAGCCTAGTATTTGTCTTTCCCCATGCTTCTACCACTGTGATTTCATGAACTATTGCTAACTAATCTCCTCCATACTCACGTCAAATGTATCCATATGTTAAGGAATCCTCACACTGTATCTCCAGCCCAAATCATAGCCGAGAAACATATATAGATTGTCTGGATGTCTCCCAGCCACCTGGAACACATGTTCGGTTTATATGACCTCTCTCTTCCTGCCCTTTCCAATCTCCATCGTAGCATTATTGAATCATTGCACCCTGTTTCTCTGTGTAGATCACCAGAACCAGCTTTAATTTCTCCCTCTCCCCTTCACTTCACAGTCTGTGAGTCACCAGGTCTAGAGATATTTCTTCTTAAATTAATCTGTCCTGCCTGATGGTGGTGGTGCATGCTTTGAATCCCAGCACTCATGAGGCAGAGGCAGGCAGAACTCTGTGAGTTTGAGGACAGCCTGATGTACAGAGTTAGTTTCAGGACAGCTAGGGCTGTTACACAGAGAAACCTGTCTCGAAAAACCAAAAAAATTCTGTCTGTCCCTGGTTTCATAGTCTAATTTTGAATTCTTATTCGCTCTTACCTCAGCCATCAGAAAGACCTAGTTGGTGTGTTTATCCATCCCTAGAATCTAATAATCATCTAATAATCTGACTAAAAAAATCTTTTAATATTTTTTCCAGCAGTAACCAAAAATTTCTCCAGGCAGAGCACTGGACCTGGAGCTGCAAGGTTCACACACACCATGTTGTCCCACAGTTCCATCAGGGTTCCCACTTGCTTATCTTCCTAATCCCTGTCTCTTGCCTTAGAAAATGGCATGAGTACCTATCACATGCCAGACACCATTTTAAACAAGGAAACAAATTCCTGTCTTCGTGGAGTTCAGTCTCATGAGAAAGCCATATCATAATCAAATGAAGCCAGGACTGTGACACTTGAGCGAGACATCCTGAAATTTGGAAGTAGATCTTGACAATACCTCAGCAAATAGCATTTTAGGGGGACATAACAAACAGTTCACAGAAACTGACATCTTTCCTGGCTCCCACCCCTAAAAGCTACAGACATATTCTAGTTTCAAGGGTTTATTATAATTAAAAATACTCCATCAATCTCAGTAACCTGTTAATTTCCTGGAGGACTTTATTCCCATCGGCCTCTGCTGCCTGGTGATGCTGACATCACCTTCCTTCCTGTTCTCCCTTGCTCTTTCAGGGACCCTGTCTGTTAAAAGCTTTCTATGAACTTCCACACCATCATCCATCATTTTTCTTTCTTTTTCTCCACCTCTGTCTAAATTCTAAGCACTGTAACATGCCTTAGCTCCGCAGTTCTCCGTGATGCTCACCAAGAGGAAATAGCCTTCTCCTGCTACCAGAAATTCTATAGTCCACATCCTACACTGTCACTGATTTACCAGAACAATGTGAGGACCTACTGTGTGCTGGTTGTTGTATTTAAAACTAAGAAAATTTCAAAATGGGGGAAACTAGACTGTTCCTTCTCCCCACTGCCTTACTTCTCTTGTCAGTAGTACAGTTATGTATAAAGTCTTTGTGGGTGAGATTCAAGTCCAATTTACCTTTTTACTGCTTAGCAGGAGCTTTGCACATAATAGATATAAGGTCATATTTGCTTGAGTGATCTGTGCAAACAAATGTTGGCTAGTGCCTATCAGTGTGGGATTTCTCAAAGAAAACGGGGAAAGTAATGTGAGAAGCTAAGGAAGATGTTTTACACAGCCCAGCAGCTTGAGAAAATGGGCTTCAGTTAAGGCACCAGTAGATAATCAATCTGACAGTCAAACCTCAGCAAAACACACACAGGTCTATTTCCTTTTTTTTTCTAATTAGAACACAGGTTTTTAGTAACAGCTACACTTACTGCAATCACTAAGTAGGGAAACTAACTCAGTAAGCCCGTGCATGATTAAAAGTGCAACCATTTCTTATGGGAGTCACTTGAGGTTTTCTCGCTGAACCTTTTCCTCATTCCTTCCACATGAGGGCATTAAATGTGTGAAAGATACACAAGTTACATGGCTGGATCCCAGTCAGCCCTGGGTCAATGAAATATACACTTTCAAATGGGCTTTTAAATTAGCAGTTTCATGAGGATACCAAGTAATACAGTGTCTTTTCTTTCTTCAGATGATTTCATTGACAAACTTGTTCGGTGTGCATTTTTTGATGATGAAGTCACAGACTCAATATTTTTCTTAACAATCCATGACGCTGTTCTACATATTTTGATGAAGAAGGACTGCGGCACTTCAAAGTTTAATCCCAGTCAGGTACAGGTGCTTTGATGACATTCACAGTTGTAACTAATCACCAATACTCACGTATGCCCTCTAAATTCAAATATTGATCCCTGATCCCTATTTTCACTCTTTTTCTCAGGAAAAAGAAATGAAATTTGACTTTACCGTAAACACAAATGGAGGATTACGTAATCGAGAATGTCAGGTATGGTTCTTCAACAGATTTATCTTCATCCAAACTTCACAGCAAATACACACACACACATATGTGTGTGTGTGTGTGTGTGTGTGTGTGTGTGTGTGTGTGTGCGTGTGTGTGTGTGTGTGTTTATATGGGCTTGTGAATAGTTCATCACGTAAGGTGCTTGTTGCCAAACCTGACAACCCAAATCTCCTCATGATGGAAGGAAAGAACCAACTTTCACTGGCCAGACTTTACATGCACACAATGTTTTACACGCACACGCATGCACACACATACAATTTTAAGTAGTAGTGTTACTCCCATCATCTGTAGAAAATCTAATACCTGCTTAAGCCTCTGTACATCATCCTTGGAAACTGAAGCAATGCTGCCTAATTTCATGGGGAAGTTTGATGAAATACAAACTCAGATGAGAAGAAAGGAAGGAAGGAAGGAAAGAAGGGAGAGACAGAAAGAAAAAGGGAAAAAAGAGGGAAATAACGAGTTAATGTCACTTTGAGCACATCTCCTTCAGTTTTCAAAGTTGAAATAGAATTCTCAAACCGGATCTTAGTCTATCCTTCTGATCTCATGAGGCAGGAGAGCATTGCTCTGTCTGTCCATCAAAGCCTGGAAATAGTAGAGCACCCTCAGACATACAGGTACATAGAAGTCCCTAGAACAGTGGTTAGCTCAACATAAAAGTTAAGTTCCTTTCTTTTCTCACTAGAATGAGTTGCCGATTATTTAACTGGATAGCTCCAATTAATTCTAGAACATTCATTTCTAATATATTCAGTCTGTTAAAGCAATGTCTATAGTATAGACAAAGTGACTTCTATTGTAGGCCCAGGACATGGTAGGTTACTACATTATTTTAAATCCTTAGGACAACATACAAACGAGGGTGTTGATAAACAGACTCAGAGAACGTAGCTAAATTGTGTATGGTCACACACTGAATGGCAGCAATGGAACTTGACCTAAGAACTGATGCTGGCGAGTCCTGAGTCCTGCGCCACCATAGTAGACCAGTTAAAGACTGACCGAGGTCTCTGAAGAAGAATCTAATGACTGTCATCAAGTACAGGAGGGAGCTGGTGGTATTTCCTCAGAACAGCAAACAGGAATGCAGATTAGACACAAATCAGGGTATAGGGTCAGATAACCCAAGGCGTGATAGCAAAGAGTAAAGGTGAAGTGGAAGTGCACTAGAGAGAGCAGAACAGAGCAGGTCACACCCAGGTTAGCTTCAGAACTGTCACCAAGCACTAAGGGATAAAGTCTAAGAATAGTTCTTAAACCAGAACAGAGTCAGCACGATATGTACCTTGGCTTCCTATATTGAAAAAAATTAAAATTTAACACCAGCTCCTGGGTTTGCTTAGAGGAAAATAAAACAACAGCTGTGGATAGGCCACCAGCTGTGGGGTAAAATCAGAATGTGAAGGCTGAGAGACGGCTCAGTGTGTAAAGGCACTAGCTGTCAAGCCTGATGACCTAAGTTCGATTCCCAGAACCACATGGTGGGAGAACCAACTGTGTCAACTTGTCCTCTGACCTCCACATATACAGTATGTCATGCCTCTCTCCTCATCAATGCAATAAGTAAATAACTAGATAAATGAGAAAGAAGATGCCTGACTGGTATCCAAGGCTTCTTGGAGCTTGGGTGACCCAAAACAAATATAAAGACATACACTGTTACAACATATTGTATTGTTACTTTGCTTAAGCTACAAATAGGTCTTTGAAACAGAGGCAAATTAAGCAAGTCAATCAATGCAATGGATCCATGCTAACTAAGCAGCAACAGAAGGTCATTGAAGATCTTTTTTTTTTTTTTTATGCTGATGACTCAGAAAGAACACTGGCAGTTCTTCCAGAGGTCTGGGGTTCAATTTCCAACAGCGACATGGCAGCTCAAAGTCATCTGTATCCCAAGTCCAAGAGGACTCAATGTTCTCTTCTGGCTTCTGCAGGCATCGGGCATGCATAAGATTTATTTATACACATACGTTCAGGCAAAACAGCCAATACATAAAATAAATTATTTTAAAAGATAAATAAATATTGGCAACTGTTAGGTTCTAGATCCAAAGAAAGAAATGCTGAAAAGGGAACTCAACAAATTATTTAAAACAAAAACTATGCTTTCTTCCAGGTACCAGTTGAAACGAGATTCTAATCAAGATACAACTCAGAAGAATTCTCATCTGTCATATTAACAACTTTATACCTAGAAAGTTATTGCTAAGTTCATACATTGTATGAAGGATATTTTTATTTGACAGAATTATGTTTCAAACTTTGGAACGAGATTGTTCTAGCATGGTATATTTTTCACATATCTAGTAAAAAATTATGTACATATTCCTAATTTTCTGCCTTGTAGACTTAACAAAGGTAGAAAGTATTTTATATGTATTTTTGTAGCGTAAACAGATTCCTATCCCAGTCATTATCTTCATGCACAATGTTTTATGGTGTGTTTACACCACTGCTTTGACTCTAATTTATACAGGTCATACTAATATATCTCTATTTTAAACAATTAAACTGTACAGGTGTGTGCTATTTTACTAAATTTATTGGCCTTCTGAAGCACGTTTGCTGTGGGTCTCTTCGAGTGCTGTGGCAACACTGCATGGGAATCTTTCAACAGAACTTGGTAATAGAACTTTTTTTTGACCAGATTTTTATTATTATCACCCCAGTGTTTAACGCTTCTAACTCATCTAGATCCAGACACACTCGTTCTCATACTATACACGAAAGCATTATGTAAATGGCTCTCAAGGCAATTCCTTACTTCCCTTCCTGGTATGAAAACTATATAAGATAATGGGGGCTATACAATGACAAAGCAAGAAGGTAAAGAGATGGAAGCAAAGTCATTGCTTCCCAGCCTCACTGGGAGAGAAGCCAATAGGAAAAGTTTTGTTTGTAACTCAAGGGCAGGGGAGGAGTTGTTGAGCTTTGTGTTGCAGAGTGAGATTCAGTGTCTTTGTGGCCTTGTTCTTGTGGCCAAATGTGCACTTACTCACATGACACTTGGAAAATAAACAGCAGCAGCAGCACACAACTCAGTGCCCTCAAGTAAACACCAAAATATACTGTGAATGGGAAAGCTGATCCCATTGTTTTAGACTGGACACGTATCGTCAAATACGAGCTCATCCTTACCTGAGACCACCCAGAAAGGCTCATCTATTAGACTTAAAGTACAGAAAGGCAGCGTAAAGTTATTTAAATAGTGACCTTACCTAAAGACAAGAGAAATGGCACTTTCAGTGTTCTTTCAGCTTTCTGAATCATGATTACCTAATAGGACTTGTGCAGGTCTAGGATGAACACACACATACACACACACACACATACACACACACACACACCTCTGTAAATCTCAGGATAAGAGCGTTCCTTCCCAGGAGCTGATTTAAGTGGAGATGGGCAAAAGACTCAAATTCATATTGCAGTTGTATTATCCCAGGCAACGACACTCCCTACATTCTTGCTATGGAAATCAGAGAGCGGGCAGTCCTGGTGTCCTTGGTGCCCTTAATCACAACACAGTTAACCTTAACATCCTAACAGGCTCAATGAATTCATTCTCAATTGTTTTTCACTTCAGAGTGGTTTGGAGGAATGGGGATTTGTGGTCCTCTGCCTTGACTTGTCTGCTTCATGGCCAATACTGAAACTAGTACAGACATCCAACCCCTGGTCAGAGAGCATAAAACATTGTGCTGGCAGAGATAAAAACCAAACTTCAAGAAAGCAGAGCAACATTGAAAAGGAAACTAAAGAGCTAGTGACAGATATACTATTCAAATTAAGAAATTAACTGAAGCTAATACCTGCCAAAATTAAGATTTAGCTTTGATAAACGTTGTTGCCTGACAGTTGTACATCACTTACAAATAAATGCCTGACTCACTAAATGGATGAACAGAAAAAGGGAGAATTCCTTTTTTTTTTTTTTGATAGCATCTCCATGAATTTCATCATGTTGAAACTGCCCTGAAGATTCCATTTTTCATCTTTTCTCCTCTGTGAATGATGACTCTATTTTTCCAGATCCAAAGAAAAAAACAAAACAAAATCTGTCAGGAACTCCTGGCTAGAACCCACACAACATAAAATAATTTAATTCTCAAAACAGCCCTTACATAGTGAAGACTCTTGGGGTCAGGTGTGTTCATGGCCTCACACACACTGCTGCTGTAATTGTTAGGGTTTGTTTAGTTTCAGTTTTTTGAGATGGGGACTCATGCATTCTAGGCTAGTCTGGAACTGTGTGGCCAGGGTAACCTCCACCTCCTGATTCTCTTGAATCTCCCAAGCACTGGGACTAAGGGAGCGCACTTCCTTTCCCTCACCCCAGCTCAGCTTCACATTTTAGGAAAGCAAATTAAAACAAGATCCAAAGAGGACAGGTGATATAGCTGCAGGAATTGTCAGGAATTCTGTGTAGTCTACACTATGCAGTTTTTAGTTTAGGTTCTAAGAAACATTCCCAAAAGAAATTAAAAAATGCCTAAAAACTGATTACAGGTAGGGCTTAACTCAGAAATAGTATAGGTGCATGCTGTTTCTTCCAAAGTTACTAATTTAACATTGTACAATTAAACACAACTTTCAAAGCTATTATGAATTGTACTTTTTTTTATAATTTTAGGTTATTTATAATTTTCATCTTTTTAATCTAGTAATTCAACTTTAAAAAACATTTTTATGTAGGTGTGTTTTGGCTGCATTACATCTATGCCATGAGAAGGCATCAGATTCTTTGGGACTGGAATTATGGAATTAAACCTGAGTCCTCTGGAAGAGCAGCCAGTGATCTTTAACTGAGCAATTTCTTCAGCCTTGGTAATTAATTTTTAAGGGTGAATTTTTTTTTCTGACCACTATATCTTGAAAACAAGTATTTACAAAAATCTTTGAATTAGAATGTAAGCTTCTGTGGACTGGAGACATGGTTCAGTGGTTAAGAGCACTGGCTGCTCTTCCAAAGTATCCAGGTTCAATTCTCAGCACCCACATGGCAGCTCACAACTGTAACTCCAGTTTCAAGGGACCCAACACCCTCACAACAGACATACATGCAGGCAAAACACAAATGCACATTAAAGTTAAAAAAGAAAAAAAAAAAGGATCTAAGCTGCTGACGAACAGGGACCATATCTACTTTGTGAATCTTTATGCAGCCACCTCTAAAGGTGTTTGCTTTCCTGTAGGCATGCACTGTATGTACACACACACCCAGTCCTCAAGTTACCCAAGTAATAACTGCAAGGCTACCATCATCCTTAGTACAATTATAACACCCTGACTGGTCTCTGCTTCCATCTTTGCCTCACCAGTCTTTCCCTAACATACAGTCAGAATAATCAATCCTTTTATAAAGGAGCTAGGTTGTCCTACTTGGGACACCCCATTTGGGATGTCACAAAGGCTTTTCATGTAATCAGAATTAGGTCCTTATTGCTAATAACTTTGTCTTGAATATGTTAAGTCTTGGGGGCAAAACCGATGGGTTTGTGAATGCTAGCCATGTTCTACCTGAGACAATTTATTCTACTCATCTACTACTAAAATGTTAGGCAAGTCTTTTACTTAACTGCAGTTTGTAAAGCTCGGCTCCCACTCAATGTGACTTTCACCTTAACTCAAATGCCACCTTTTCAATGCCATTCCCACTAAAGCTACAAACTACCCAATTATGCTAACTGGTTTCCCCACAGGATTCTGACAAACATCTAATATGGTACATAAATTATACTTCTGATTGGCAGTCTCTAAAGACAGTGCATCCCAAGCACTTACTACTACCCCGCAATAGCTCAGTATAAAATTATTGAATATAGTTTACGAAATACATTTAGCGAGGATCAGGATGCTGACTAGGTCACAGAGCCTATTTAGTTGTCAGAGTTGTAACTAAAACTAGGTGCTGGTCCAAGTTAACGACTCATCAGGGGCGTGACACCAATGTCTGTGGTGGAAGTGGGGGACAGCAGGATGACACGGGACCTTGACCTTCTCCAAAAGGTTCTGCCCACGTGTGAGAACTCAACCGTGACGTGTTTGCTACAATCCTGTCATTCTGATGCCTGAAAACAAAGGGGATGACAGTGAAACTTGAGAATTAGTATGTACTTAAAGGTTCTCCAAAAAGTGCTCTCTTCAATGAGGGAAAACTGAAGGGGTTTTAAAAGTCAAGTCAGTTTTTACCAGAAGTGCTTCAGAATGTTACCTGGCTTATGGAGCACTCCTCTCTTAGGCTTAGTACAGCCAGCATTGCTTTATTAGATTGTACAACTACCCTAATAAGCACATTCTGCTTGGTTTCTAGGTTTATAACATTATAAGTCAGTGGATAAAAATAAATTCACTTCAATCAGAATAGAGTATGTTTGAGTATGACTGTGTCAAACTTCCTTTAATATCAATCTGATAATTTGATGACCAATTGCTTGTTTTAGGTATTCACAATTATTACATACTCTTGATATTATCTAAAACAGAAATGTAGGCCTATTTGTAAAAACCTGTATGACTCTCTTTAAGCAGTTCTGTGCCTCACACAGTCGCTACTTAAGAATTATAAAAATGCTCCAATTTTTCTATTTATATTTCCAATGTATCAGACTAGTATGTACACAATTTTAAACAAGTAGCTTTTACAGGGAAAATGAGAACTCTTTATAATCTTAAAAATGGATCTTTTCCCAAATACTAAAGCACTCACAAACTCTAAACAAATACCCCAAAGAAGTAACACCAGCCAACTTTTTGGTTATAAGCATTTAGAACTGAATCTAATTTTACCGTGGCGCTGTGGAAAGCTCAGCAGTCTCCCAAACATGTCACCATTGGGTAAAAACTCATCTCAGCAAAACAGTATTTATGCTTCCATTTTATTGTGTTTAAGAATTGAACTGCCACCTCAGTAGTTTTAAGAGAAATTAATGAGACACACATACATTTAGACTCATGTCCATCACAGACAACTTCAAAGGCTTCCCTGAAATGCACTGGGATTCACAACCTTTTCCTCAAGAACAGACACGTCACAGCAATCCTGTTATCTGTCTACCCGCCCACCCTCATTCAAACCATTAACTGATGAATTCAAGCCTAACATTTTAAATTTTGTCTATTACAAGACATTCATCTGACCTGCCTCCCAGTATAATGTTTATTAACATAACTGAAAATTATTGTTAAATGCCTACAAGAATTCTCATAATGTGGGATTTTTTTTTTCATGATACTGATTTTTTGGTCCAAAATAGAGGCAAAGTGATTTCTTACCACACCCAACCCTAGTAAATCTCAATTACAAGAGCTTCTCATAAACAGTTAAGAAGTTCTTACATGAATCTGGCTATTTTCTAGTTACATGAAACAAAGAGTTATTTGGATTTTAACAGTAATATTTAAATAGCTCCTAAACAGGGGTATGAGAAGGAATCAAGTTTGCACCAATCCAAGTACCTAAAGTGATATGATGGAACACTCACCACATGTCCCACTATCTCACTCATGCTTCTAATAACAAAAACTTCTCACTAGAAATAGTGCATGAGCAAACCTGACTCTCAAACTGCTTTATGTGGGAAGAAAAACTGCTTGTTCAAAAAAACTGCATTAGTTTTTTGGTTTTTCTTGGCCAGCCAAGGATGAAATGGCCATTCATATTTACTCCTGTGCTAAGTTCAGAAATGATTTTGTATCTGATCACCTAACACAAGAATTTCCTGTACCTGACAGGAAAAAAAAAAAAAATGGGTGAATTACCAATCAGTATACCCTTTGTCAAAAACCAATGTCTAAATTTTTATACTACGAACTACCTAATATATGATATCTGCATACTACACACCATGTTTATATTATGCACCATTTTAAGGGGGAAGAAAAGCTTCACAATGGTTTAGTCAATTCAAAGGATATATAATAATATCCTAAGAATGATGACTTATACGTAAGAAAGCTGTATAAACTGAGTGGTCATCTTCAATGGACTGTAACAAGTCCTGATAATGCAAACACTGACTCCAAAGGCACCTTTCACGGCACTGAACTTCACAATCTAAGTATTACTTTTTTTCTGTCCAATTCAAAATTATCTGGTTGTCTTCACTAGTGATTCCACACTACAATGTTAGAATGCTTTATAAAAACAAACAACAACAACAAAAGAAATGATAGTTTTACAATTTCAAATTGGAGGAAAAACCACAGCAATGAAACCTGAGTAAACGCTGGTTTGTGGTTTTTCAAGAAACACCCTTTGCGAATACATTAGTCAAATTCCTCCACAGCACTCAAGCTGCGGTTTATAGTTCTATATACTAAAACACAGAATCAAAGTACTAGGAAAAAATGCAGATTTAAATAAAGCTTCGTCAGCCCTAAAATGTAGGTTAAGACAGTGAACATAGAACACATTTCATCCAAAAAAAACACCATTCCAACAATCCTATAAAGTGATATAACTTAAGTGTGACCAATTATGTGATTCTAACCACTCAGAAAAAAAAGCATCAATGAGAACAGCATCTCATCAGCAGCTTAGAGTCTGTAAAGCCAGTCATTTTCCAAATGATTAGAATGCCTTGGGGACATGTCAAACAACTACACTGTCATAGGAATTCTCATGTATCCTGGTGCTCCGTAGGCCGTCCAAAGACAAAAAGAAATCCAAGTGCACTTCATAATTACTACCCCTTGAAGTTTCAATGCCTAAAATGTGAAGTAATTCCCTATCATATAACAGTCTGCCTGGCTATAATTTTAGTAGATATTTTTACTTTTAGGACTTTATTTTAACTTTGGAAAATTAGTGGTAGAACATATGGTTTAAGAAAAAATTATATGGCTGTACTTAAATTCACATAAAACAGCATTTTTACAACCATCTTGAAATTTAATCCTTTTATAGGTTAACAAAATGCATCACAAGAAAAACTAAACACTGGGTTTAATAAAAGCAGTATTTTGAAAATGGAACAGTGAAAAATTTTCAATTTTTTTTACAAATGGTCACTTAAGGGTCAATTCACCACACCAAAGTAACAGTTGCTAAGATACAGTTGTGCTCAACCAAGCCACTCATCTGCACTACAGTATTATATCTGAAAGCAATCCTAAGGTCAAGATTTAAAACCATTTTAAGGGACAAGACTTTGTGTTTTATAGCCACCTCAAGAGGTATTTTTCCTTCCCCCAACAAAGCTTAATTATAAGATTGACTAATTTAATCTTTTTCCTTGTCATATCTTCAGTTCAAAACACTATTATCACTGGTAATATGGTCTGTATCTTGTTTGATCTGGATGATGTGGTCCAGGTAGTGGGGTTTGAGAAGGCGGGCCCTGCATTCGTGGAGGTGGTGGTGGACCTCTTGGTGCAGGCCATATACCAGGACTCATTCCTCCTGGTTGTGTAAATGGAGGGCTCAGAGTTCCTTGATCTTCAGTAAACTGGGGTAAAGAGTTAGGGTTGTAATGGTGAGGAGGGGGTGCAGTTACAGGTGGACCACCATGCTGAGGTGGGGGGGGTCCTGGAGGAGGATGATTCATATAAGGTGGCATCTGGGCAATAATATGTCCAGGGGGAGGGGTTATTGGTGGTGGAGCAGAGGTCATTGGTGGAGGTGGAGCTTGGCTATACACCAAGTGAGGAGTACCTGCAGCCTGGGGAGGATGTGGCATTGGATGGCTTATTGGTGGTGGAGGAGGTGGGGGTGGTGCATAATGTTGCTGTGGAGGCATAATATGATGAGGGTGCGATACCACTGGTTGGCCCTGATATTCAGGATGATGGTGAGCAGGCGCTGGGGCAGGAGGTGGTGGTTCTCTAGCACCTGAACTTGAGTCATCCTGAATAGGGACAGTTATTAAATTGCTGTGTTTTCTTGTTGAAATACGAAAGGTTTCCTGACTGACCGAACGAGGTGGAGGTGGAGCCATAGACAGTTCTGCTGGAGGAGCACGGATATCCTCATGTGGCTGATTGTAGTGCTCATGTGGCACATGCTGCAGAGGAGGTGGTGGCATCATAATGTGCTGCTTGGGAGGAATATGGCTCATATGGTGCTTGTCCGGCGGCATTATGAAACGATCGGGGATCTCAGTTGGTGGCGGGGCAATAGGAGGATGAACATTCTCAAGTGAAGCACGGGTAACAGGCTTCCCAGCTCTCATATGGCGATGGTTGATATGAGCTTGTAAGTCTCTCTGAGACAGATACGTTCTCTTGCAACCTTGAACAATGCTACACATGAAGAGAGAGCCTCGTGTACACTGCTCAATCCGCTGCACAGGATCACTACAGCTGGACAGCAAGGGGAAAGTTGATTAAAAATAGAATACAGACAAGCACATTTATTTTACACTTTTTGGTTTCTTTAAAAATGTTACGTATTTGCAAAATTTAAAAAAAAAGAATATTTAATTACTGTTAGTGAACCTTTAATGTTGCCTATTTGTCTCACACACTAATCATTAGCATCTCTACCAATCTGAGAATATTGGTACTCAGAACTCTGAATTGTACCACCAAAGAGAATGTCCTAAGAGACCTTTTATTTGTCAGCGGGGTGGTAGCGCTCACACCTTTAATCCTATTACTTGAGAGGCAGAGGCAGGCGGATCTCTGTGAATTCGAAGCCAGTCTGGTCTATAGAGCTAGTTCCAGACAGCTAGGGCCGTTACACAGAGAAACCCTGTCTCGAAAAACCAAAAAAGAGAGACTTCCTATTTCTCAAAACTTAGAGTGCATTAACTTTCTGTAACTATATGATTTGTATCCAAGAATGGTAAGGGAGGTATCATTCACAAGCATGGAATTCAAAGTTCTGTTGTCTCCTGCCCACCCTCACTGTAGGGCCAGTGCTTCTGATGATAGTGTGCTTCTCATTTGTGGCCATTTTGTACATCCTTGCTTTTCCACCATCTAATTCATGATATACTCAGAAACATCTCCAAATTAAATAGGTTAAAGTCTCGTCTTTTGGATGATGCTTAAAAGCAGTAGTATGTACTACTTTTACTAATTCTGGTTGCTTTACTTCCTGAATTGGGTCTGAACAGGTTTCTCTCTAGACAGCTAAGGACTATATAAGTGAGGTGCAAACTGGAAAACATCTAGTTATCTAAAAACTAAATTTTGCTTTTAAATATTTAATATTAATTAGAACATCTATGTAAAAGAAAAAATCTTTGACATTCACTACATGTAATATTTCATCACATTTTAGTGCTTTATCTTATTTTTTTAAAGACTTTTATTTATTTTATTATATCTGTCTGCATGTATGCCTGTAGGCCAGAAGAGGGCACCAGATATCATCACAGATGGTTGTGAACCACCACGTGAACTCGGAGCAATCTCTGCAGCCTACCTAGTCCTTTATCTTAATGCAACAAGAACATTTGCTATGTAATAGTGAATGTACACTGCACTGGGAAATAGGAATTAGAGAAAATACCCAACAAAGGCTATAATACATACTTCCAATTTCATATTCTTCTGAATTATAATTCTATAGAACTATTCTTTTAATGTAGTATATATTTTATAATCTGTAACTTGAAAACCCCATTGAAACATGCCAAGAAAATCAGTTGTCATTGGGTCATAACAAATCACCCTTTTATTTCCTTATGATGTCTATTTCCTACACCATAAAAGGGAAATCTTTCCTTATAGTTGTTCATACCTTCATTAGCAACCAATACTACTGCTTGGGATACATTCAAGTACAGGTTTAGAGAGAAGTTGGGAAGCTATGAGTTAAACCAAGGAAGTTTCAATCTGTTTTTCTCAAGGCTTCCTCATCAGGGGTTCTAAATTAATATAAATTCCATACAGTTATCCCAAAATAAACTTGAAGTTATGTACCATGGTGTCTAGCACTCAAGACATACCTGTTGTATATATAATAAGAATTTATATAGGCACAATGTTTAATATATGCCAGATTCTACTGTTCCATCTATCTATCCACTCATCATTTAATCTTAAAAATAACCCACCCAGGGAGCTTACAGACAGAAAACCCAGCTTATGTCACATAGATAATAAACAGTAAAACAGGGACTTGGGGCTAGTGAGAGCTCAGCAGGGAAGTGCTTGTTATGCAAGCCTGCTAATGCAAGTTCTACCCCCAGAACACCCATAGTTGGAGAAGAGAGCTGACTCCACAAGGTTGCCTTCTGACCTTTACACACATTATTCACAAACAATTAGTATTTTAAAAATGTTCACTCTAATTTTGGAAAGAGACTGTTCTCAATCACCAACCATACTATATTTGCTTCTGTGTCCCATTCAAACAAACAAAAACAATGGTTCTAGTTTCCAACACCATTACTATGGTGCCAAAGAGATCCACCATTTTACCTACTCTGAATAACTAACAGTGGTTTGCTCCATATTGCAAAGAAGGCTAAAACCAACTCAGCCAGCACATTTGCATCCTTATATATTTCCATCACTCCATAACCTTTAAACCATCACTACCATTAGATAAATATAAAGATGACCACATCTTACCCTGGGCACATTTTATCTCCCTTTTTTTCATGTAAAATAGCACAGTCATAGCAAAAGACATGCTTGCATGGAATCTGTAGACAAAAATACCACAGTTAGGCATCCTAGACCAACTTAAAATATTTCAATAACAGTATAAAGATCTACAGACAGGCATACAGGAATTATTTGAGTACTTTTGACTGTATACCAATGGCAGCTAACAATTATTTATTTTTTATTTGATTTTTTTTTTCAAGGCAGGGTTTTTCTGTATGTAGTCCTGGCTGTCCTCAAACTCACAGATCTGCCTACCTCTGCCTCCTGGGTGCTGGAATTAATGGTATGCACCACTGCCCAGCTTAATCACAAGTTTTTGAAAATGTTTTCTCTTTTTATATAAATAAATATATGAAATACATAGTTATTCTTTATTGTTTTGGAATAGTTTCAGGAAAAGCACAGTAAGATAAAACACATTTTGTTCTTCAGGAGCTTTTAACGTACAGGGTCTCTATTCAGTATTGATAGATTCACATACCTATCTGAAAATAGGAGCTACTATTCTAAATAAATTCATGTATATCTGCTAATGCTTTGCTTTTTATTTTTGGAGACAGGTTTTCACCTGTACCTCAGGTTGGCCTTAAGCTGTGATGTACCTGGGGCAGGCCTTGATCTTATGATCCTTCTGCCTCAACCTTCAGAGTGCTAGGATTATGGGATTATCCTACCTTGCCTGGCACCTGCTTCTATTTTCAGATAGGTATGTGAATCCATCAATACTGAATAGAGACCCTGCACGTTAAAAGCTCCTGAAGAACAAAATGTGTTTTATCTTACTGTGTTTCTCCTGAAACTAGTCCAAAACAGTAAAGAATAACTATATTGAATTCATAGTATTATAAAACTTCTCTTAGCTTTTTTTGTATATGTTTCAAAATTAGTTATAAAAATATTAAGCTGTATTTCTGAATCCTACCTCTACACAATGCATTCTGTATTTGTACTTACCATTCTCCCATAGACTTTAATAGGCAATCCACATTTGTCACAGAAATGAACTGGTGTATCATCCTTTTCACCTAAGATGTTTATCTGTTGAAATAATTAAAATTTCCTCTTTAAGCAATTCTGAAAATTGTACTTATCAATTCACACAGAAAAATGGTTAGAATTTTGTAACAGTTGTTACTACAAATAGAAATAAAAGCTGCTTAGTGTAAACCCGTTTGCTTGTTCTCCCTAAATAGTGACTCTTTGATTTTACTTGGTTTACTGAAAATTACCTCAAATTATTTTTGGAGATGTAGAATGAAGCAAGTAGACTTATGTGTGCTAAAAGTTACAGACATACTAAAAATTCATACCAATACTTAATGCTTTTCATTTTTAGTCATACCTTAAAATCCCAAAATAGGTGTCCTGGAAATCTCCGCTGACTTCCGAAGAGTTCACCCCCTTTACAGTCATACCGTTTCTCTTCATTATAATCAAATCCTTCTGAGAGAAAAAAAGTTATATTACATTTTCCAACTTCAAATTTCATTTTTTAAAGTGTATTTACATGACAAAATAGACCTATTTGCCGAAAAATGTTACTGATGACCTTCAAAGATCTAAGTATATGATTATCAAAACTAGTTTAAAATGCCAGCTGATCTTGGTGATCATCTAGTCCATTTCTAGTACTTAACAAAGGACAATATGCAGTGGATATACAAATCACCATTATAGGCTTAGTGACAGGGCCAAGACCACAAGAGACTCTTAGTCAATGCTCTTCTCAACTCCACATACTATCCCTACTACAAAACCTCACCAATTCCCACCATCATGCTTACTGTACAAATTTTAAACATACTATCATCTATTCTCAACCACCTACAAAAGTGGCATCTGGTTACAAGTGACTGATTTGATTGTCACAGTCTATAATGAATTCTACAGCCTTTTCGTGACCTCCACCTCAAAGAGAATGGTTTCAAATACAACAAACGAATACATCTGATCCTTTTAGCTAAAGCCTCTCCCTAGTCAACAACCCAAACCACAGAGGAAAATACCAGTATCCACTCATTTAGAGCATATATAATTATCATGTAACAGAACGCTATGAAGACCAAACGGGCTGAGTATCTCTAATCAAAAAGTTGACAGTAAGCCTCTCATCTCAAGCAAAACACACACAAAAAATGAATAGTCTGATGGGAAGTCCAGGTAGAATCCAATTACCTAAGTAAAGCTAAGAATACTACTAGACGGTGGTAGCACACACTTTAATCCCAGCACCTGTGAGGCAGAGGCAGGTAGATGCATCTCTGAGTTCGAAGCCAGCCTGGTCTACAAAGCAAGTTCCAGGTTAGCCATGGCTACACAGAGAAATCCTGTTTCATAAAACCAAAAAACAAACAAACAAAAGATAAAAATATCTCTCTATGGTGCTAAGGTTCTCTTGATTCCTTTTGGCCCTAGAACTGGTAAACAGAGTCCTCAAAGCATACACACTTTGTGCACAGCTACATACAGAAAGTCAAGCCAGTTTTTAAGGCCGATAGCACCCACCACCTCCCCGTGACAGAATTTCCTTGTGTAGCCTCAGCTATCCCGGAACTCATTCTGTAGACCAGACTGGTTTGAATTCAGAGATCCACTTGCCTCTGCCTCCCAAGGGCTGGGATTAAAGGTGTGCGCCACAACCACCATCACCCCAGCTGCACACTTTTTTGTTTTGTTTTTCGAGACAAGGTTTCTCTGTAGCTTTGGAGCCTGTTCTGGAACTAGCTCTTGTAGACTAGGCTGGCCTCGAACTCACAGAGATCCGCTTGCCTCTGCCTCCCCAGCACTGGGATTAAAGGCGCGCGCCACCACCTCCCGGCTTGCACTACACCTTTTAATTAACTATATAGTTCCAAGTGAAAGTGATAATTGAGAGCCCCAAGCTCTTATACGACCTATTTACACTTCATAAAAACTGGAATCATTAAAAGTCAAGCTAAGGAAAATCAACAGGTCAAACCCAAAAAAATTACTGAGGTCAAGGAAAACGTGGCATACATGACCACTTTTCAGAGAGGCACAAGCTGTTTTCTTCGGCTTTCAATTTATTCCATTCCGCCATGATAGCAGAAAAGCAGCCATGGCAATACTCACCTGAACAGTAACTGTTTTATTTTTTTAAAGGAACCAAATTTGACCTGTACGCCAGTTTGCTGACTTCTAATAAATGGGAAGACAGGAAAGTGAAATAGCAAACTCTAGTTAACTTACTACCTAGAAGGTTCAAGTTCTTTACAGTAATATTTTTTCCATAAAATTCAAAAGATAAATGAACTACACAAACATTTAACACTGCCACTTTTACAAAGAACTCAAAAACTAAGAGAAAGGCACCAGTCACCACAGTGGCAGAACTCAGACAAGAAGCGGCTAGTACTGTGAAAAGGCATCCAATACACTTAAGTTTCTGTCACAGCACTCAGAAGGCTGAGGCAGCAAGACTGCTCAAATTCACAAAAAAAATGTTTAAGTTAATAGTAAGAAATAGTGATGTGTGTGAGTGTAAACCAACAAACTCCAAACTCCTTCTGAAGATTAATTTAGCAGGATCTGATAAATTCTAAAATGTACAAATCAAGTCTTTAAATTTTATTTGCTGTATACATGATATGGGGGATGGGTTTGCATATGTGACACAGTACACCAGTGGAGGTCAGAAAACAACTTCTGAATTTCAGTTCTCACCTTCCTCTTTTATGTTAGTTCTAGGGATGGGCATTCACCAGGTTTAGGGCAATTGCCCTCATCAACTAATCTTGCCATCCCCCAAGTCAAGTTTTTAATGTTTGTACTACAACAGTTACAGCAAAACAAATTACTAGAAAAAAGCGAAAACACCTGAGACTAGTTAATATGCTTGAGACAGTGTCTGGTATCAAACTATAATCCCTTGGCCTCAGCTGGCATGAGCCACCCTGGCACCCCCACCTCACCCCCACCTTTTATTTTTGTTTACTCTAGACAAAGTTTCCATGTGGCCCTCACTATCCTGGAACTCACTGTATAGGCCAGGCTGACCTCAAACTCAGGAGACCCGCCTGCCTCTGCCTCCCAAGTGCTAGGATTAAAGGCATGGGCCATCATCACCCAGTTTACTTAAAAAAAATCTTAACAGACATTAGCTTTGGAGAGGGATTGTGAAAACAAATTTTTTCTTTTAATGTAATGCTCTCTGCAATATTGGTTAGATTCTTTGAAAAGGTCATTGTAAGGGGGCCTACAAAGGGAGGAAAAAAGGTTAGAAAATAAAGTGTAAGGTTAAAATTTAAAATAGGCTTAATAAAATAAAATTAAGTAGACTAATTGGTGCACTCAGACAAAATACAACTGTTAAACGTCTTAAACAAGTTACCTTCATCACCTGGTGGGGCCTTTGCAGGCATCCTGCTAATAGTCCTTTGAGTTCGAGCTGCAGGTTTCACTTTGTTGGCTTGTTTGGAGATAAGTTTTATAGGAATTCTTCTGCGAACATCAAGACCACCCAAGGATCCAGAACTATTAGTGCCTTGTAACTCATTGTCTATATGAATGGAAGAGAGGAAATTGTAATTTCTTTTACTTTCCCTTTTAAAATTTGTTCTACAAGTATAAAGATAAAATCAGTATCAAACAATAAAGTGAAGATCTTGGTCCTGATTTCAAACCAGACTGATTTAAGTGTAACTGCTAATATTCTTCATCTGGGATAAGCCTTTAAAGTAATGCTTTTGGGTACGCTTTTTTGAAAAATGGAACCCTTTCAGAAGTTGGTAAAAGTTACAGAATCTTTATCTCTTTGTACAACTTTGAACAATAAAAACTCCCATATAATTCCATAGTAGTTTACAGAAACATAAACCTTTTAAAAATGTAAGGAGGAGCAGGAGAGATGGTGCAGCAATTAAGAGCACTAGCGGTCCAATTCCTAGAATGCACACAGTAGCTCATAACTGCCTGTAACTCCAGTTTTAGGAGATCTGACACCCTCATACCAACATATGTAAAATAAGATTAAATAAATTAAAAATAAAATAAAAATGCAAAGAAAGAAACCTCACAAATTGTAATAGATTTTTAAATATAAAGGAGAAAAAAAACTAAAATTGTCTCTACAGATGTGTCTAATTATTAAACATGCAAAGTAGCCACTCAGGAAACCTAGTAAATTTACAGAAAGACAAACAATAAAATTGGAAATCCAATACTCAATCGATATCTGATATGTATTAAGTTTTAATTCTGTGTAAGAGCGTGAGCGCGCCAGTGCAATGGAGCCACAGTGGACATGTGCAGGTCAGAAGGCAACTGTGGGAGTAAGTTCTTCCCTCCTGCCACATGAGGCCCAGATGCTGAACTCCAGTCCTCATCAGTTAGCAGGTCTTTCTTTACTTGCTAAGCCATCTCGTAGGCCTATGTGTTGGCTTTAAAGAGGTAATTATTCCTTTAAGCATAACATTTTTTTCCTAAAAAGTATTCAAGGCATTTACAAAAATTATACCATTTAATAGAAAACACATTATTTGTATTATAACATTTCTAGAGACCTAGGTAACAGATATCCTTAGTTAAAAAGTCAACACTGCAATAAAAAACTGTGATTTTGACTTAGGTCTCAACAACTGACACTTTCTAGTCTTTAAAAATCTTATCTATGGAATAAAAAAGAATTCTTGTCCATGAATAATAGGTACATTATTTCACAGAACTGACTCATATAAAGCCTTACTTTTTTAAGTACGTAAAGATATATAAGTAAAACAAATTATTCAATTTTATCCTTAGACAAAAAGGGAAATGCTTAAAAATAGGAAATGCGAATATAACTTTAAAATTATAATGTTTCAAACACAAATTAATGAACAGAGTTCCTACAAGAATTACAATCATGAATATAGCCAAATGTCCACATTAAATTCAGTAAAGCCAAATGCATTTCAAAATGGGTCTCAATGATGAAACATCTGTCTACTTTCTACCCTTTTAACAGCAAACTCCTCTTAGGATTTTTTCACGGAGAGGGGATTACATGATTAGCTACAGTCTTGATCCACCCTCAACACTGCACTAAAAGTATGCTCATGTAGTTCATCAGTCTTCACCGCATTTGCTCATCCACATAGAAGTATCTACCAACTACAGAGAGATGACAGATGACCTTTTCCCTTGATAAAAACCAACCTGTTGCCCTTCAGATATCAAAAGGATTCTTAGTGGTGTTACCTTCATGAATGCAAATAGCACACTTTATCTGCACCTTCCAAGCACCTCACACAACTGAGCTCTCCATCATTTCAACAGGCAGCCTAGCCCTTTCTTCTTTTATAAAATTCCTATTTTATTTCATGTGCATTTGTGTTTGCCTGCACGTATGTCTGTGTGAAGGTGTCAGATCCCTTGAAATTAGAAGAGCTGCCATCTGGATGCTGGGAACTAAACCCGGGTCCTCTGGAAGAGCAGCCAGTGCTCTTAAACACAGAACCATCTCTCCAGCCCAGAGCCTGCTGCTTCTCTTTTTTTGAAACAGGGTTTCTCTGTGTAGTCCGGGTAGTCCTGGAACTCACTTCGTGGACCCTGTTTCTTGAAGCTACTAGTTGCTTCAGAGATTTCAAGTGACAACATTCTGGGGTTTGTTTGGGGCCTTTTTAAAATTAAGAATAAAAACATAGCATACACACACACACATAGTAGCAAAACAACAAAACACGATAATAAAGAAATAACTGGTTATTACATAAGGAATAAAAATAATTGGTCATTTAATGTGAATCTATCTTTAAATGTAGTAACACTTTATTATATAGTTTCAAAAACATTGGTTGGGTTGGGTTGGTCCAAAGCATCAGGGTTTGACTTCCAGTACCCAGTACGGCAGCTTACAACTGTAACTATCTGTAACTCTAATTCCAGGGGATCTGACCCTCACACAGACATATGTGCAAGCAAAACCAGTGACCATAAGAAAAAAGGGGGGGGAAAAAAGAAAAGGTTAAAAAAAAAAAACAAAAAACGAAGAGTCAAGGTATTGGCAGAACCTGTCTGAGGTACTGAAGATCCTGGGTCCAGGTCCTTAGCATCCACCTCCCAAAAAAGAATGAAACAGTATTTTACAAAATTTGTGTTACATTTACCTAAGTGCCAACTGACACTTATAATGACCAAAGAATGTAGGGAGGGTCTTATCAGTCTGGGCACTTCACTTCTGTGACCTGGGAGCGTGGGGAAAGGGCTGCCCTTGGAGAAGCTTCAGGAGCATCACATCACCTTTCTCTGCTTCCCTCTACCCCAGAGGGCCTTGGGTTTGCCCTCCTCTCTCTGTACTCTCTAGGGCTCTCAGTCCACTGCTGACACTTCTACAATACAGAGAAACACTAAATAAAGCAATATTAATTTGCTGAGAGACAGAGACATCTGGACTATTTTTTTCTGGCAAAATTTCATTTCAATACTTCCACTTACAAGACCTCTTGATCTTTGACATTAAAATCATTATTCTGAAAAGCCTATTCAGTCAAGAAATTGTCAATTAACTAGCTAACAGGAATTTCTTGATTTGCCAAAGACACTGTGATTCAAATAGCTTTCAAATTTGTATTTAAGGTCTTGTGAAAGTTTGATTCTTCTGTTTAGTTTGATTATTTTTCCCTCAAAATGTACAGTGAAGCATTAAGGTGTCTGCCTCCTAAGTAATTTAAAACTAGAAACACTATTGTTGAGCAGAATAGTCCAGAAACTCAATTTTTAAAATCTAGCTAGCTCATTAGTGACCTTTCATGTTAGAATGATGTTTTATCTATCTACCCAGGCAAACTTTTATTAATAACTCAGAAACTGGGATATTTTGCACATGCAGGACCAAGATGCTCTAGTGAGGAACTCAGTTTTTCTCATTTCTCTCACATACGTCCACAAATCAATCCATTAGCAGCTGTTTTATTCTCCACCAAAATATTTATTGCAATTGCCCGTTGTCTGTGCCCTGCTCCAACTTTTCCCCCACAACGTCGCTGGGGACTGAACTCAGACCCTGTGCTAGCTAGGTAAGGCTCTATCACTGTGCTACACTTTCACTAAACTGAGCCTCTCTCTGGGCCACCTAAATGATTTACTCCTGTTCTTCCTTTCCTACACCATTCTCCATAGAAGAGTTGGGGGTTATTTTTAAAATATTATACGCCTAATTTTATTCTGTTGCTTTATAGACACTTAAAATTAAAACCGTTTACCATGATTCTCAAATTCTCGAACAAGGTAACATGTTTTCCTTCTCTTCTCAGCTTAGAGCTCTTGCTAACTAAACCAGATATCCGGTCTTCTCTACACCTTCTTACCATTCCAAAAAACACTTTTGCCTGGCACTCTCTGAAATTTCTACTCCATAAGCACCTGTTTTCTTAAAGTCCTCACCACAATCTATAAGCGGTTTTTAAAAAACAAACTGCCTGCCCCTTTTGATAGAATGTAAACTCGAAGACAAGAACACAGTCCTATTGCTTATCAACCCACCATTCTATCTCCAAGCCTACAACTATCTGCATGCAGTTATATAATTAAGCAGTAATTTGAAGACTGAGGGCATCTCCGTCAATTCTTAAAGAAAAAGCCTTTTCCTCCTGCTTGTTTGTGTGTCCGAAGCATTCAAAGACAAGTGCACTCTTTCAATAACTAAAAACAAGAAAACGAAGCCAGCAGAAACAAAGTCTGAAGCCACTATTACTTGGAATGTGAGATGGAAATGTCTTGATCTTAAAATTTTTGTATACGTCCCCAAAAGAAGCGAAAAGGACAACGGTCGAAGTGGGGGGGGGATACTTTGAGTTTAGAAAAGATGCTCCGCTTATAACTTCGAAAACCGTATCCGACTTTTCTTCTCTAACCTCCAGTCTATGAAAACCCAAAGAGACAATAACCACGGTGGGTGACCACTGCAGCAGCTACTCGAAGCTGGGAGGCAGCAGAAGTCTACAATCCACTCTCTCCTAGCGTCTGGATGCTTCTCCAATTCCGAAAGTGGAATCCACCAGCCTATTTCCCCAGCACTAAGTGCAGAGCAACCGGAATAAAGAGAGGGGGTGGGACAAAAAAAAGAATCGGCACCCTCCCGTTCCCAACAAGCCTGCGCGGCGCACTGTCCGGAAGGCGAGCTCAGCAGCACCGCAGAAGCAGTGCTGCCGGTCTCGAGGATGGAGGTACCGCTCCGAAGAGTAGGCCGAGGAGCAGCAGGCCAGCCCGGGACCGGGTCTGTGAGCTAGCTTCCTCTCCGTCACGTCCCGGCGCAGTGAGGCGAGAGTACCCCTTGTGCCCCGTCCCACACAAGCCAAGGGGGCACGAAACCAGGACCCCCGCTGCCTCCGCCTCCTTACCAGTGTGATCCATGATTCGGCTCGCAGGGCACAGTGGGAACGGAAGTGAGTCGCGCCGGAGTCGCAGCAAGCGCGTGCGCTTTACCTTCCGGAACCCTGAGGCGGAAGTGCGCTCGGGTGGCTGACATAGGCTTCCCTCCCTCTCCTCCGCCACCCGACTCCGGTGAGGGATTCAGGCATAATCAGAACTGAGGCAGAAAGAGTGGGAACGCGAGGGCTTCGGTGTCAAGACTGCTAATGCTCCCTGGAGAAGGCAGCCTTCAGCTGTATGAAGGACAGCTATTGCAGTGGGAAAGCAATAAGAACCACTGGAAAGCGCGGCGGCAGGTAAGCTGCCTGCCCACCCCTGAGGCGCGAGGCCTTCTGGGATTTGTAGTCCACCCATGCCGGCCGGCCGAGAGCGCAGGCTCAAGCCGTTGGGCTGGTCCCACCCCAGCAGGCGGAGTAACGGTTTGGAATGCCCCCTGGATCCGCCGCCGGGCATGAGAAAGTGTAAATAGGCGCGCGCTCCGTAGGCGCCCGAGGGAAGCTGAGAGCAGGGCCTCTCTGCCGGGGAGCAAGGCAAGGTCCTCTTTGTCTAATCACGCTTTGTTTGTCCTGACGAGCCCCAACACTCGCTCGGCACGCGCGTTTTCCCCGGCTCCTGCCGAAGTTTCTCAGGTGAAACGCGTGTGCAGTGATGACTATCACTCGCTTTCGAGAACAACGCCAGGCACGGCTAACTCCTGCTAAAACTGGAGGGAGTGTCAAGAGGGCTCGGTCCGACGGGGATGGGGTGAAGGAAGGTGGGGACAGACGGATTAGGGTGGGGGAAGGGGTACGTTAAGGTTTGGCGGGAAGGGAGAAGTGAGAAAGCAGGCCGCGACCGAGGAAGAGAGAGTTACCACAACAGGCGGTACCTAGTTCCAGTTCTTGGTCCCTTGGGTCTGTGGTTGCTGTTTTCATCTTGCTCAGCCAAAATAAAAGAAAGTGTCAGTGGCGATTGCGGAAGACCTTCAGAGCCTTCCCACCTCGAAGATTTGGTTCATGTATTTCTTCTACCTTCTCCAGCCCTTTACACTCGAAGCTCTCAGATGAGTAGAAAGGAGCACAATTAGTGGAAAACATCCAGCCCAGGAGTCAAGGGATTTGGGCTCTATGGTCGTCCCTTGGTGACGACATCGTTACCTTGGGTTGTTCACGCTTTCAGTGCCAGAGTTCCTAGTTCAATAAAACATTATTATATTGACCTCTTTTTTTAAAAATGTTTTCACGGTACTCAATTCCAAATAAAGTATGTGTAGGAATGTGTCCTGTGTTTTGCACAGTAACGGCTGTGACTAACACTGTCGAGATTACAGTGTAAGTGTATCATGTTATTTAGTGATTGCCTTAATTGTGGCCTTTTGAAAATCTCCAACTCGTTGCAGCGTTACAAACAAGGTTGTAGGTACACCCACAACTAAGGACATTTCTGAATCAATTGCCTTTTTTTGTTGTTGTTCAAATGTAAATTTACTTACAAATGTAAGTTTACTGGGTGGTTTTCAGAATGCTTTCGGTTGCTAGTATTATTGGGGAATAATATTATTAGTGGGGAAGCGTTATATATATGAAGCTTAGCCTTTTTCAGATGTCGGTGTTCTGTTTTATTCAGGTCAATCTAAGAGTCACTCCAGCATGTTCTAAGGATCTAGCAACAGCAGAAAAATCAGCTTCTGATAAATTGACTGCAACGAGGCTTCACAAATGCTACTTTATTGTTAAACAAAAGGCACTATTAGCAAATCAATTTCCGCATACCGAAACCTTTTCTCTGAATTCAATGACAGATTTAATGGGTCTATTGAATCTTTCACAGCATTCTGATATTTCTCTATAGTGCTGATGTGACTTTTTTTTTTTTTTTAAGCAACTGTCTGGTCTTAAACGAACTTGGAAACAAGGGCTATCTGTGGTGCTGTTAGCATACCAGCACATATGCAGGCCTCCTGACTTCACCTCACTCACTCACCCCTAAACTCCAGCTCATGGGCTCTCCTTCCCCCAAGATTCTCTTTTCTATTTCAGCCATGCTCTCTCTTGTCCCTCTCTCCTCTCATGACGAGGTCTAGTACTTTTTCTTCTTGCTCTGGACCCTTCCAGATGCCACAGGCTGTAGTCTTCCTCATATCTAAAAAAAAACAAAACAACAACAACAACAAAAAAACCTTCCCTTCAACTTGAGGGTTAATGTCCTCAATTTATACATCCGATGCTGAAACCCTCACTTTGTCACTTTGTACAAGAACTTAAAGTGAGAGATAGTTCTTACCAAGGAAATGTTTTTACCCACCCCACCCCCATCAAACTTTAGGTTGATGAAAATATAGGTTAATCATATTTAGTGCTGCTAGAGGATTAGAATTAAAGACTTTGAAATTGTATTAAGACTTTAATAGTTTTGTCAGTATTTTATGGTATATCGTTAGGAAAATTATTGGAATGTCCAGGCATGGTGGAACATGCTTGTAATTCTAGCCCTTGGGAAGCTGAGACAGGAGGATTGCAAGTTTAAAGGCATCCTGAGTTGCATAATGAGCCCCTTCTCAGCAAATGAAAAAGCAGAAAATTGGCTAACGGCTCACTTTAGTCAAATCTGCACCATGTACTTGATTTGGCCTATGCACTTCCATGCACTGCTTCAGCATCTGTACTTTTTCCCCTCCTTTATCATCGTATCCATATGCTCTCAATGCAGTACAAGTGTGACAAGATAATCTCTTAAATTCCTAAGTTAGATTGTACATAGGCTTATATGATACTTTTCATTTTCATTAGCTTGTACAAACTAATGTGTTTTCCTGGGATATTTCTGTTCCTGCATATGTACTCTGACCATACCCATCCCTTCTGTTGTATCTTTCTCCAGTTCCCCGTCCACCTCCCCAGTAGTTCCCCTTTATTTCCATATCTCCGACAGTCCACATATGAGAGGAACTGTGTGATGCTTATCCTTATGAGATTGGTTATCATTTAATATGATTTCCAGTTTTATCCATTTTCCTGTAAATTACAGAATGGCTTTGTTTATGGTTGAATAGGGTTCCATGTGTAAATATGTTACATTTCTTTAATCACCCATCAGTTGTTGGACACCTAGGCAATCTGACTAGTGAATAGTGTCACAGTAAAAATGAATGTGCAAATATCTGTGGAGTAATATGAATGATTCTTCTAGGCATAGTCCCAGAAGTGATATAGATGGGTCATGTGGGAATTCTGTTTTTGTTTTTGTTTGAGGAACCTCCATGTTTTTCATAGTGAATGGATTATTTTGCAATTCAAACAGTGGTGTAAGTTTCCTTCTCTCCCCTCGCCAATATTTGTTGTTTTTTGTTTCTTTGTACCCATTCTGATTGGGGAAATTTTAATCTCCCTAATGGCTAAAGATTTTCAACATTTTTCATGTACTTTTTAATATATTTTGAACAATTTTTTTTGAGACAGGATTTCTCTGTCTAACAGGGTATCATGGAACTCATTTTATAGACCAGGCTGACCTCAAACTCACAGAGGTCCACCTGCCTCAGCCTCCCGAGTGCTGGGATTAAAGGCATGCACCACCACTGCCCAGCGTATTTTGAACATTTTATTATATTTATGTGCATGAGTGTATTAACTGTACATATGTCTATGCACTATGTAAATGCATCACACATGAAGGCCAGAGAAGGCATATTTTCTGAGACTGGAGGTACAGACAGTTGTGAGCTACCACATGGACACTGGTGATCAAACCCAGGTCCTCTATAAGAGGACTTAACTGCTGCTCTTAACTGCCGAACCAGCTCTTGAATTTGAAAAGCTTCCATTCAGTTCATTTGCCCAGTTACTGTTTGTTGTTTGTTTCACTTTATGTATTCTGGACAACAACCCACTTGTTAGATTAGTCACACAGCTTTTCTCCCAGTCTCTATTCTCTTGATTCTGATGATTGTTTTCTTTGTTATACAACAACTTTTTAATTTAAGCAATCCCTTGTGTCAATTCTCACTATCATTTCATGATCTATTGAAGTCCTATTCATAAAGTTGTTGCCTGCATCTGTGTTTTCCCAATAATCATTTCAAGGATTCAAGTCTTAAGATTTAAGCCTGTGGTTAATATTGAGCTGATTTTTGTTTGAGGCAAGTTTTTCTCCACGTATGTACTATGGCACACAGGTACAAAGAAACATAAAAGAAAAATGTGAAAAGAGTCAACATTAATATATAGAACAGTGCTGACCCAAAGTTTATAAATGTGAGACGTCATTTTAATGGACAACCTGAAGCAATTAGTACATGTGTTTTGTTTGAGTGTGTGTACATACACATCCATACATATAGTTTTGATATTTTATTTTGATTTCGTTTTCTTTTTTGAGATAGGGTCTTGCCCTATAGCCTATACCAGACCCAAACTTGACAATTATTCTGCCTAACCAGATAGTCATGTCCCAGTGGACTTGGCTTAGAGTGTTTTTTTTTAATTGCCAGACCACTAATATCTTAATCACAAACTAATGGTTGTCAAGGTACTTTGGTAGCCTTAAGTGTTACCTACATTCCGGGACACTACTAAGGATTGAGACAGAGAGTTGTTAAACTTTGTAGAGTGACTTAAGCTAAACCAGGTAAAATGTGTGGCTTACATAAGAGACAGTGATCAACTTGACTTGTACTAATGATCCATATTTGAGTGCTAAATGTAGGCAGAGGTTTCTGTCCCACCCTGTCCACAGCCATTTAATTCCAAAGAAATACACAGAGGCTTATATTAACTATAAACTGTTTGGACTGTTAACTCAGGCTTATTATTAAGTAGCTCTTAAAGTTTAAATTAACCCATAATTCTTATCTATGTTTAACCGTGTAGCTTGGTACCTTTTCCTAGTAAGGCATTCTCATCTTGCTTCTTCTGTGTCTGACTGGTGACTAAGTCTCTACCTTTCCTCTTCCCAGAATTCTCCTAGTCTGGTCATCTCACCTATACTTCCTGCCTGGCTACTGGCCAATCGGTGTTTTAGTAAACCAGTACAAGTGGCAAATCTTCACAGTGTACAAGAGCATCATCCCACAGTATTGTATACAAGAGCATTATCCCACACCAGCTAAAAAATGTAAATATAGGGAACCTTGAAAAAGCAAGTTGTAAAAATAAATTTTCAGACTAAGAAAGACCTATAGCAAATATATGGTTTACTCACATAAATGACATAATCCAACAAGATACATTAAAAAAATAACCATTCTTACATTGGGAAAAATATTGTATCTGATATGATAGTGAACCAAGAAGACAAAGATCCTGGTGATGATCACAGTTATGGCAAGTATGAATTAACTGTAAGGAAAGCATTGATCTTAGGCCTGGGACTACTCAAGAGGCTGAGGCAGGAGGGGGGCTCAAATTCAGTGCCTTTTTGGACAATTTGAGACCTCAAAATAAAATTTAAAGGGTTGGTAATTTAGCTCAGATATATCTATGTAGAGAGATATATAGAATGTTTGCTTAATACACACAAAACTCTAGATTGAATCCCCAGTATTGAAACAAAAAACAGTTCTCTTTTTTTGTGGCACCTCCTAGGTGTTTGGCTGTGTCATGATGAAGCTGAATATCTCCTTCCAGTCACTGGCTGTCAGAAGCTCATTGAAGTGGATAAAGAACGCAAGATGAGTGTGTTCTGTGCGAGGCATGTGGCCACAGAAATAGCAGCTGGTGCTCTGGTCAAGGTCAAGAGTGAAGGGGTTTTGAGGTCTGAACCAGTGGTGGAATAGCAAACAAGGTTTTCCCTTAAAGCAAGACATCCCTGGTAGAGTGTACCTGCTATTAAATAAGGGGCATTCTTATCATAGACCAAGGAGAACTGGAGAGAAGTCTGTTTGCAGATGTACTGTGGATACCAATATGAGTGTTCTCAACTGGGTTATTGAGAGAGAGAGAGAGAGAGAGAGAGAGAGAGAGAGAGAGAGAAATTGATTCCTGGGGCGACATATCTACAGTTCCTCATCCAGTAGAATCCAGAGCCTTTCAATCTCTCTAAAGAAGTTGATGTCTGCCAATATGTTGTAAGAAAGTCCTTTGTAAAGGTTAAAAAAAAATCTGTATTATGGTTCTCTGTAGTATCAGAACTTATAGAACTAATCTCAAGAGATTTATTAGAATGACTTGTAGACTGTGGTCCAGCTAATCCAACAATGGCTGGCGGTGAATGAAAAGTCCAAGAATTCAGTAGTTGTTCAGTCCATGAGAGTCTGGACATCTCAGCTGGTCGTCAATATATGCTGGAATCACAAAAATGTAAACTCTAATGCCTAAGAATGTTAGTGAGGCAAGAGCAAGCAGGCAAAGAGGAAAGCTTCCTTCTTCCATGTCCTTAAATAGCCTTCCAGCAGAAGATGTGGCCCACTAGAAGTATGTGTTCCCAGCCCAAAAGATCTGGACTAAACGTGTGTCTTCTTACCTCAAGGATCTGGATTAGAATGGATTTTCCCACTTCAAATTAAACAGAATGTCTCATAGGTATGACTCTCCATTTTGGGGTTTTAGTAAATTCTGAATGTAGTCAAGTTGGCAATCAAGAATACCCATCACAGAACCTATAACCAAAACACCCAAGATTCAGTCCCTTGTTACTCCACGTGCCCTGCAATACAAACACTGAAATATTGCCCTGAAGAGGGGTCAGGGACATGAAGTATACTGGCTAAATATATGCTTTATCAGATTATGGCAACCAATCACAGGAAAATTATAAGGGGGCAAAAATGGCTTGTATTAATTTTTCACTAATATCTCAAGTTGAAAGTAGTTTAAAATATAAGAAATATATATATTATACATATAATATATAAACACTAGTTATATTTTAAAATTGTACTAAATAACATTTTATTGTATAAGTTTGAATAAATTGATATTAGAAAATATTTTTTGCCATTCTTATTTAAATATGTTCTTACACAATTTATATACATAACAATTACAGACCATTTGCACCCCAACCTTTCACATCTTTATGTCATACCTGTCTATCACCCTGCTCTCCACAAATCTCTAACATTCATGTCCACACAACTGAAGGCAATTAATTCCTCCTTTCCTAGAGTCTATTACCCTCCAGCAGTTCAGTAGTAAAGGGTAGGATCCCATTCCATGACTGATTGTAACCAAGGCTAGTTTGTATGAGCCCAGTGTAAAGTAACCACTATTGTGTCATCTAGAGAATAACATTTCACCGTCCTTCACCCTGTCTTCCAGCTCTTACATTCTTCTCACCTCTTCTGCAAGGTTGCCTGACTTGAATGGGTTGCTTAGGGCTAAGTCCACAATCAGGACTTATTCTCAGCATTTTGGGTAGCCTTGGGCCTCTGCATTCATTGTCATTCACTGTGAAGAGGGTTCTCTGAATGAGGCTAAGATTTATAGGTATAAACACAAATTTAGAAGGTAATTTAATGCTATGTCAGTTTCCTTAAGTGACAATAAGTTCCTCCTCTGAGCCTGTGACCTCTGCAGGCCTGGCTCATTAGTGGAGTTTATAATGCCAGGCTCCTCTGCGGAGCAGGCCTCAAATATAAGCAGAAAGCAGTTCTGAGTAAAAGCCCTGCAGGTTGGTGTTCTAGTTCATACAGTTCCCAGTGGTGACCCACCCTCTCCCCAGCAGCCAGCACAGCGCCTATCAGCACTTTGAATGCTAGCCAGCAGAGAGGAGGTTTCCAATTCAGTTCCATAGTGTGTTTTTCATATCTTGCAACCAAGATGTGTGGTGTCTTCTGCAATATGATCTTGTGATCAACCAAGAGGACTAGCAGGAGCCTGTATTGTAACGCCCTTCAATGTCTCTTGTGGTTTTTATTTGGGTTACAAGATAGTGGTATTCCATATAGTTTCTTTATATTCCCTTTGTCCCAGGTAATCTTTCCCACATCATCTCTCCAATCTGCTCCTCACCACCCTACTTACTTAAACCTTTCAGCCCACAGTGTCCCCTTTACTTTACTTTCACCCTCCTCAAGATGCCTCCTTCCAGGTTTCCCTCCCAAAAAGAAGCTCCTCGGCCCTTGGTTTTGTTTTTTGTTTCTTTGTTTGTTTAAAGATCTATTAATTTATTATGGATACAGTATTCTGTCTGCATGTATCTCTGCAAGCCAGAAGAGGGCACCAAATGTCATTATGGATAGTCATGAGCCGCTGGGAATTGAACTCAGGACTGCTAGAAGAACAGCCAGTTCTCTTAACTGCTGAGCCATCTTCCAGCACCCCTCAGCCCTTAGTTTTAAGGAACAAGAGTTGAGAAAGCACCTAAAACATGGAACCAAAGACAACACAGCTGCCGTAAAGAATTTTACTCTTAGCTTTTTTCTTCAGACCATATGGTCTCCCACTCCAGCTGAGTAGCCTTTTTAGTTGTCCGCTAACATGAGCCACAGAGTGCAGCAGGGAGAACCAGGCTCCTGGTGTTGCTAGAATAGAGGTGGGGGCAGAGACTGCTATGGTTATAGTGTAGCCTCTGCCATAGAAACATTGCTACTTATCTACCCATGAAAATGTAGGGAAAGTTAAGTACGTACCTGTGACCTCGCCTGATGCTAATGATAATTATCTTAGTACATTTGGTGTTATCACAAAATACTACTGACTAGTTAGATTGTAAACTTACACTTATTTCTTGGAGTTCTAAAGGCTGAAAATTCCAAGATTCAGTGTCGGGTAAGAGCTCATTTTCTGGTTCATTGATGGGGTCTACTAGTTGTGTTTGCCACTGTAGAATGGGAAAAGCATCTTTTGGGGGTTGCTGTAATATTGTCATAACCTAATCACCTCCCATTATCCCTTCCTCCTAATACTGGCATAGTGGCAATTAGGTTTTGACCTATGAGTTTGGGGGAGATATAGGCATTCAGACCACAGAAAATGTTGCTTCTGGATAAAATGAGTTGAGATACTTAGCCTATTTTGTTTTGAAGATAGGATCTCACATAGTCAGTCAAACTTGCTTTATGGCCAAGGTTGATTTTGATCAACTGCCTCCACCTCTGTGTGCTGAGATGATAGGCATGCAACACCACACCCACCAACCACACTGTAATTCTTAAAATGCTATTCTTGTATTGTGCACTACTTGAATGTTGTGGGTTTTTCTTTAAGTTGGATTGTTTTGTTTCTTTTTTGAGTCAGAGTTGCTCTGTATAGCCCTGGGTGTCATGAAACTCACTCTGTAGACCAAGCTGAGCTCGAACTCAAGAAATCCACCTGCCTCTGCCTCTCAAATTCTGGAATTAAAAGCATACACAACTGGCTTTTTAGTTGGATTTTTAAACTTCATTCATATATTTGGATGGGATGAACTCATCACATGAACTTAATTGAAGTTTTTAAAAATATTCAAAATTTAAACCGAGATCTAGAATTATGAGCATACAGTTTTCAGAAGTATCATGTAAATTAAACTAAATCTGAGACTAGGTAGTCCTGCCTTGTACTGTTATAACATCCTTTCCTGTTTCATCGGCAAATACTTCACTGTGACTCTCTAAATGATAATCTAGTTGTGGTGCCGTTATCATACCTTTATTTTTTCAAAAAAATGTGGTTTTGTAGAGGAAAAGAGATGGGAAACTTCTAGGTTAATGAAACTAAGAGATTTAGAACTAAATGCAATACCTGAAACTTGAGCCTCCAGAAGCGTAGAAAATGGGCATGAAGCACTGGAGACCTTTTAATGCACATATGCTAGAAATATCAGAAGGCATTGTTTTCCTGAGCAATAATGGTGTGCTTGAATTAGGAGATACATGCTGATGTCATTAGGACAGAGCAAAACAATGCAACAACCGCCTTCAGATGTAGAGCCGCAGAGACAAGTGTATGCGTAAGGCATATATGGCCTTATGTTCACGGTGGCTGCACTAGTGTACTGTTCTTTCAAGCTTTCTGGTGTCTAAACTACTGTACAATAAAACACAAAATAATTTTAGATTTATTTGAAATAAATATGTGCAAGCAAAAAATTAACTCTAGTGTTAAAGATTGAATTTTTATGGGTTCCCCAATTCTATATGTTGATCTTCACCATTAGTTTAAAAAAATTATTATATGTATGCATGAACCACATGTTATGTGTGGAAGTCATGAACAACTTGTAAAGTAAATTGGTTCTCTTTCGACATTAATGTGGCTTGTACAGATCAAACTCAGCTCTCCAGGGCTGAAAGGCAAGTAAGTAAGTGCCTTTACCCACCAAGCCATCTTGCCAGCCCCCACTCTCCACTTTCTATGGTATTAGGAGACAGTGTCTTCAGTGGGTGATTAGAATTAGATGAGAGCATGTAAGTGGGACCCAAATTAATGTTCCAGGAGATAATCGAGCTGCTTCCCATGGAGACCTGTTGGCATTTAAGTTTTATTATCTCCAGGCTACTAAAGCACACTGTCTTCTTCTCACCTCCCATATACAGACATGTAATACTGATTTTTTTAATTATACAGGTGACTTCATGTTCCAGAACAGTAGTTACAGGGTAGGGCACTGAAAGTTTGGCTATGCAATTTACTCTCTGACTGGCCTTGGAAACTTCCCAAACCTTTCCTTGTCTTAGTATCCTTTGTCTGTCAAATAGGAATGCTTGTCTCAGCCCGCAATAGACTTTTGAGATGAAATTGGCCAGTGAAATTAATTAGCCTCAAAACCAGCACTTGTAACAACCATCCTCACTCACTCTTTTCCTTTCCCAGGTAAATAAAACTCCTAGATTCAAACTTGTTTGAGGAGATGATGTCCGCTAGGTGGCACCAGCCACATTAAATAAAATACCCTGGTATCCTTACTCAAAAAATTGGAAGTTATAAAGACAAAACTGCAGTAGTTACCAGGAGGTGGTGATGCACACCTTTAATCCCAGCACTCAGGAGGCAGAGGCAGGCGGGTCTATAGAGTGAGGTCAGTCTGATCTATAGAGTGAGTTCCAGGATAGCCAAGGCTACACAGAGAAAAATATAATACTGATTTCTTTAATTACATGTCTCAAAAAATCCAAATAAATAAATAACATTTGAGTGATCTGGCAAGGTTCAGACTGAGACAGCAACAGTATAGTCAAAGGGGGTGCTTTTATGACCTTCCCCCCAATCCTGGTCCTAGGCCTGGCAACTATGTGGTTACAACCTGTCTATTCATCTAGAGCAGTGAATGCCCTTTCTATCCAGAGTTCTACCATAGTACCCACAACACTGTCAAACACACAACAAATACTCAATAATTATTGGGTGATTGGCAGACCATAAAGAAATAGTCTGTGAAGACAATGGTTGTATAAAACCACTGATTTTCAAGAGGGTGCTTCTCCAAATCACATCCTATTAATAACAACATGAAAAAGGTCTTGGAATCACTGGTCTTGGTCCAGTGCTTTAGGTACTTTGTCTTACATACTTAGTTTGGACTCGATCTCAGAGATCTGCCTACCTCTCCCTCCCAAGAGCTAGGATTAAAGGTGTGTGACACTGCTGCCACAACTTCAAATAGTATTTTCATCATTGTGTCCACAACCCTTCTACCAACATATCATCACAGAATTTCTGACATGGTGACCCCGCCCTGGGAGGAAAATGATCGCTCCTTATGCTCCCAGCTTTCATCCTCTACCCACAATTAAGCATTACACGTCTCTTGGAACTGGCTTTCATGTTGGTTTGTTTTGGAGATAGGATCTCATTGTGTAGTCCACAGACTGACCTCAGACCCATGGTTCTTATGCCTTCACCTGACTCATTTTGGGATTAAAGCTGTACAGTATCACATCTAGTTTGGAACTTGCTTTCTGGTGTGATAAAATTGACCATATATACACAACAGTTAAACGATAGTTTCAGATAGTTGTGAATGCTCTTCATGTTTAGGGCAGGGTATGGTCCTGTGTACCAGTGGTGAAGGATGGAGAGGGCATCTATGTGCTCTGGGCAAAGGATACCTTGTTGGAAAGATGAGACCTGGGAAATAAAGTCACAGTCTTTTGCTAAAACCTTGGGGAAATTCAGCAAGTAAAAAGAGTTCAGTGTGCAGGCACTGAAGAATGTAGAATGGTAAAAGAACTGAGTGATACCCATGATCCACCTCGAGTTTTATGATATGCTGTGGTTAGTTGGGAAAATGTCAGCCTTGTTTTAAAAGATGAGAAATACTTAAGTACTAAGAGGTTTGATTCAGTAGGGAAAGATGAGTTGAGACACAGGAAAAGAAGCCCTTATACAAATTGATGGATTTCCTTTGAAGGGAGACGAGACACATACCTTAAAGTTCCTTTCCCTTAGTTTTCATAGTTCTCTTGATTCCTTCATTCCATCTGATTGCTCCTTCCATCTTCTTTCCAGACTACCCTTTAGTAAACTTGTCTGCAGGCTCTGTCCACACTACTCTTTTAATCACCCACTAAATGTTTTCCCATAGAAATATTATTCACTATAGACCACTAGACTATACCCTCCTTTCCAACTCCAGATACTTTTTCATCTCCAAAATTCATATCTCTACTAGCATTTTTTGTTTAGCTGCTTATTTGACACATCATTTGTATAAACCCGCCTTGAATTTAACACATCCAAAATTGGAATTTAGGGTTCCAAGTCCCATGCCCCTCTATAACACTGAAGCACGGGCCTCTTTGAGGGTAATCCTAATCTCTGCCTTGTTATTTGATACGTAAAGTATCATGGTTAATTTATTTATGCTCATTAGGATTCTTAGTTCCTCTTGTGCAGAACATTTAAAAGAGTGTGTGTATTTATGTACATCCTCTACTTTAGCTCCAGAAATATGAATGAAAGTTCCACGCTGCACCTGCCTCTTCGTTCCCCCGATCAACTTCCCCTTATTTCACACCAAAGTGATCATGTATTGAAAAGTGGAGATCTAAGATTAAAATAGCCTGGAATGTTGAGGCAAACATGAAGGAAACAGTCTTTTGGACCTGCTGTGAACTTTCAGCAGGGATAAAACAAAACACACACACACACTCCCCACCCACACCTTGTGTGTTTACTGCTGGAACCTAACCAAACCATCCTGACTGATATAAATGCTATGTAACTATATATTTAAGAAGAATCTCTTTTAGCCCTTATTTCTGACTAACTGGCCATCCATGTCTCCCTAAACAGAAGTTCTGGACTGCAGAGTCTCATACTATCCCTCTTCAATGTTCTCAATCTCAGTAATTATCATCATGCATAAAGTTATTCAGTCAGAATCCCAATTATCTGGAACAATTATCTAAATTCCTCTTCTTCGTCAACATTAAGTCTGATTAGTAAGTTTTGTCTAAATGTGTCTCATACATCCTGAATCTCTACAATAGCCTTCTTCCTGTTCCAACTTCCAGACTTGGGATAAATATGCCTTCCCATGAGAAACAGCCAGAAGTTGTTAAAGTATTTTCCACAGGAAATCTATCCTCTGCCCTTGCCATCTGTTCTTGTGAGAACTAAGATGATAGACCCTTTTGTGGCCTTTGAAGAAAATGTCTTGGACATAAAAATAAACAAATCTGCATTTCTCAGAACAACCTTTTAAAAATATAAATCTGATTGGATGTGATAGCCCAGCACTCAGGAGACAGAGGCAGGGGGATCTCTGTGTTCAAGGCCAGCCTGGTCTACAGATCAAGTTCCAGGACAGCCAGGGCTACAGAGAGAAAACCTGTCTCAAAAACACCCACATAAATAAATAAATAAAATGGAAATCTGGTTACCTTTTCCCCTGTTTAAATAGCCAGGTGTGGTGGTACACACCTTTAATCCCAGCACTTGAAAGACAGAGTCAGAGAATTTCTGAGTTCGAGGCCAGTTTAGTCTACATAGAAAGACACATCTCAAAATCAAAAACGGGGGTGGGGGGATTAAAAAAAAGTTAGAAAAGGAAAAAGGTGATTTCTGTGCTCATTGGTAGTGGTGCACGCCTTTAATCCCAGCACTCGGGAGGCAGAAACAGGCTGATCTCTGAGGTCAAGGTCAGCCTGGTCTACAGAGCAAATCCCAGAACAGCCAACACTATACAGAGAAACCCTAATCTGAAAAATTAAAAAACAAAAACCACAACAACCCACTTCCTGTTATGTGCTTTTGGGTATTGTGGGCCTTACTCTGTCAACCTTTTTAACTTCCTCGTCTCTGGCTACACTTCAGTCCTAGACAGCACCCCACCAAGCTAAGTCATTTCACACCCTAAGAACCCATGCTGTTCACTCTGCTTAGAAACTCCACAGGTTCTCCCCATGAATCTCTTCCCTGAGGTGTGTTACCAGCCATGACACTCTGGATCACTGCCCCATGTGTCACCATCAGAAGCACATTCGCAAGTAGTCAGTCAGGCCTCCACACCATGGCTTCTGCAGCGATTCAGTGAACCACAGGTGTGAAATATTTGAAAAATTTTCATTGCACTGTAGTATCATTGACAACAATTAATTTATTACATTATCTCTGGGAAGTGTGTGTGTGTACAGTGCTGAAGAATGAACCCAGGGCTTTGTATATGCAAAATATTGACTACTGAGCTAACCCCCAGCCTGTCCATAAAGGAATTTTGATGTTTTCAACACAAAGAAACAGTGTTTGAAGTGATGTATATGTTATTTGCCATGATCTGATTGCTATATATTCTTTGCATATATTAAAATATACTGTACCTTATAAACATGTACAATTACATTGTGTTTGGGATGGGCAGTGGTGGTGCATGCCTTTAATCCCAGCATTCAGGGAGGCAAAGACAGGCAGATCTCTGTGAGTTCAAGGCCAGCCTGGTCAACAGAGTGAGTTCCAAGGCAACCAAAGCTACACAGAGAAACCCGGGGTGGGGAGTGGGGCTGGAACATTTGTATCTGTATTTAATCTCTGTATACTTGTCAGTATTCCTTAAAACTGGAGTGTAACTGTTCTGACAATATATACACTGTATTGGTTACTGTAACTAATACAGAGGTGATTTGAAGTGGGTAGTCCTGCCAGGTATGGTGGTATGTGCCTGTAATTCCTGCCACCGATCCTCTGTGGATACCCCTCAATATGCTTGCTTCTCTGTCAGTCATTTTCCACATTAAACTATGAATTTAATTAGAACAGAGAGTGTATCTGTTTTGTTTTCCATTAGCTGGATGCCCAATCCCTCGTCTTGTGCCAGTTATAAAATAGGTACACAGTAAAGGTTTGATGAATAAATGAATGAAGACCTGATGGAAAATCTGGTGCTTGGGATAAGGGTGGGAGAAGCTGATGAAACAAAAAAGAAGGTAACCTGGACTTTTCAGGCAAAGTTGTCTCACATTTCTCCGGAGTAGCTCCGTGGCCCAAACTTCCTCACACCATGTGACTAGCTGTCTGGATAGGCTACCCATCCAGTGTGGAAGGCGTAGACACACCACGTCCCCAGAGTTCCAAGCGCTTTAATTCCTTGGGAGGAAGCAGAAACAGAGCCCTCATTTACTAAAGCTTGTTATTTTGCAACAGACATTTAATAACTGGTTTAAACAAAAAAAAAACTGGTTTAAACAAAAATATTAAGCAATCTCTTCTTTGTTTTAGAGACTAAATTTTCTTTTTATGAGCAAGTAAAACCACAAAAAGTCAGTAAAATGTAAGTTCTCGCACATTTATGAGGAAAGAGTAACTCTACAATCTCAGATCAATATCTACTCTCTTCCATGTTTTAAAATGGCACAGTTTTTTCTTGATCATAAAAATAAGGCTTCATATAATTTAATTTAATACTAAAACCTGTAAGGACAGACTATGGAAACAATCACATCAATGGAACTGGCTTTTATTTCTAAATCACAAAAGCTACTATGTCACCTTTCATCTCCTACTCTCTCCTGGGGAACGAAAAAAAAAAGAAAAGACAAAAGCCTCATTCATCTCCACTTTAATTTCCTCTGAATCTATTTCTAGGTACCAGATCAGCTGATTGGATTAGCCAGGTAATGTAACCCACCATTTTGCCTTTATCTCTTACCAGATGAGATTAAAATCCAAGCTCCTTAATTCAGTTTGTGAGACCTTTCATTATCTGGCCCCTGTCCACCTTCCAGCTTTTCTCACGACTTCCTTCCCTGACTCAATTGGAAGCTCACAGATAAAGGCCATGGACTCACAAGTCTTGAATGCATCCAGACCTTACCTACCCCAACAGAAACTTTGGAGGACCCCGTGTCACTGGGGTATTGAGATTCTCTTTCAGGTTTCCTAGTCTTGTTAGTAAAAGAATGTAAGAACTGCCCAGAAGAAAGCTTGAGAGCAATTTATCAGTGTTTATAATAAAAACCTCTGTAGATGGACTTTTCTTCAGCAACCAGCTCACCAAAATGCCTTGGGGACTTATTATTATTTATGAAAGCTCAGCCTATAGCTTAGACTAGCTCTTATGACTTAAAGTCATAAAGTAACCTGTTTCTATTAATTACCTTCTACCACACAGCTTTTTAGTCTTTCTTTCATTCTGTATGTTTGACTTTCTCCATGTCTCCATAGCATCTCTTTTGTGCCTTAATTATCTTCTCCTACTTCCTCTCTCTGCCTGGAAACCCCGCCTATATCTCCTGCCTAGCTATTGGTCGTTCAGGCTTTTATTACACCAGTCACAACAATACACCTTCACACAGTGTACAAATATCCCACAACCACCCCAAATTAGGAAAGCTTAAATCTCAGCAGCTGTTCAGAGGAAAGAAGATGGAGGAGAGAAAGAGAGAAAACCATGCAGTTTAAATTAAGCGTTTATGTTCAGTAATAGAGGCCAAGCCAGGTAGTGAACAGAAAACCATCTGATAAGAAAGTACAGGGAGCTTCAGAGACAGTGTAAGGAAGCCCACAGAGTCAGAGAAAGCATGCTTAGGAAGAGAAAAAGGAAAGGAAAAGTTACACTTTTCTGAGTATGGTTTTAGAAAAGCAGATATTCTTAACAGGACCGTGTCTCCATAAAAAAAACTATACCTGGTATAGAATTTTTGCGAAGAAAAAGTACATTATCTCAAAAAAAGTACGTTGCAATGATATTTTGTTTGTGTTTTAGCAAATAAAGCTTGCCTGAAGATCAGAGAACCTAAGTAACCAACCATTAGCGAGTTCTTACCTCTACCAGTGCTCAGACCAAAGGGGCAGTCCTGTCCTCAGACTGACTGCATCTTCAGACTGACTGCCTCAGACTGCACTGAGCTCCTGCCTCCTCCTGCCTTATATTCCTCCTCTCTGCCCAACCTTATCACTCTGTCTCCACCTCCCTGGTGCTGGGATTAAAGGCCTGTGATCCCAACTGCTGGGATCACCTTTGTGTGAGCTCTGTTTTTCTTAGACAGATTCAGTCTCACATAGCAGTGTGGCCTTGAACTCACAGAGGTCCATCTGCCTCTGTCTCCCAAGTGCTGGGTTAAAAGATGTGTGCCAACACTGCCTGGCTTCTATGACTAGCTCGTGTGACTAGCTCTGCTTCCATGGCTAGCTAGTGTGGCTAGCTCTGTGCTCAGATCCTCAGGCAAATTTAATTTATTAGATCATAAACAAATATCACCACAGTACATTATGCCATTAAAAGGATAATTATTCCACCTATCTCTTTAGCTTGGCTTTAGGTGAATCAATCTTCCCAAGGAATCGTCCCTTAATCCAGTGATTGACTAGTCCAATTGGATTAACTTTTTTTTAAAAGCCTTATTTATTTATTATGTATACAATGTTCTGTCTGCATGTATTTCTGCAGGCCAGAAGAGGGCACCAGATCTCATTACAGATGGTTGTGAGCCACCATTTGGTTGCTGGGAATTGAACTCAGGGCCTCTGGATGAATAGCCAGTGCTCTTAATCTCTGAGCCATCTCTCCAGCCCCCAGTTGGATTAACCTTTATGTTTGGGTTAGCTTGGGCTGTAGGAGCACCCTTCACCCCCACACAAAACTTCAGTTAACCTTTTGTGGTTTATATACACTAGCACCTCGCGCAATCAGGGCCATTTGCAATTAGGTGCAGAATTACATGCAAATAGCAGAGAGGAGCAGGAATAAGTGAACAAGATCTCAGGTGATAGTCCACCTACTTCTATGCCAAAGCACCAACAATCAACAACCCAACTTTGGGGGTTGTTTAAAAGTGGTTTAACTGTTCTAATAAAGATGGTTGTTATACTGAAGACATTGTTTTTTTAAAAAAAAATATTTATTTATTTATTATGTATACAACAATCTGTCTCCATATATGCCTGCATGTCAGAAGAGGGCATCAGATGTCATTACAGATGGCTGTGAGCCACCATGTGGTTGCTGGGAATTGAACTCAGGACCTCTGGAAGAGCAGCCAGTACTCTTAACCACTGAACCATCTCTCCAGCCCTGAAGACATTGTTTTACAACAAAACCCATCCCTAGTCCCACTGAGGTGGCTGGTTGGCTAAGGATTCATAATATCCTCTCACATCTGAAAAGCCTAGAAGATGTTCCTACTTCGTGGCTGCTTACACCCAGTCTCAGTGTTCAATTTACCATGGCGACTGAAGTTTAATATCAGGTGTGTCCCTCCAACTCCAATAGTCCTTGTTCAGCCATTAATCAGCAGGTAATGTGGTATAACAAGGTTTACATACATCGAGAGAACCTTTTCAAAGGGACTGTGTTGGTCGGCTTTCTGGTGCTGTCATAAAACTGACCAAAAGAACCTTGGGAGAAAAGGAATTATTTGGTTTATACTTCCGAGTCAGGAGCTCAAGGACCGTGGAGGGGATGAAGGAATGTCCCCTCCTTGCTTGCTTATCTGTCCCCAGGCTCACTTTCCGCTACCTTCCCTGTACTTCCCAGGACCACCTGCCCTGGGGGTATCACCACCCACACCAACCAATAATTAAGAAAATGCTACCACAGCCCACTCTGGAGAAGGCACTTCCTCAACTGAATGCCCTTCCTCCAGGTGACTCTAGCTTATGTCAAGCTGACAAAAACCAAGCAGCACAGGGACCCACCCTCAGAGGGAGTCTGTGCTGATGGGGTGATTAAACTTGATTTCGGTAGTGTTCATATGAATTTATACATGAGCTAAAATTGCACAGCGATGTATGGGCACATGAACACACAAGTACAAGTACGACTGATGAAATGGGAATGAACTCACTGCTTTGTTTTAACACCAACTGTACTGTAGTTATGCATGATGCTCACACTTGGGGAGACTTATGGTGCGTGAGCATCACACTAGTTCTTCACAAAGTTCTGTGAATTTATCATCATTTCAATACAAATGTTTTACATGAATGTAGAGGGAATGCAAAGTACTAGAACATTTAATCTTCAACAATATGTTGTGATTGGAATGATTGAATGATTGAAATGACAAAATCTTATACAAAAACAGTAAGGCCAAAGATATTCCTGAAGAAAAGGGTGAAGCTGGCTACCTCAATTGGCATAGTCAAAAGAATAAGGCTGAGGTCCTCAGTTACTGGAAGTCTCTGGCCTTTTTTCTGGAAGCCAGGGAAGCAAGAAGTTGAGCTGTAGTAGAGCTTAACTGTAGTCCTGAAAGTTCAGACAACAATGACTGTCTTGGAAGACTGCCATTCTCCACCCATGTTAGCCTTAGTCAACGTCACTAATGGTCCCTTAATTCAGTCATCTAGAAATCCTTACTGGATACCCAATGTGTGTCAGCACTGATTCTTCTTGGTGCTTGAAATTTGTCCAGGAACAAGATTGTTTGGGGGAAGTTTCGCCTTGGCCCCTGCCGTCCATGTACCCAGAGAGTCTGGAGTGTTTGGGTGAAAGCTTCTCCCCAGCCACTGGCATCCTTATATCCAAAGAGTCTGGAATGCTTGGGTGGAAGTTTCATTCCAAGCCCCCTCCCCTGGGAGTTACCTCAGTCTAGACTCCACCTCTGAGAAAGACCGCCAAATGATGACCCCTCCTCAGAGATGCTCAAGACCTCTCCCACAGGGTATTTAAACAGCAACCCAGGTTCCTCTCTGGGGGGCTGGAAAGCCATCCAGGAGCGTTGCTATTCATTAAACCTGGGCTTTTTCCTAATTTGGGTTGATTCGGTGGAGAGGTTTATCAGGGTGCAAAAACTTTTCCCATGCTTATGTTCTAGCATGGGAAAAAGGAGAAGAAAATAAAGAGTATATGACTCTTACAGGAAGATGACACAGGGCCAAGGAAGGAGGCCCAGGAATTCAGGACAGGTCATAGTGTGTAGTATGAGAGAATCTTGCTCATTGCTGTGAATTGCAAAGGAATTCATAGCGATCAGTCATCTAGTTTGAGTTTTCTTTTCCTCACATCATTCCAGCATTCTTTCTGCTTTCTTATCATTGTTTTCTTGCCTTTACCCTTCCTTCAGCTTCTCCCTTTGCTCACGCTTGTTGGTTCTCCATCATTTCTCTGCATCAGGGTCATTTTCTCCATGTGGTTCTGCCACTTTTTAAAGAAACGATCTCTTTTGTTCCTCTTTCTCCCCTAACTATGCCTATTTCTGTTTCTTCCATTCTGTCTAGACACCTATCATCCATGTCACTTGCTTGTGGGTAGAGTTTGTATGATAAACTACAAGTGCCGGAGATTTCACTGGTTAAATGTTGTTTGCATGGTAAGTATGTCCTGTCCTTCCTGAAACCAGACACTTCATGTAGCTTGTCTGACACAGGTGCAGAATAACTTTAATTTTATTGTCTGTCATCTTGACCTAAGTCTCAATAGAGCACCCCAGTATTTCTGAAACATGGACAAACACCTCACAGGAATATCCAAAGCACAGCACTATTCATGAAAACCAAAACTACAAACAGTACAAATAATCAAAACCAGTTGAGTGGTTAACTACGTGAATAGTAGAGCATTACATAACAGCAGAACCAGCAATGGAAGCTGATGCAGAGACAGACAAATCCTCATGATTCTAACAATAAAGTAAGACAAATACACAGATAAAGAAAAAATGAAATAGTTATATTTACTGCAGTTCAAATAAAACATGTTTTATCAGGTATGGTGATACACATCCATAATCCCAGAACTCAAAAGAGTGAGCTGGGGGAGTTACAAATTCAAGAACAACCTTAGTTATGTAATCCAGGTCTCAAAACAATGACAAAATAGGTTTTAGAAAGTAAGACAGCTGTCATTCTAGAGACAACAGCTAGGAGATAGTGTGAGAAGGTTTTTGGGAGTGGGGTATGCTTGTATATTAATATAGGTATGAACTAACAGAGATGTACTTGTTTTGTGAAAATTATCCAAGCAGTATATTATAATTTATACAGTGTGTCTGTGTGTGTGCACATATGTATACACATACATGTGGTACTAGGTCAAAAGTTTGCATAATATGATGGAAGCTATTGTACAAAATAATCTGGAAGTGTTTGGGTGAGAAGGGGAAGAACTGTGGGACATTGTTTACCACACTGATATTTACCACACTGACTACAACATGAAATCACATGTTTACATGTAGAAGCAGGATAAAGAAGACATCAAAATAATAATGAACAGTGGAATGTCGGGTTTAAAAGTATATTAATAGCTTTTCTCAGAGAAGACACCACTGAGTCGTACAAAAGGTAAAGTGGGATCAGATTTGGTAACACACACCTGCTAGGCTCAGCCCTGAGGAAGCTGAGATTGATGTACCACAAGCTTGAGACGAGCCAGGACAAAGTAAGACCCTGTCTTGAGGAAGAAAACACCAAATCCAAAACAAAAGATAACTTTACATTTATTAAATAATACATATAAATGTTTCCAGATTTATATACATGTTGGTTTTGTTTTTCATTTGCTATTGAATTTTATATACAATGATAGAATCATTCTATAGGTTAGGAATATAGCAAAGGACAACTTTAATTTCAAATTAAATTTTTATAAGTGATACACACAATATAGTATGCTTGTTATTCATAAAATGTATGAGAGAGACAGTATTCCTAGAGTGTGCTATGACACAATCTTTTTTTTTCAAGACAGGATTTCTCTGTGTGTAACTTTGGCTGTCCTGGAACTCTCTCTGTAGACCAACCTGACCTCTAACTCACAGATATTCACCTGCCTCTACCTCCCAAGTGCTGGGATTAAAGGTGAGAGGACACAGTCTTTTATAGTCACCACGGACCCAAGATTTTACAAGACTAGTTTTATTGTAACGTGGAACTTTGGTATTCCCTTTAAAGAAAAAAAAACAGCATTTTACTCTTTTGAGCAGAGGTGTTACATAGTCTTTTGAGTCTGTCTGTTGCCATTATAAGCAAGTGTCACAATGAGGATGAGAAAACAGTGTTACTCTGGAAATGTCCTGGTTAGCTAAAACCAGAATGCAGGACCAGCTGCCTTCATGTGGTGCTATTGTCTTCCTTCAGAGGTTGGCACATGGCTTCTAACTGTACTTAAGAAGAAACCAGGAACAGAATAGAACAGTATGCCTTTGGGCTTTGGGATATCAAGCACATCTGTGCCAGAGCACCCTATGGTTCTCAAGCCGAGCATCTCAGCTAAAGCCAAGTACTTGTTTTTCTCTAGAAATTAAATATGGTTTCACTCCACTATGAACTATGTAGTTAGTGCAGAAGACCAAAGACTATACATTACATGAATACCTAGAAATTGTTGGTACTCAGAAAGTATTAAGTAAAAAAGTTTAAACGGTAGGAAATACTCGGACTTAAACTATATATTTTAAATACATATTCTAACATGTATGTTTAAAACTATTTATTTTTATTTTTGTATTAACTCCATTTAGAATACTTTGTATTTCAAAGCTGACTTTAAGCATAGACTACTATGGATAATTTACTTTTTAATTTGGTTTTTTGGTTTTTTTGTTGTTGCTTTTGGTTTTTTGAGACAAGATTTCTCTGTGTAGCTTTGGAGCCTGTCCTGAAACTTGCTCTGTAGACCAGGCTGGCCTCACACTCACAGAGATCCACCTGCCTCTGCCTCCTGAGTGTTAGGATTAAAGGCATAAGCCACTACTGCCTGTTCTTAGATTGTTTTAAAAGTGGTTAGAATTCCATTTATGACTCTTTCCTCAGAGTATTATTAAATAGTTAGAGAAAAGCTTGTTCTCATCACCATGGTCTTCTATCAAAAAGGGTTTGGTCAAAATTGTCTTCATGTTAGATTTTTCAAAATATGGTCTCACTATATAGCACAATACCTTGAACTATTGCTTCTCCTGCCTCGGCCTCTCAAGGCCTAGGATTACAGGCATGGACCACCATGCCTGGCTTTCATGTCAGACCTTAAATAGAAGAGAGCTTATCTTGCCATTATACAAGGAGCGGTTAATATGCAAAAAGATAGGCTAGGGCTGCATTTTAAAATCGGAATTACACGGATTGGAGAGATGGCTCAGTGCTAAACAGCACTTGATGCTCTTGCAGAGAACCTGGGTTCAAATACCAACACTCACATAACAGCTCACAACCATCTCTAACTCCATTCTCAGGAAATCTGATACTCTTTCCGGCATCAGACACACACACACACACACACACACACACACACACACACACACACACACGGTGCACAGATATATGTATGAACAAAACACTCATAAACAAAATAAGTCTAAACAAAATTATTTTTCAAAGGTTGGTTTTATTTTTTAAGCTCATTAATGAGTACATTAGTAACTTTACAAAGTACATTAGTTACCTTTCTTAGTGTGATCAACACAACACTTGGATTTCAAGGTCAGTCTGGGAATCATCTTTCTTTGTGATTAATCCTTCCTAGCTCATCTGCCCACAAAGGCTGTTCAGGGAACACTTACTGCAATTTAACAGGGATCGGGCACACTCTGTGGGCACAGAGAGCAACCCTGTCATGGTGTCTGCAACACTGAGCACTGTCTCAGGTCCCAGACATTGCTGACTTTCAGGGCTAAGTCTCGTGGTTTTGAATATTTTAGAGCTAAGCTGTTTGTTTTCTGCATTAAGACATAGAAATGACCAGTGTTTCTTGTGTAATGCCTAAGAAGTTTAAAAATGTAAATATTTTTAGCATAGCGGATGAAGAAATAGAGCAGAGAACACTTGCAGAGAAGGACCTGATAGACACGTTCTGTCAGCAGTCCTTGCTGGCGGTGACCCCGTACCCACTCTCAGAAAGCAAGTCTACGCATGGCCTGTGAAAGAAACGGGGAAACAAAATATTGACCAATTTAGTTCTCCTTAGGGCCACATTATCTTTTTTAAAATATGTTTTTCTAGTAGTGGTCGCTTGATTTTACTCAGGTATGTATCATTAAAAAAAGGGAGAGAATACAATTTCACTCTCGTTATACATACTTCTAATTTGATTTATGTAAAGCAGTAATTACTGTTCATTGGGCACTAAGTACAAAACCCTACTCTTCACAGGCAGCCTTCAGTTTTCACCATCCTGTGTATTAGCATCTCTATTTTACATGCAGATACTGAAATGAAACAGGGTGGTGTCGGCCAAAGGGCCAGTAAGGACCAGGTTTAGGAGTAGATCACAGGCCTGTCTGGGTTGAAATCCCCACTGCTACAACGCTTCATTGCCTTAGAAGTCTGAATAGTCATTTTATGTGGAAATTAGTAACTATCTATTCCACAGTGTGGCAACTACTCAAATTCCTTTAGTATTTCTTTATTTGTTCATTCATTCATTCATTCATTCATTCATTTCTTGGAGGTAAGATCTCTAGCCTAGGTTGTCCTCAAGTCCCAGATATAGATGTAGATACTTTTCAACTTCTGATCTTCCTTGCCTTCACCTCCAAAGTTCTGGGATTACAGGTATCCATTTATTCTGTGCTGAGACTTGAACCCACGACTTCATAGAGCCATAAATTACCAAAGCTGGATGGACTTCTTGGTTTAATAATAATTTTTGTAGGCTTATTAAGCCAGAGGGACAAGACACCAGGCTTGTGATTTTCATTCTAACTAATTTCTTCCATAAAATTCTCTGCCTGATTTTACGACAGGGGCTTGAATGTTGCCCAGTGCATTTCATCAGGACCTGGAAAGCCATCATACCTTGTTTATTAGACTTGTCTACAACACAGGTTAGGAAATGAGTGTTTGAGATGACGGTCAAAACCAAAACTGTTAATAAACTGGACCCAAAATGCGATCTAGCAGAACTGTGTGTGATCCTGCGTTTGAGACAGAAACCAATTGCCTAAGTATGAATGGAGAACCCAGCTTCAACATAGTTTGTGTGAAAATGTGTCTGTATTTGACTCCTGCTCAATAGAGCCCAAGATTTTGATGTAGTTATAATAAAAACAGACATATGTCCTTTAAATATCTTGATGAGCTCAAAATGCTCATGGTTGCACGGTTTCCATGGCACCCTAACTACTCGCCGGTACCCTTGTTGGCCAGCAAAACATGGATGGGTAGACTGCATGTCTGTGAAGACTGACAGAAGGAATTGCAAAGACTGCTCTGGGAGTCGGGTGGAAACAGAGGTGCTATCATAAGCTGTGGCCTGGCCCAAGGGAAGGCCTGTGTTGCTAGGGAATGCGTAGCTGGGTGGTTATTACGGAAAGGCCAAGTCCACTTTTATAGACACAATTAACAGGGATTTCTATCCATGGAAACTTCCCTTGAGAAGTCACTTGGTTACCAGTGTCTGGAAATTTTCACAGAGAATCTAAATTGAGTAGGAGGGATTTCTGCATGGGCTGAGAACATTATCAGTTTCTAAGAAAACTTTCAACTTAAAATTCTTTTAATTACTTCTCAGCCTTTTGGCTAAGATCAAGTATAAAGTTATCTTAGTTTTAGTTACATCCTTTGATAATTTTATGATAAAAAATTATTTGATCTTTTTTTTAAATGTTTATTTATTTATTATGTATACAATATTCTGTCTGTGTGTATGTCTGCAGGCCAGAAGAGGGCACCAGACCCCATTACAGATGGTTGTGAGCCACCATGTGGTTGCTGGGAATTGAACTCGGGACCTTTGGAAGAGCAGGCAATGCTCTTAACCTCTGAGCCATCTCTCCAGCCCTTATTTGATCTTCTATTGTTGCTCTCATTTCATTTAGAAGTAAAACCCTAAAGTTTACTCAGATTCCTCAAGGTCAATCAGTCTGATGGCACAAGCTCCCAAAACAGCCTCAGTCTGGCACAAAGGAAGTGTGTAAGCCATCATCAGTCAGGTGAAGACTGATTGGCCCTTAGTTAGAAGTCCCCCATTCCCTTCCCTATCCCATAGCCTTAGGTATGTAGGAAGAAGGGAACTTTGAGTTCACATAAAATCAGAACTTGCTTATGGCTACTAGTCATGCAGTGACCCTGTGTGCCCAAGATTAAAGTTCCCTGCGTTCTTGTCATCCTTAAAGGAATGTCTTCTTTCCATGTCTCCTTCTACGAACCTGTGCCTTTCAGGATGATTTTGCATTTTCCCTGCATGGCTCTTAGACTATTCACTACTTGTTCACACCGTTTATTCAGTATTAAATTCAATTACTTTCTACATAAGAAAATAATGACCATACCTCATCCTGAACATCAAGTTCTTCCTCATTCTTCTCTGCTTCCATCAGTTCAAGAGGATCTTTACAGTCTTGAATGAGGGTGATCTTGATAAAGAACATACACAGTACTTATTGGAAATCTAAGAGCATCAAATACAGCACACACCACCGAAAATGATTTAAACTTTACTGGTACTGTCATTTGTCATCTGTACTTCAGAATCCTCTTCTAATTTCTTGTTCATTCATATTTCTCATACATTCAAACTGGTCCAGCTTTCTACTGCATAAACCCCTTGAACAGCTCCTTCTCTACCTCTGAAGTATGTGCTTCTTAACAAGACACCCTCAACCAGGCAGTCAATAATGCTTGTCTTTTGACGGCTAAGAGCACTTAATACAGCTCTGAGGACACTTTGACTCTGCCACAGTGGGCTGGTGACTGAGGACAATACAGGGGCCCAGCTTGAATTTAGCCGAACTTAATTTATTGAAGAAGTTGACGGCTTAGGACATTTCTGCTTTTTAGAGATAATGTATAATTATTTAATCCTCTCCACAGAGGATATCAATACACCTTGCATTTGTCTTGTTCATTGAGAAGGACATTTCAAAAGCAATACCAAATATATAGCAAAGCTAAAATACCATCCTACACGACTGGTTTTCTACCTCTCATCTCAGAAACAGCTCAGGGCTTTCATTGATGTGAAAATCAGAAGACCAAGTCCCTGTACAAACAGTCTTAATATGATGGGAATGGTAACTACAGACTGTGGCTAGTCTAGGATAAATCTTGTAATAGATCAAAGGGTGGGAGAGGTTTTTAACCTCTGCATCTAAATATCCTCGCCTAACAAGTGACTTTCTGAAGTAAAGAAAACCACCGGGTGAGGACAGATCAGGTTTCATGTGAGATCCTGTGGAGACAGGCAGGGTTCCCAATATCACTGGAGCCAGGAATACTCTGCCTGCCTTGCAAGCAATCATTTATACTCCGGCTAACATACACTGAAAGTGAAAGTCTATGCCAGCCACTCACCACCTCACAGACTGAATCCATGTAGTCTAACATACGAGCACACTGTTCCTCATTCAGCTTTATCACATTTGTGGCCTAAGACTTTACATCAGAATGGGTGCTAACAAGTCACATGACTACTTTCCTCTTGAGAAGGAACTTGTTACCATGGTTTTGTTTTACTTTTGATGTGTGATCTCAAAAACTATATGAGCCAGCTTTGTTTTTAATCTAGGGTTAGAATTTTTTAAGTTGGAAAATTTTAAGCTGTGCATTTAAAAATTGCACAAAAGTGGGTGCATTTTTAAAAGAGAAGAGTTTTATTTATTTTATGTGTTTGAGTGTTTTGTTTACATGTATGTATGTGTGCCAAGTGTGTGCCTGGTACCCACAAAGACCAGAAGCAGGTATCAGATCCCCTTTGACTGGAATTACAGGTGGCCGTAAATCACTACGGGGATGCTAGGAACTGAACCTGGGTCCTCTGGAGGAGCATCCAGAGCTCTTAACCACCAAGCCATCTCTCCAGTCCCTGGCTTTTCTTTTTGGTGGGTGTGAACACTTGAGTATTTGAGATGGACCCTCTCAATAGCTTGGCTTGCTCTTTTCCCCAGGAACATTAGCAAAGCATCCTCTGCACTGACAGCTGAAAAGAATAATGCAACAGTTTCCAGATTAGTTCTACTCTGAGCACCAACTTCTAATCTGTAATAAAGATCTGCTTCTCTTAGCCTTAGAAAACAAGGTAAGTCATACAATATGATTATGTTACAAGGATAATTGTTTTTCATAGATGCTAACGGTAATTTAAATGGAAAATATCCCCCATAGGTTCATATATTTGAACATTTAGTCCGCAGTAGGTAGCACTGTTTGGGGAGGTTATGAAACATTTAGGTGATGGAGCCTTGCTAGAAAAAGAATGTCACTTTGAGGTTTCACAGCCTTGCTCCACTTCCTCTCCTCTCTCTATGTGTGGATAAAATGTAACCAGCCAGTTTCCAGCTCCTGACTCTGTACCATGCCTTCTCTGTCATTGTGGACACTCTGGAACCATAAGCGGAAGTAAACTCTTGGTTGTGATATTTTTATCACAGTAACAGAGAAGAAACTGCTACGGTGTCCCAAATACACTGTGAAAGCATCATGAGAAATGAGGTTCTTATCTAGGCCTTCTAGTAAACCTAGGCAATGAGTTCAAGCAGGTTTGCCTTTTCTCATTATTTGAAAAGAGAATTGACAAAATAAGGCTTTAAGAAACTATAGTGTTTTCCATTTTGTGGGAAAAAATGAACCTGTGATGTGGGATTCTCCTCTGTGGGCTGTGAATACCATTGGTTAATAAAGAAACTGGCTTGACCTGATAGGGTAGAACAGAGCTGGGGGGGGGGGGGTCTAAACCGAATGCTGGGAGAAAGGAGGCAGAGTTAGGGAAAAGCCATGGAGCTGCCACCAGAGGCAGACATGCCGAAACTTTACCAGTAAGTCACAGCCATGTGGCGATACACAGATTAATGGATATGGATTTAGTTTAGAATATAAGAGTTAGCCAGAAACACGCTTAAGCTATTGGCCAAACAGTATTGCAAGTAATATGGTTTCTGTGTGGTTATTTCAGGGCTGAGCAGCTGGGAACAAACAAGTGGGCCTCCTACAACAAACCTGGATTTGTTTATAGTTTTGTTTGTGTGGGGGGCTATACTTGCCTGTGAGGATACATGTGCTGGTCAGAGGTTCATCAGAATTCTTTGTTGCTCTCCATCTTATATTTTGAGATAGGGTCTCTCATTAAACAGGGAGCCATTACAGCTATCCTGGCTGGCAGTGAGCCCTAGGATTCGCCTATTTCCACACCTGACAGTGAGGTCACAGGCACATACCGCCAAGCCTGTTTTTCTGATGCTTTGTTTATTTTTGTCTCATTTACACGGGTGCTGAGGAACTGACTCGGATCCTGACATTAGCACAGCAATCAAGCCTTTGCCCACTGAACAGTCTCTCATTTTTTGTTCTTTGTTTGTTTTTCAAAGATCACTTGTGGATTAAATCTTAACTCTGTAAATTAAGGATTTCCCGCTGGTATAATATACACTACATTGGTGTACACGCATCACAGAACATCCAAGATTCAGTGATGTCTGCTAAAAATAGTGTTACAGCTAACGCCACGTTTGTCAGGGAACATGCACACTGCAGAACTCTTAAGTCTTGGGCACTACTGGGAACCCTCCTAGAAACTCCTTTAGTCCTCCTGTCTTCCCGGCAGTGAGTGGTTTTCATTCACACTTCCCTGATGAGAAAATGGCTCTTAGAAGTTTAACAGATAGCCTAAAAGTCAGAGGGTTTTTTTTTCTAGGCTGGTTTTCAGTGTGGAGTAGGTGAAATGTTTACCGTATCTAGAAGGGAATCCTGGCCCTCCCTGGATTTAACCTGGTTCTGCAGATAGAGTATAGCATCATGAACCGTCAGAAAGAATCTGTCCTTTCTAATGTTGTCATCAAAGAACCCACACTGCTCCATTTTTTCTAGCACATCATCTGCAAAGGAAAAAGGATGTTTAGTTGCTAGAAAAAGGATTTTTGTAACATCAAGCGATATTGGGTTTGTTTGTTAGTTTTTGTAGCATCTTTTCATCATTTTCTCGTTTCTAAACGATGACCCGGCTCTCCCACAGCTACCCTTCTTTGCCAGCAGCACACGGAATGGCCATCCCACAGTTGCTTGCAGTCTGTCTTGGTGACCCTTTTGCCAAGCCAGTTTTCCCATCCCCTAGTTGCCCTGAGCCTGGCTTCTGGTTCACAGCTGTACCCTCCTCAGAGAATTTTATCTGGCCACTGGGAGTTGTTTAACTTGAAGAGGCCTGGGTAACTCCATTCCCCCACATACTTGACCTAATCCACTGACTGACAGATAAGGATATAAAGTGGAGCTTTGCATAACCACCTCTGTATAGAGCCACTCATGTAATGAAACTTCTGACATCAGGCGCTTGACCAGCTTCGTCTATGGCCCAGTCCCTCTTCCCTCACTCCCTCAACCACTTGTGCATAAATCTCCACCTCAAGCTCCTTCAGAGAACTCATCCTAAGCACTGGTACCCTCCTCTACTTACAGACATGTTTCAAAAGATCTTAGTTGTCTCATCTCTGATCACTCCAAAACAATGTCCCCATAGTCACCAACAGGAAACAAGCTTCTATACTTTGCCACCTGTGTGGCACAAATTGGAAAAAAATCTCTTTCAAAGCTCCAAACTGCCCTAAGCTTTTGTAGTTGGCACACAATTGTTTGTGGTGATAAAGAGTTTTAGAAATAGCACATAATTATCTAATATTGTGATTAACTACATATTTGAAGGTAACTAAGATGATATTATTCACATTCCAAGGGGGGAGATGTGGGCAAGTTTGATAGATGTGCACAGAAGCATTTACCTTGAAGCAAAGCAAAGTACACATTCACATCAATTCTCTGAAATTCTTTGACAATCTAAAAATAGAAAAGAATTCAGTCATATTTAAACATTTGCTCTGGAGAAATGTCAACATCTCTATGGTTAATCAAGACTTTCAGGAGAGTTTATTACTGGAAAACCATAGCTATTTTCAGCCTGACATGATGCTGTATATAAAGATGTATGTGTATATATCTTAAGAAATAACACACCAAGTAAGGTAGTTTATACAGGAAATGCTATCACTCAAAAGGCTGAAGTGAGGGGCTTTTAATTCAAGGGTTACAAAGAAAGACCCATTTTTAAAAAGACCGAGGAAGTACAACACCCAGCGTTAGATAGCCAGCAATTCATAGCACAGAGGTGCTCTATAAAAAATTGTAGAAGGAAGGAACAATGGAGTACTTAGGCGTCCAAATAGTTCTTGCTCATTGTAACAAAAAGTAAATAAGACTTATTCAAAAAGTAAAATCTCACTAAATATCCAGGTCTTTGTTTTAAATGTACCCATGTTAATTATCTTAATTGCACTTTTGTACTATAGTTTATTTATTCCATGTAACTGTTGGGAGAAACAGGAAGGAGGTACATAGAATTTCTTTAATACTCCTTAAAACTAAATATGAATTTACAATGACCATTAAAAGTTTGATTTTAAAAAATCCAGACTCTAGGCCTGTGAGCAATAGTAATTGTCACCATAACATAAGCAGCTATTAAAGTGTGGAACATACTCTGGCATCAGGACTCTACAAAGTCATTAAACCAACTGGCCAGCATAATCTATAATGGGTCTGAGTCACTGCACAGAGTGAAATAAACAACAAAAAGCAGCCAGCATGTGTTCTCAAATGAGCTAACAGACCTGCTGAGAGAACAGAGCCTCGCAGCATATTCTCACAGTCTTTTGCCAAGTGTGATTATTTAACTACCTAGCACCCAGACCCCGGCATCAGCTTCTGCTCCTGCAGTGGTAGCCCACAGCTAAGCTAAAACTAGACAGGCTCCTGTTTCCTGTAATTATATCTGTGGTTGGTGCCTTACCCTGCTGCCCTTTCTGTCTGACCCTCTTGATATCTACCCAAAGCCTCATCTAAATTTGACACTAGGGGTAACACCTATTAAACACACTTTGAAGCACTTACTGTGGCTGTTTGTGCGATTATTTACTGTTTCCCTTTCTCTCAGGAGAGAGCCCAGGCATGTCTTATCACAAGAGTCTTCTGCTAGGTGGAGCAATTAGCACATATTGAAGCATCAAATGAATGAACTTGAGATTCTGCTATTTCTCTCAGTTCTGTGATTACTTCTGTCCTGCATGTTGCTCACTCTTGCCCTGACTTCCTGGGTATGACTCAAGGCCTGCCCTTGCTTCTTAACAATGCCTGCCCCTTCTAGTCCAGTCCTATTACTGTTCCATAACAAGTAGAATATAATACTTAACACAAACTACCACTTTTTCTTGTTTTCGGGGCTCATTTACATTCCAGGAAAATAAAACACACTAAGAGTTAACATCTTCTAAGAAATGTATGTGTGCCAGATACACTCCTGTATTTTTTATATGTATTGTTTATTTGATCTTCATGATACCTGTGTAGTAAATATCACCATTATGCTTATATTACCAGAGAAGAAGCCAAGACAAAGGCAGATAAGAAACTTGTTCTTGGTAGTGGAGGCAGGATTCTATTGCCAAAAAGAAGGAAGGGGAGGATGAAGAAGAGGGAAGAAAATTCACTTGGGCAAATTATAAAGCCCTTTCACACAGTTGAGTGACCCATTCCTTTTCTTTATCATTACAAAAAACAAACAAACAAACAAACAAAAGGAAAGAAAGAAAGAAAGAAAGACCCCAAGTGTACAGTACAAACAGTCAGAACCTCACCATTCGCAATGACCTCACTCCTACCACATCCAAGAAGGATATGGCTCCACAGTCCAGCACTAGGCTATGGATCGGCACTTTTGGGACATTCACTTTAACTGGGAGTTCGGAGTTCCAGTCCACTTGAATCTCAATTTCTTTGGTTGGGATATCAAGTTCTTCTGGCTCTTCAATATCTTCATCAGGTTCGAAAGCATTATTTGATAAGCCAATATCACTTATGATCCCATTCTAACAAAGAAAACACCGCCAATTTTATTGTCAAAAACACAATTTTCATCAATTCACCCCAAACTGTTTAAAAGTCCTGGATAGGCTGTTAAAAAACCAATATAGCAAGGGGATGCAGTCTTGAGGAGTAAATTTTACTACTATCTATACTTTGGTGCTCTCTAAGAAGAAAATAAAAGAATAAGAAGCCAAGAAATTGAATTTCTGAGTGATTATGGAACATTTCCAAGAGAAACAGAAAAGTCACAGCAAAAACTGTGAAAGTTCATGAAATTACTATTGTAGTTTTCTGGCATTGAGTTTTCACCTTGTTCTTTTCAGTAAAATAATGTTTAAAATGAGATGCTCATTTTTAACGGGGGCCAACTCCATTTTGAGGGAGTTCTGCAGGTTTCATTTACCCCACCCTCTCCCCAGAGCCTACAGAACAGACAAGCTGTTCTCTGATACACCTTTGTCATTTGTTCCGGTGCACCTGGACACCAAATGCGGTGGTTTTAATTCTAGACCGTCTAACCGCTTTCACCAAAGAAAGGGGAGGAAAGATGCTGTCTCACCTTTGTTGCCCTTAGTTGTCCTTTTTTGATGAGTTTCTGTATTCTCCTCAGTGCTTTCAGCCTCTTGTTATAAACTCGAATGGCATCAAATCCAACCTTTAGAAATAAATGTTAGTTACTTAACATGTCTGGTTCTTGATATTCCATGGCATTTGTCTCTTTTGTTGTTAACTGTGTATCTGTATGTAGGTATGTGCACATGTGAGTGCTGATGTCCAAGAAGTCCTGAGGAAGGTGTTAGATGCCCTGAAGCTGGAATGTCAGGTGGTTATGAACTTCCCTACTTCAAAGAGCAGTAACCCCAGAATGGCTATGTCTTAAAAGATACTATTTTGAAAGAACCCCTGACAGAAAGAAAGAAAAAAAAAGTAAGGTCTAAGGGAGTAGACTCCTGCCAGGCACCCCATCCCACTGGAGATTAAAGGCTCTAAGCCAGTAAAAAAGCCAAAATCAGGAAAAAAAATCGTTTAGCTTAAAGTCTATATTTTCTTGATGTCACAAAGCCACTTTGTTATGGGGAAAAGTTTGTTAGTTCCCCTTCGAGCTAGTTTGTTCTGGAAACAGGAAGATAGCACTCGGGCAAATTCCAAGTTCCAAGCATCGCATGCACGTCACTGGAGACAAGAACCATATACTCCAGCAAGGCAACCCCTGTCCCCTCCTCTGCTCTTACCTTCTCTCATTGAGCACACTTCCCCAACACCCGGCACACCACCTTCCTCACACTACTTGTTGGTGAGTTTTATGCCAACTTGATATAGGTTAGAATCAGGAGGGAAGGACTCGCAACTGAGAAAATGCCTCCCTACGATTGGCCTGCAGACAAATCTGTCAGGAATTTCCCTGATTAACGATTCATGTGGGAGGACCTAGGCCACTGGGACAGTGCCACCCCAGGAGGTTCTGAGTTGTGTGAGAAAACAAGCTGAGAAGCAGCCATCCTCCATGGCCTCTGCATCAGTGCCTGCCCTGACTTCCCTCAGTGATGAAAGTGACCAAGAGCTGTAAGATGAAATAAACTCTTTCCTCCCTGAGTTGCTTTTGGTCGTGATGTTTTATCTCGACAATAAACACCTAAGAGAGATCTAATATCTACAACTAAAACTTCTTTTATTAACTTTCTTTTAAAAATATTTTGTTCATGTGTGTGTGTGCTGGGGCCCAGAAGGGATCCCAGATCCCTGGGTGCTGTATTTATGAGCCACTTGATATGGGTGCAGAATCCAAACTCCTTTCCTCTGGTAGGTCAGGAAATATTCTTAACAGCTGAGTTGTCTTTCAGTCCCTCTTCTATTTTTTAAACATTTAAAACTATTTCTTAAACTAATAAACTAATACATGTCAACAAAATGCATATTTTATGAATGAAACTATTTTTAAAAAAAATTCCTCAAGACATAGTATTGTTTTGAACAGCTGTATCTATCTGGGAAAAGCTGCTGGATTCTCTTACCTGCCTCTGCTGGAGCAACCTGTTCACAGAGCCTCTGGAACTCAGCAAGTCCTTCCTGCATGCCTCAGACCCAACTCCAAATCCCTGTCTGTCTACCTCCCCTCCCCTTCCTCCCCCTCTCCTCCTCTTCCTTCCCATCCCTTCCGTCCTCTCCCCTCCTCTCCCATATTGTAGGTTATTTGGAGCATAGGTGTTATTATATAGCTGTCTTTTCATTATTTATTTTCCTTTTGTGAGAGACTAGGTCTAAGTCTGTAGCCCTCGCTAGCCTAGAACTCATTATGTAAACCAGGCTGGCCTCAGATTTACAGCAATCCTCAGCCTCTTTAATGCTGGGATTACAAGTATGTATTCACGCCATGCCACAACAGAGTTTTTAATGCCCACACACAAAAAACAAGCCTAAGGCCTTATTCTTAGTTGGTCCCAATAAACAAATGAAATCTGAAAATAAGTAAAAAAAAAAAATCAAACTTCTCAGAATAAAATACTTACTGTGGACTTGACACATTTTTTAAAACCATCGACATTGCCATAAAAGATGGGGCTAGAAAATCTCAGGATCTTCACTCCTTCGGGCTCTTCAAGCTGGCGGTTTCAAAAAGGAGGAGAGAGGGAGCGAGAGAAGAGAGAATTGAGGGAGTGGAGGGAGGGAGGGAGAGAAGAGAGGATCCAGGGAGGGGAGGGAGGGAGGGAGGGACGGAGAGGTTAAACAAATCTACACCTCAGGTCTTCTCCTGAAGTTCTGCCTGTTGTGGTGAAATGGTAACTCGCGAGCTGGCCAGTAGCACTGCTGGCTTCTCTCAGATGGGGAGTCAGGAGATAAGGAGATGCCCAGAACCAGGAGCCATGGAATCAGAGTCAGAATCAGACTCCATAGGCAGGGTCTGCTGCTGCGCAGATGAACAGAGCTGTTCTAAAGGCAATGTAGCTCCAGCCTCCACTACTGACAATTTTGCTAAATTAATTAATTTTGCTAAAACTCTTTGGCACGGGATAGGGTGGGGAGTTACCAAAGAGATCTGGATGGGGGGGGGGGGTTCAGAAACTTTGCCATGCCCTGTTTTTTGTTTGTTTGTACCCTAACACAGAGTGGCTGCTCCAAGAGTGAACCCCACAGATCCAGTCTTCTAGTTCTAAGCAGTCACAGATCTTAGTCCACGCTTTGACTCTGAGAACACCTTCATGCCGGAAGATTGACTGACTTGGGCAAGTCTTGCCAAGATGGAGCTTAGAATCTGGAGCTCCCAAACTCGAGCTACGTTGCCCTGTTAAATCACACAGCTGAACTGTGGAGCCGAGTGCCTGTCTTCTTTACAGTCCTGTGCTTCTGAAGGCACGCTGCTCTGTTACGGTGGCATATTTTATATGAAGCACCTGAACTAGTGCTTCAGCTCTCCATGATGCTTGACTGAACATTTACAGAATGGTTATGGAAGTAAACTAAATAACAGTCATAGAATTCCAGCTTGAATATACAGTAATCTTTTTTTTGTTTTGTTTTGTTTTGTTTTTTTGGAGACAGGGTCTCTTTATGGAGTCCTAACTGTCCTGGACCTCACTATGTAGACCAGGCTAGCCTCAAACTCAGAGATCTATCTGCCTCTGCCTTCAGAGTGAGGGGACTAAAGGTGTGTACCACCGCCCAGCTGTATCCCCCTTTTAAAGGTAGTTTTGTGAGTTGTTTGTTTGTTTGTTTGGTTTTTCAGGACAAGGTTTCTCTGTGTAACAATCTTGGCTGTAATGGAACTCATTTTGTAGATCAGACTGGCCTTGAACTCATAGAGATCTGCCTGCCTCTGCCTCCCAAATGCTGGGATTAAAGGCATGTTCTAAAAATTTGTAGAACAAATTTGTATTTTTTCCTTCTGCTTTTGCTTCTTTGTTTCTCCCAGCAGCCACTAACAGTTTTGTTTGTGAGAAGCATCTGACCATCATTGTGATGCATAGTTTGTTTTTCATTTCCTGGTTCATATATTATTTCTATCAATTCCAATGATTTAAAAAATATATCAAATAAAACTTTGGTGAGTAAGAGCTGGGAAGATCTCTTGTTAAAGCTGAATAAAGAAATCTTACAGAGACTTCAGGTCATTTCATAAAGGTTATGGATTACAGACAGAACTATAACTTTTATTAAATGCTGGAAATAATCTAATTGCCTGTTATATTTAGTCCCTCATGATTCTCCCTCATTTAACACCAAAATTTAACTAGTATGGTCAGAATTTCTGTAATTGATATTAAAAACAGGCACAAGTTTTCAAGTCGTTCTCAGTGTGCTGATGAACTTTCCCAACAGACATCTTCTTGGCTTGCACCTAGCAGGCTAAAAGAGAAATCTGGTGACTCCTTGAATTCCAGGCTAGCAAGCCCTCCTGTGACAAGTGTTTTACAAAGGCACTTACGTTTTTGTAATGTGTGACACTTTTATAGATGTCTGTGCTGGGGACACTTCCAAGGCCGTTCCATGATGGGCTGCAAGAAGGAAAAGGAACATCAGCAGTTTTTCTCTTGCAACAGTCACCTTTTCAACTAAAAAGTTAAAAAGAAATAACAGCTATGAAAGAGAACATCATTCTGGTGCTTTGGACTCTGTCTTTATTGCAGATGACATTTTCCTGTCTCTAACTCTGAAATGAACAGCTGGTGTTTGCGTGGAACTGAAGGAAGAGGAAGTAGCCGAGCAGCTTCGGATGGCTGGGGGATAATGAGCCCTCTCTGTGCAGAGCGATTATAGGGGAAGTGCCAAGCTTGCTCACATGGTAAATCGTCTGGAAGCCCGACCGTAACTCTGAATGACCAGCATGGTTATCTTCATTTTTATTAGTTCTAAAATGGTGTTCCAGGGAGTTAGAGACAGACACACACTGAGTATAGGACACATAGCCTTCATCTTTAACATATAGGTCTGTGGTTTCTTCTACTTTGTGACTTACAGCAACCTCCTGATGGAGTATGGTATCTACAAGAGATTAGATTAGTCTCTTGTTTTAGAAACAGCAGCAGGGTGAAATGAGTTCTGCCTGCTGACCAGACCGCTGATTTCCTGTTCTGGGTGCGATCAGATAAACTCCATGTTTCTCCAACTGTGACTGGCAACATATGCTGAATGCAGCCCCTGGAGAAGGACTGTCTGTTTGAGGGCCACGCTGAATGCTGTCCCTGGATAAGGATTGTCTGTCTGAGGCTCTTTCAGTATTATGCTCTCTGGATACAGATTATAATTACTGGAAATTAAAAACTGTGAAGGGTGCTGCTTTTCATTGGGTAGGATCCTGTTTACCAAACCAGCAACTAAATCATACCACCAAGTTTTCCCTTGGTTCACAACACTGAGCTCATTTTTAAGTTAAGCATGTCAGTTATTCTTTCTCTCAAAAAAGTAAAAACATCTTTCTCGAGCAGACTCAAAACAACAGTACACGGAGCACACACTCAACACAGGAGGCAATGTCGTCTACGGTTTCTTCTCTGTTCCCTAGAAGAAAACTGGGCCCTCTGGAAGCTGATGAACCTTTTCATCACCCTGTGCTCTTAGGGTGCTGAGGCAGACAGCCACAGGCTTTTCAAGAAGACACCACCATGCCAGGGGAGGGAGGGAGGGCAGAGGAAGGGCGGGTGGAATAGGAGACATGAACCCATGCTAAGCTAAAGATATCTATGTTGGTGTTTTTTTTCCAGGTGTCTTCTTCCATCACTGCCAAATCACAGGCAGAGAAGAAGCCAGATGTCTAGAAAGGCAAGGAAAAACTGAAGGAGAGGGCAGCTGTGTTTCCCCAAGCCCAGGTGGACACATAACGAACCCCAAAGTCAGAACAAAACCATCACCACCACAAACAATCTGCCTTTAGCTTGCTTCACCTGTCCTCATAGGCTGTTCCACTGTATGACTCAGAGCTCTCCTGCTCCCACCGAGCATATGAACTAATCTTATTTACTTCACATAATTGTGCGTGTGCCTCATTTGTCAGATTTGAATGAATCCTGGCTGTAATAACCATTTTTAAAGTTCTCAGTTACATAACGAGTTACTAGCTTCAAAAAAAAAGTAAAACAGGTTAGAATATATTGAGGAGTTGGCCTGTTGTTTCATGCTGGTGCCCAGAGCCTCTAATATTCACCCAATTTAAAAATGATTTAGACAAAGCAAACTCAGTCTTTGGCTGATCTAGGTATCCCCCACTTTAGCACAGCCAAAGGAGAGCAGAGTGGACCATATGAGTGAGGACATAGATTCAGAGGTGAGCGTATTGGGATTTGTCTGCCAATTAGTAACTGTAAGCTTTAAAAAAGACCTTTAAATTTTCTGAGCTTAAACTTTCTCACCTGTAGAGTAAGACTAATCAGAGCTATTCCGCATCGTAAAGTGCTGTGTGTATGCATCATACAATCACTCAACGTATAATTTTTATAAAAAGTAGTGTCTGTATGTTTATGAAAATAAGCTAGAAAAATTCAGGCTGTGCTGTCTGTGAGATACCTGTTTTTTGGTTTGTTTGTTTGTTTGTACTTACAACTGAACTCTCAGGACCACAGTCAGTAGTCCAAATAAAAGGCCAGCTAGCAAACCCAGGTCCAGCCCCAGAATGATGGACATTACGCAGGTAAACACCCAGATAACCTAGAAGGGAATGGAAATGAAAAGAATTACATTTCATTACAAAGAATAACAGTCAAGTGATTGGAAACAAACTGTCCCAGAGGTCTAGGACTGTCACACAGAAGACACCGAGGTTCTAGTTTCTCGATATTACTCTAATTCTGCTTTAGGATTCCAAAAGTTCAGGCTAGCCTTAGATAGGGCATAAGGACCGAGCTCTATTTAAAGACAGATATATGGAGGGTCACTTACAGCATCGGTCTTATTCTGCCTCCACAGACAAGGAACGTCACACACCTGCATGAACATCCCTTTCAGGTTAGCAATGACGACCGCTGCCAGGACAGACTGCACAGAGAGAACAAAGGCTGGGTTATTCAAGACAATGGTTTCCATGTGTTGGTTTCTAATCTCCCACTCTTTCCCTGATAGCAGTCTGGTGAACAGGAATTGGTGCACAGAAAAGCAGGGTTTTACCTTCTGCACAGGTTCCAGAAGCTTCCCCAGGGCAACAATGGTGATCAATACAATCAGAGCTGAGGTGATGCCAGCAACCTGAAAGATACTTTCCATGAGGTGGACTCACCGTGCTCACCACAGGTGTGCATGGGAATCTGCACACAGACACAGTTACTTCTTCCTCATCTCTCCCTTTCTGCTCAGGATTTAGAAAAATGAGCATTATTTGCTAAGCCCATGCAATATGAAAAAAAAAAAACCAGAGCAATATGTACCCACTATTGCTAAGAAATTAAATAAGACATGAAATGAAGCCTGACAATGTAAGGCGAGTTTGCCTTGGATTTCATTTGAGTGGCTGGTGTCAATGGGAGTGATTTAGGAGGTCATCCTTCTGGTTGTTTGCCATGACATGAGACACAGACCCTCATATTTTGGGGAAAGAATCTTTATGGCATTTATTAAATTTTCCTGCATTGTGGAAGCAGCAGCCATAATGGTTACTCATGTTATATCTGTAGCTCAGAATTGCCATGAAAACCCCTGAGAAAATAAATTAAGCCATCTTATTACAAATCCACAGTGTCACATTGGCATACCACAGCTCCTGTCTCCTCCGACAGTTGTAGGCACAGGTTGCAGACACTGGCTTCAGCAGTGGAGCAATCATGGAGTAAAGGAAGCTCAGAACTTTACCTTCGCTGACAGAAAAAAGCTCTGCTAAGATCCATAAATAGTTAGGAGAGAGGCTGAGGGGGTAGGGCCTATTCCTGGTCTGATCAGTTGGCTTGACCAATGAATTCTTTGCTGAGACATCGTGGGGAATAGCTGAGCAGACTAGAGACTCTGAAACAAAGGAGAAGAGACAGGGAACCAGAAGCAGACCAGTCAGAGAGAGGAAGGGGAGAGACGACTGAGCGCAAGCACTGCACTGCTCAGTGTCCTAGCTAAAGGAAGCAGGAACAGCAAATGTAAGAGGAGAACATTTGTTCCATCTGGCACACTGGCCTTTTATGTTTACACGAGTCAGCCTGGGTAATATCATGAATCAATAGATATTAAAAATCTCACTTTGTAAGCCTAACCTTTTTCTATCATCTTCTGACTCCGGGGTCCAGGTTCCCAGCACCAAGGTGAACAGTTCCCTCTTTTGTCTGAGAAACTAGTATCCTCCTCCCTCCCTCCGTTCCCTACACTCCTCCCTCGTCCTCCCTTCAGGTCCTCCTCCTGTTACCTGATCTGTATTCATTGAGCCACTTTCATCTAGGCTCTAGGGATTGATAAGAGGTATATTTGGAGACAGAGAAAACTGTCCACACAACTTGGGAGGAGATTCACCATTCACCAAAGATGTATGATAGTAAGTCTCTAATTATAGAGCCAAGACTAACTTTGATCACAATATTGAAACCTATAAGGGATTAGTTACTTGAATTTAGCGATTTGTAGGAAAAACGTAGATTTTATATCTTCGAGAAGATTCAATTACTGGCAAGTTAATTATTGTTAAGAGAAAGAGTAATTAGAGCTATAGAGTAATTTGTATTAATTACTGCTCTATGAGCCAGCAGAAGTCAGAGCAGGGGTGAGAAAAAGGACAGAAAGGAAGGTTCAGCTATCCAAAGCCTACAGTTAAACACAGCCAAAGTCTATCAACACTCATTCTTCTATTTGCTCTTCAGCATCTGTATGTTTGGTGCTGCTCAGGTGCCAGGCCCAGCACACATGTTAAGTGGTCATTCCTCCCTCAAAGTGCAGAATAATCTGCATTTAGTAGTCAGTGTGTGCTGGGGCTTTGCATTGTCTCATTTAATCCTCACAGGGTCCCTTCGGGGTGGGTATAATTAGTAGCCCCATTCGTGCTAAAGTCGAGGCTCAGGCACAAAATATGAGAACCCGCACAGGAGGACTTGATAGTTTTTTGGTCACAGGTCCCTGGATTTCAGTCCAAGGTCTTAGACTTTTAACCTGAGAACTTAATATGCTTTTCAGTAATTAAATATCAAGCCATTTCTGCTTGTTTCATCCTTCAGTGCTGAACTTCTGGCATCCTTCCCTCCTAAATATAATACAGGCCAGTGTGTGGCAGAGGATATTAGCTTACCAGAACACCATTATCCCTGAGCCCTTTGCCAAGGAGGGCACTTTACACATTATTACTGGGGCAGGCAGCCCATGCCTTGTCTGGGCCTGGAGACAACAGCATGAGAGTGGCCGTGAGCAGCTCAGATCTGGCTGCACCCACGCGGGACTATGTGCCCTGGGGAGCTGGTCAGTGCCTACCGCTCTGGCTGCTGACAGCTTCTGTTATAACAGGCACAGCTTTGAGAAGGCCCCTTGACAAGAGAGCTCTGCTTTGCTTCCTAGTGCTTACTGGGTTCCTTTACCTGTTTCCTCCATGTCAGAAATAACTTCAAAAAGCTTATAAAAAATTCCTCTAAAAATCAAAATTAAATTTTGCTTCCATGTAGTCAAAAAACTGGGAGAGGCCATTTTTAAAAGGAGAGGAAGATCACACATATGTTGTGATGTCGTCTGTACTATGGTGACACCGTCTGAATTGTGGTAATGTCACCCACATTGTAGGGCAGTGATAATGTTGGAGAATTTCTACAGCTCTCCCTGGTGAGTCTCTGCTGGAGTCGTTCTTCTGGTATTTGCTTTCATTTTTATGTCTGTGCTTTAACAAAACCCTTGATGACTGTGTGTGTTTTACAGCAGTTTGGGTTTATTCTACTTCATAGTCTTGGACCTCTTCTTCCTTCCTTCCTTTTTTTCTTTCTTTCTTTTCTAAATAATGTTTTTTTTCCTACAAGCTAAAGCTTGACAGAAATGCAGTCCTGGCCTAAGGCTTGTCTTTGGTCTGCACAGAACTGAGTCTGGTTTCAAGCAGACTCTGAGAATGTTTCCTGGGCTTTCTGACTGGCTTCAGTAGGAATTAGCCAATTTTATGATTACCTTGTGAAAGCAGCAACTAAAGGCCATATTTAAGAGGCAAAATTAAAGCCATACTCAGAACTTCAAGAACAGAAATATTACGAAGGAAGAAATGCCAAAATATTACAACAAAAAAGTCTTGTCTAACAAATTATTGTTCTGTGGGACTAAAAACCTCTAGAGGAAGTTGCTCAGTTTTGAAAAGGAAATATGAATGGGAAGTACAATAACTCGGGGCTGGAGAGAGCTGGGTGGCTAAGAGTACTCACTGGCTGCTCTTCCAGAGTGGATCTACATTCCACTCCCAACACCCACATGGTGGCTCACCGCCATCTGTAACTCCAGTCCCAGGACATCCAATACCCGAGGCCGCTGCACATATGTGGTTCTCAGATACATGTGCAGGTAAACACCCACACATATACATTTAAAAGACAATACTATAGCTAGCAAAGCTATAAAGAACTTCATTTTCCTTCTGTGGTACTGGAGATGGGCCTCGGGGCTCAAACACACAGAGCAAGTGCTCTACACTAAACTGTATCCTCAGCTTCTCCCTTTTCTTTTGAGACAGGGTTCCACATCATTACCACAGATGGTCTCAAATTAATTCTGTAACTGAAACAGAGATATTTTTTTAAATATTTATTTATTTTATTATTATGTATACAACATTCTGTCTGTATGTCTGCAGGCCAGAAGAGGGCACCAGACCTCATTACAGATGGTTGTGAGCCACCATGTGGTTGCTGGGAATTGAACTCAGGACCTTTGGAAGAGCAGGCAATGCTCTTAACCACTGAGCCATCTCTCCAGCCCCCTAGAGATATCTTTACTTGGGTACTTGGGGTCCGTCCTGCCTGGATTGACCAAGCAGCTGAAATTACTGGCCTGTGCTACCAGGCTAAGCATTAGGAAATGGTTTATGTTTTTTTCTTTAAACAAGGCTCTTGTTCTCCCTAGATTACAAACTGATAAACAGTATTATTGTTTATTTACTAATGAGTGTGACTGTCCCTGGTTAACCAGGTGAGTGTAGTTATCAGCCAGGTGAAAACTGACACATAAGGGTTTGGCAATCACAGTTTCAGGATACCATTCATATTGCTTTTTTAAAAGTTTTTTTTTTCTTGATTTTTATTGAGCTCTACATTTTTCTCTGCTCCCCTCCCTGCCTATCCCCTCCCCACTTCAACCCTCCTCCAAGGTCCCCATGCTCCCAATTTACTCAGGAGATCTTGTCTTAAGAAGTCTTTTATAAGGGTTGGCCAAGACAAAGAGAGGAGACCCAAGTTGGATCAGATGAGGAAACATAAGGCCCTCTCTCTGGAAGTTAATTGTCATGTCCAGTACTTATGGAAGCTGCTCCGAGCCACCATCCTTTCCTGTTCCCTGCTCTCAGTGTTATCCTACTGCGTACCTGTGTCTTTCCTCCCGTGCTCTCCTGGACAGCCGTTCGAGACAGAGCAGTGGTGGCCACAAAGCAGGAGAAGAATCCTGAGAAGATATTGCTTATCCCAAAGGCAACAAATTCCTAAGGGAGAGACTGGGTTACAGTGTTGTTGTCAAGAGAATGCTCACCGGACTCTCATCAAGTGGCCATCAGGATATTTGCCATGCAGACCCAGTAACATTAATTCAAGTTCTAGAACCATGCAAAGGTGAAGAGAGAGAGACCTGACTCCACAAAGTTGTCCTCTGACCTCCACACATGTTCTATGGCACACACACATGCACACATCATGTGTATACATACAACAATCATTTTATAAGGGAAATAAATTAATGAGAGTTACTTGGCTACATGGAAAGTTCCTTGTCCAACTTAATAGACAACTTTTATATTGCTTTTGACCTGACTGGACTAGCACTTTTAATTAGTGCTTGTGACAGATATTTTGTGTCAACTTGACACAAGTCAGAATCATTTTGGAAGAAAAAACCTCATTTGAGAAAATATCCCTACCAGATTGGCCTGTGACTGAACATCTAAAGCATCTCTCTCTCTCTCTCTCTCTCTCTCTCTCTCTTTCCTTTCTTTCTTTTGGGGGAGGGGGTTCTAGACAAGGTTTCTCTGTGTAGCTCTGACTGTCCTGGAACTAGCTCTGTAAACAAGACTGGCCTTGAACTCAGAGATCCCCATCTTTACCTCCCAAGAGCTGTGATTAAAGGTGTGCACCGCTAGTGCCCAGCTTGTAAGGCATTTTCTTGATTAATGATTAATTGAAGGGCTCAGCTTACCATAGCAGTGACACCCCTGGGCTGGTGGTCCTGGGTGCTATAAGAAAGTAAGCTAAGCAAATCATGGGGAGCAAACTAGTAAACCACACTCTTCTATGGCCTCTGCGTCAATCAGTTCCTCTCTCCTGCCTTGAGTTCCTGCCCTGACTTCCCTGGATGATAGACTGCAAGCTATAAACTGAAATAAAGCCCTTTCCTCCTCAGGTTGCTTTTGATCATGATGTTTTATCAAAGCAATAGAAACCCTGACCAAGACAGTGTTACTTTAGCTTACTTCTTAAGAAGCAAGGTGACTTAGCTTGCAAATTTCAAGTACAGGAGAGAAAACAACTCAATAAAGGCCAGTGAAAGAAGCCACCAGTTTCCTTAGGTGATACCAAAATTTCCCCCAGTTGGGTTTCCTTTTCTTGCTTTTAGTCTTATAAACTCAGCTCAACAAATAGGTGACCATACCTGGTTTCCGTCGATGAGATAATCATACTTGGCGCCATAGACTTTTCCTACAGACACTGCAATAGCATAAGCCACCACAGCAATGGAAAAGGATGCAGCCAGCATGTCGGAAAACAGGCCCACAGATGGAAGTGCAGGAGGCAAGAACCTAGTAAGTGAAAAACTGCTGTGAAGGTTTGACAGCTTTTCCCCAACCTTACCAAATGCTGTGTCCACTCAGTCACATGATACACGCAGAAGGACGTGGCCCAAGGAAACAAAAGCACATGAGATGCGTAAGAAGGAACATCTGCTTTTCTGGTTTTTAACCAGAAGATAGTGCTAGGTCACCGGCTGCTTGAAAGTGTTTTTGTTTTTATGCGTCTAACATGAAAAAATCTGTCACTATGGGTCCACGCCACTGCACATGTAAAATTTTTCCTCATACAATTTCACATTCAAAGTCTTTGGTGATACAGGAGATTCTAGGTATATTATAAAGTTTAGTCTGTGTGAAAAGATGTCAGTTCTGTTGAAAAGAAAGAATATATGATACTGAAAGAACTCAGCTAAAAATTCTAAAGAGCATGACATTTAAAAATCTTAATTTTAAGAAGAAAAAGAACCCTCATCCCACATTAAGTTTATGCAATTATAATCATCCTGCACAGTCACTAAAATGTTAAAACAATGATTGTGTGTTCACAGATTGTTTAACAAAACTAGAAAGATATAAACACAATTATGAGATTTCTCCCTACATTTAAAAGTTTGGAGGAAGAGCTTCATTTACCTATAGAATGTCCATATAGTACAATCCCAAAAGTCCCCAGTCATTAAAACAAATCCCTCCACCTGTGTATCTTATAATTAAATAAAGATAAAATGGGAGTGGGAGTTGTAGAGACACACAGCAGAGAAGTTCCGAGTTAGTGACTTCAGAGTAGTCGCAAACCTGTCTCTCTCCTTTTGATGAGAACCGCAACTTGGAAGGGAGAAATGAGTGGCTTGAAGTTTTAGTGGGTCCATGTTGGAGACTCTGCTGCTGTGAAGACTTGTCCCCAGCAGGATTAATTTTCAGACTTATCCTCCATCCCTTCTCCTATCCTATGTGTAGGCCCCAGAATAGAACCCAACCGCAGTCAGCGTGTTAGAAACAACACACTTGACTGACGCAGTATCAAGTCACCTGCTAGTCTAGATTTCGTCTTAGATCTCACTTAATAGGATGCTTCCAAAACCCAGGGAAGTTTACTTCAGGTAACTAGTGCTCTATCAAAGCTAAACCCTGAAAAGGTTTTAGTTTTGATCGCAGTGGGATGCTCACTGGCTCCATGACTGTAGCGTTCTCCAAATATTAGCCAATCCTTAATTACTGGGGTTTAAAATTGTGAGGTATGAAGTCAAAGGACTTCAGTCATTGAGTGACTTTATGACTTTGGGCATGTAGTATAAACTTAATAGATTGTTTCATTGGCTGCCATAGGATGACTGTGCCATCTTCACATAAAATTTAATGAGATATTATAGTGTAACTAGTTAGTTCCTTGTTACTAGTGGTGCTCAGCCTAATCTGGAAGAACCTAAACCCACAGCAAGCACTGGAGCAGGGACTCACGGGGCAGGCATGTGATGTCGTCCATCTCTGGCCTGGGAAGGAGATTTGCATTTACACATTTCTACATAAGCATCTGTGACTACAAAACAACTGAGTCTTTAGGGTGGAGATTCCGCAGCTCAAGTTTCATTGCAACTTCCTTCATTGCTTTTCTTCCAGTCTTAGCCTTTACCACCTAAATGTTGATCTTCTACTGTAAAATTTCTCAAAGTTACCTGATCAGAAGAGTCATTTGAGACACTTTTGAAAAAGAATCGCTTCCAGGCCTTCTCCAAGCAGTCTGAATACATAGGTTTGAGGTGTGAAGCAGGAATTTGTGATAAAACAGGTCAAGGATGTTACCAAAGGGACATTTCTAACACTTGAATGGGTAATGTGCAATATGAGCTTTGTGAACCAGTTGTTTTTTAGATATCTTTAAATTGGTATTAGAAAAGCTGTAAGATTTTTACTCAAATGGGACCATTTGCTGTGGAAGCACTGAGGAGACCCTGTTGCAAGCATAGAAAATCTAGGACAACACAGGCTACCATTAACTGAAAGGAAGAGAAACGACCGCTCATCGACTGACCCCAAGCCTACTTACAAATGGTGTAGTCAATATTATAGATGTGGTGAATATGTAGGCTTCCTCTTAACTGTAGTGTGAGTTACTTCATCTGTTCTGCATTTTTTATGAGAGTGCTCAGTGGCATTTCACAAGCTTGAGTTGAGGCTTCAGCTGTGTGATTACCCATGTCTTACAGAAGAACTTTCCCAGGGCCACATGAGCTGACCGTGACAGAGATGGATTAAGGACCTTGGCCTTGTACTCTTTTAATTCACAAAATGTCCAAATATATGTGAAATTTACATGAAAATAATGAAACTTATTTATGGGTATGAAAGATAGTATTTTTATGTGTGATTGATTACATGGTAGGGAATTTAAGCCAAACAGCCTAGATTCCTTAAACAAATTGTTCATAATGCAATCAATGCTAATTGTGATTATGCTCCTATTACACTATAAGTATACACACATATTTTAATCAGGAGTCTGGTACTGAGTGTACATGTCCTGTCACACTGTAAGAAAATGGAGCATGTATGATTTGCGTTTATCAACCAGCCTGAACTGATCTCCAAATGCACTGTTCATCTGATGCTTTGTGCACATGGTATTTCTTCAAGATCCCACAAAAGAAAGACTATCGGTGAAGCGAAACTGGCAATAAAAAGTTTCATTTAAACAAGCACTACCTTAGTTTATTGGTGCTATCTGAGAGGAATGCCACACTCACCCACTTGGGATGGACTTCACAATGCCAGCATTGTAATTTTTTTCCAAGTCGGCCCCATAGGAAATGGCACTGGCAATTATTGTCTGAAATAAAAGAAATAAATGGGAAAAAAAACCAACTCCATTAACTTTAACAATTGCTTGCTTGTCAACCTAATTAGTGCTGAATTTTATAACCATATAGTCTACTTACCACAATCACTTCTATAGGAATAGGAACTGGGATTTTGTGTTTAAATCGGTCATTTAATTCCTTAACAGCCATACAGATGATGATGGTAAGTAATCCAGCAATGAAATCCGCAATATTGGTGTCACCGATGTTCTGAAAAGTCTCAATTAGTGTCTGTAAAGAGAACATGGGTGTATATGACATATGCTATACAGACACATACATAGAAGCAATTCTCCCACATGAACAGTCATGGCACACCAAATGGCATATGTGAGTCTTATGCAAAAAAAAAATCTTAACTATAGGACAGGCAAGATGGCTCAGTGGGTTAAAAAAGATCTGGGTCCCATCCTCAGAAACCGTATGAACGAAGGAAAAACCCGACTCCTGAAAACTGTTCTCTGACCTCCATACCTTTTTTGTAGCACACTTGAAAATACACATGTACATATATACAAATAATTAAGTTATTATTTGAAATTCATAAAAATATGTTGTCTAATACAAGGACCACTAAGCAATAAAATTTCTAAAATACACATTTGCATAAATAATATAAAACTATTATTAAAATTATAAAAATATTGACTAATACAAGGAGCATTGAGAACATGTAATTTCTAACACACACGTGTACACAGAGCTACTAATTGTGATTAACTTGGAGAAGTGATTTTTACATTCTTGTGCTTGTCTATTTTTTAGGGTAAAATGGAGAATTTTTCAAGGAAAACTGTGGAATGCTATCTTTTACTTACAGAAAAATAAATCAAATTTATGTCTTAAGGAGGTTGTACAGGTGTTATTCAGAGGTCTAAATATAAAGAGTGTTGCTGAAACCAAAGTCGGACAAACTGAAAGGTCTAGTTACTTTTCTTTGGTCCCAGTCAACATCCTAAGCAATGTTCTTACCCCAACCTGAATGATGCAGAATACAGCAACAAAAACCTCCAAAAAGTGTTCCAGACGAAAATCCAAGTGGTACTGATAACTATTCTATGGCACATTAAAACCACTGAATGGGTACACAGGCCAAGTGTATATTGTTTAGAAATTATCTTAATGCTAAAAGTTGTTCTCTCCAAGTGACAGAGAAGCCAGCTCAAGGAAACTCATTTTGTTTTGTAAACACAAGGACTCTGGGAAACCATAGTCTTCTTCAAGGGTGTCAGTAGGGAGACTTCCAGGCAGAACAGTGGCATCTTTGTTCTTTTGCGCTTCTCAGGTAAGTCATGTCTCAGGGAGGCGTCTCTCAATTCTGTGAGACAAGTCATGCCAGTGACTACTTTGCTTTGAATGAGCCTGTTTATAGTTAGGTTTTAATTTGACGTAAAGGAATGGTGCATTTGAGGAGTTAAAACATGTATCTTGGTTTATTTTTACAGATAAATGAAATACTGTAAATAATTATTACGATAATCTGGTGTCGGGCGTATAAGGAACATCAATTCATTTTGCCAGCAGCCTCACCTGTCTGGGGTGCTTCCAGGAGTAAGGAGCTGGGGAGATTTTTCCAAACAAAATTTATCTCAGCAAGTTTTGGGGCTAGAACTTAGGCATTTAACTTAGAGGAAGCCTTTTCAACTTTCTCTTTGAGAGCATTTTTGCTCTTACCTTAAACTCAATATGTCAAGTTAATTCTGCTTTCCAGAGACAGTTAGCATTGTTAAAGACAGAAATATTGGGCAACAAGATGAAACAGGTGGCCGTGGAATGAAAGAAAAACTCGGAGAAATACTACCACAGCAAAACCCCAGGGTTTCTCACACAGGAGGCAACAATCCTGTCACCTCCCCAGAGGCTATTGCTGTTTTGGCCAGTTGCCTCTTTATATTATCAACTTTCTTTTTTAAAAAAAATACTTTATCAATTATTTGAGAAATTTATACTGATTTTGATCATACTCATCCCACCCCCAAATCTTCTCAGATCGACTTCCACATCCCTATCCACCCAATTTTGTATTATTTCCCAACCCCAACTGTGTTGCACAAATACTCTTTGGTGTGGGGCCTGCCCTTATATAATCAAGTTTCTAATGAGAACTCTTAACAATTCATGAGCTAGTTATAATGTTTTGACTGCTTATACAACGGAGGTTTACTTTTCAACTTGAAACAGGAAAGTTAATTTGGAAATCATTTGTTTGACTACAATCCTAGCACTCGGAAGGCAGAGGCAGGAGACTCTTGAGTTCAAACCCTGCCTGGACTGACTCACTGACTCTTTACAATAGAGTAAACAGAGAGTTCAGGAGCAGCCTGTTGAAAACCTCTCTCCCTCTCCCTCTTTCCCTTTCCCTCTCTCCTTCTCTCCCTTCCCCTCTCTCCCTCCCTCTCTCTCTCTCTCTTTCCCCCTCCCTTTCTTCCTCCCTCCCCCCATTTGGACTGACTATCTTGATTACAAAAATATTTCATTTTACAAAAATCACTGCCGGGGCTGGGGAAATGGCTCAGTCAATGTAGTGTCTGACACTCAAATATAAACCTCTGAGTTCAGACTCTCAGTACTCAGATAGAAAACTGAGTGCTGCAATGCCTGTCTGGAATCCAGCACCAGGGAAGTTGAGGTAGGTGGGTCCCTGGAGCTCATTGACCAGGCAGCCTAGGCAAATGGATGAATTCAGTGAGAAACCCAGTCTCTAAAAACAAGGTGGACAGCAATCCAGGAAGACACTTGACATGAGCCTCGGCCTCTACACGTGTGCAAACATGAATTTGTGCACACACTCACATGAATACACACCCACACACACATTTTAAAAATATATTTTTAATTACTCCATGATTCTTATTTAATTTTTGAAAGTTGTCTTAGTTTGGTTTCTGGTACTGTATTAAAATGTTCTGAGCAAAAGCTACTTGGGAAGGAAAAAGTTTGTTTGGCTTCCAGGTCCACCATTGGGGGAAGCCAAGGCAGAGACTGACGTAGAAACCACCGAGGAACACTGCTTATTGGCTTGCTCAGCTTGCTCTCTTACACAATCGGGACCACATACCTGCCCAGGAATGGTTTCCCCTACAGTAGGCTGTGCCCTCACATACCCTCACAGTTTAAAGAAGAAAATTCCTCAGTGGAGGCTCCTTCTTCCTGGGTGACTCGAGTTTGTTCCAAATAGGCAAAAAGTAGCACAGAAATTAATTAAACCTTTGAATAAAAAGATTCTCTGGGGGCTAGAAAGATGGCTCAGAGGTTAAGAACACTGACTGCTGTACCAGAGGATTGGGTTTGATTTCCAACACCCACATGTGACTTAAAAAACATCTGTAACTTGACCTAACATAGAACTCTCAACAGAGAAATCAAAAATGGCTGAAAGATGCTTAGGGAAATGCTCAGCATCCTTAGCCATTAGAGAAATGCAGATCAACAACTCTGAGATTCCATCTTATACCTGTAAGAATGGCCAACATCAAAAACACTGATGACAACTTATGCAGGAGAAGATGTGGGATAAAGGGAACACTCCTGCTTTGCTGGTGGGAATGCAAGCTGGTACAGCCCCTTTGGATGTCAGTGTGGTGATTTCTCAGAAAATTAGGAAACAACATTCTCAAGACCCAGCAATACCACTTTTGGGTATATATCCAAAGGATGCTCAATCGTACCACAAGGACATGTGCTTAGCTATGTTCATAGCAGCATTGTTTGTCATAGCCAGAACCTGGAAACAACCTAAATGCCCCTCGACCAAAGAATGAATAAGGAAAATGTGGTATATTTACACAATGGAGTACTACACAGCAGAAAAAATAGCGACATCTTAAATTTTGCAGGCAAATGGATGGAGCTAGAAAACATTATTTTGAGTGAGGTAACCCAGACCCAGAAAGACAATTATTATATGTACTCACTTATAGGTGGTTTTTAAACATGAAGCAAAGAAAGCCAGCCTACAAATCACAATCCCAGAGAACATAGACAACCATAAGGCCTCTAAGAGAGACATACAAGGTTCTAATCTACATGAGAAGTAGAAAATAGAAAAAGACAAGATCTCCTGAGTAAATTGAGAGCATGGGGACTTTGGGAGAGGGTTGAAGGGGAGGGGAGAGGCAGGGAGGGGAACAGAGAAAAATGTAGAGCTCAATAAAAATCAATTAAAAAAAACAACTAAGAACTAAGACAGGCTCCAAAGCTACAGAGAAATTCTGTCTCAAAAAACAAAAGGTATATGATACTTACCAATTTAGACTTTAAGAATAATACCTAACAGGAAAAGAGTCACATAATATTTTTTTGTTTAAGCCTATTTTTGACTTTAGTATTTCACTTTGCCCCTGACAAATTGGGAGTAATTTGTAGCTAATTTCTTTATAAACATAGACTAGAAGAACCAACTCCCCCGTTTACAGAGGTCCAACAACTGCCGAGGCTCCAAAAGTCGGCCTCAGCTTCCAGAGAGCTGCTTGGATCCAGGTCTAGCAGTCCCTGCAGGAGGAAGCATGCGCTGTCTGGAAGAGATGTGTGTGTTTGCGGTGCAGTCAGAGTGCTTGAATGTGGAGTAAACAGTGTTTGACCCTCACTTGGTATTATTGAATAGGTGACGTGAATGAGTAAAAATGAAGGAATAAATCAAGAGTTGATAAAGTGTAAAAACAAGATGTGTCAGGGATGCAAAAGTAACAGAACCTGTGTCAGAAAAGGGAAGTCTGGCAGCACTGAGAATAATTTCTGAGGGCCAGGGGTTGGGGGAAGACTCGATAGGGAAAGGTGCTATCCATGCAAGCCTGCCAACCTGGGTCTGACTCCAGAACTCCCATGAAAGTCTGGCTGTGGTGACAAGTATCCCAGATACTGAGATGGGAGACACGGGCAAGACACTCCCCCAGAAGCTCAGGAGCCAGCTGCCTGGAGTGTGCAACTCACCCACAAAATCAACAAGGTGCGAGGTAAGAACTAACTTCTAAAAGTTGTTTTCTGAGCTCTCTGTGGCCCCAGTGTCGGGCATGCATACAAAGTAATTGAATAAGAACTGATGATCATGGGGGAAAAAAAGCAAAAATGATTTTAAAAAAACATGCTGAATCAAAAAATAACCTGTGTTGGGCCCCAGAGGTGAGTCTATTTGCTATTATTCTGCTAAGCAGACAGACCACCAAACTGCCTTCTGGATTCGTCTCTATGCCAATAGAATGGGACGGCTTCAAGACCTCATCAGAGAAACCTCTTTGTGCAGTGCACAGTGGTTAACTCGGAAACTCACAATTGATGAAAGAGCAGAGAATGAGAGTCAGTAGAGTGCTCAGCTGAAAATGGGGTGTCTTTATCACCATCTCCCGAAGGCTCAGTGACTATTACAGAAAAGGGCAGGAAGATTTGAGGAGGCGGAACTCAGGGAGTGAAATAGTGTCTTCTAGAAGTAACAGCACCACCGACTCCTGAACTCAGGGCAGCTGTGGTTGCTTGCATAAGCCTTACACATTTATGTCGGTCAGAATCCTGGCATGAAGTGGGGAGCTCAGGATTCCTCACCCTTGGCTGAGAGGCTACTGACAGCAGATGGATCCTGAAAGAGAGTTTGGAACCACCATGCGGTGCTGGGAATGAAACCAGAGCTTCTTAGAAAAAACAAAACAAAACAACAACAACGCAGGACCACACAATATTCAACATATTCAAGGCCACAGAAGTAGAAAGTAGTCGAAACAAGACTCTAACTCCAGTCTGTTGGTGTTATGTTATGACTACTCTCTCCATCTACTCTGTTAGCCTAGAGTACAGTCTGCAGCGAGCGAGCGCTTGGGTAGCATTTGCACCGAGTAATGAGGAATTATGGCACTGAGACTAAAAACCTTTTACAACCTTGCTCTTTCATAGCTGTGTATGGCTATATAATGTTTTCAGATGCTACTTTTTTAATCTTTTAGCTCAGGCTGACTTCAAACCACTGTGTAGATGAAGATGGCTCAGAACTTCTGATCTTCCTGCCTTTATCTCTCTAATTTAGGATTATAGGCGTGCGTCCTGTGATGGGGGTTGAACCTAGGGCTTCACGTGTATTTGGCAAGCACTCTATCAACTGAGCTACATGCCCAGTTCCTGGGGGTTTTGTTGTTGTTGTTGTTTTTGTTTTGTTTTGTTTTGTTTTGTTTGGGGCAATTTTTCTGATGCTCTTCTGCATGGCTTCATTTCTCCAAGACAGAATGAAATCATGTTACTATTATTACCATTTCCCAAGCATCTGTAGCATACTTCATATAGAGCATATACTTAGACCTAAGAACTTCAAAATCCATTTTGTATTATCAGATCCTTCTTTTGCATCTCTTTTGCAAGTTGAATCAGCTTTGAATCTAATGTTCCCTTTCACTTATAATTGCTGAAACATTTATATTATGCAGTTTATGGATGCTCATAATTAGAAAAGGATTGAGAGACACATTTCCAATCATTTCATTTTAAAAAACAAGACAGAAAAAGAAAGACTTGAAATAATAATTCCATCATAGTTTTTTCGGAACTTGTTATATGCCATCCCTTGAACCAATTACCCATTCACTCACCTCTGACAATCCAGTGAAGTAGTTGCTATTTGCAGAACCCATTCTGCAATTTCTGCAGAGATGAGGCATAGTGATTTGTTCATAAGGCTAGTAAGTAGTAAAGTCAAGGTTTGAATCTGGACCCACCTAGCTTCAAACCTGAACTGTTTTTCAGCCACTACCTTATATGATCTGTCTAGGGGTCACTTAGCTTATCAGAGGCAATGAGGGAGCAGAAGGCAAGTCTGTAACATCTCAGCCCTGTCGTCTTCATTGCTATGCTACCTCAGATCTGTTATGTTTCTGGAGGCCATATCATCTGGGAAAACTGTGGAGCAGTTGAAAAAAAAATGACGGTTTGCTTGTTTCAGAAAAGGGTGTTTTGATGGTTCTAAGTGTACCCAGAAAACAGATTCTCCAGGTTCAATCTGGAGAGAAGGAACAGTGGTCTCTCTGCAGTGGTAATGCAGCACTTACATAAATAATGGAGAGGATGCCATTGTAGTTTTTGGTTGAAACATTGAGCACGATCTTTAGTTGTGAAACCAGCACTTGGAAGGCAGCAGCTGTTGTGAATCCACCAACCAAAGGGTCCGCCAAGTACCTCACTATGAATCCAATCTGCAAACCTCCAAATACCAGCTAGAGTAAGAAGAAAGAAAAAAGTTAGGAGTTTGCCTGACAGAAGAAATAATTCCCCAGAAATACTAGCAAATTAAACTTGTATCAGTGGAAACATTGCCCTCCACGGCATTACACGCTTACCCTCAGTTGAATCACATGTTCTGTTAGCTTTCTTGTCTCAGACTTTGGTGACAAGGGATTCGGGTTTTTGTTTGTCTGTTTTACTTGGTTTTTATGTTTTAAGTTTTCAAGGTTTTCAAAGTCATTTTAGAATCTGACAAAAACAATTTTACTTAGAAAATAACAGAACTAAAAGTAATTTTTTTAGTTCAAGGTGTTTGTTTTGCAGTTAGATGCATCTTTAAGCCTCCATATCTTAAAATTAATTATTTCAAATAGAAATCACGCTCATCTGTGTTTACACATAAGCCTATTTATTACCTGTATGATTCCAACCAGAAGAGTGAGGGTGCTTGCAATCAGTACTCTTGTCGCATCTCTGGTTCCAGTATCGAATGTGGTCGTGTTTGATGCACTTCCGTTACCACTGGGCACAAGAAAATGGTCATCTGGAGCCATGCTCAGAACAACAGATCCCACCATTAAACTGACCACGGGGAAAGGGCCTGGGGAGAAAGGCTTTGTCAGCTAACCAATAATGAATCACAGACATTTGGATTCAACGTGTCTATGTACAATTAGAAAGGTGTGTGATAGTTGGCTGTAACAACTAACCAATAATGAATCACAGACATTTGGATTCAACGTGTCTATGTACAATTACAAAGGTGTGTGATAGTTAGCTGTAACAACTAACCAATAATGAATCACAGACATTTGGATTCAACGTGTCTATGTACAATTACAAAGGTGTGTAATAGCTGGCTGTAACTAAGGATTGCTGCTGGGAGAAGCTGAAGAGTAGCTATCTCAAGGCATTGCTGACTCAGAGAGGACACGTGGGCTGGAGGTAGGAGGCAGTAAAGCAGTGTTGGGCACACTTCGTGAGTTTACAGAAAGGGTGCCAGGCCCTCCTGTGTGGGATCTTCATGGCACAGGCTGTGGGAGTTATCAGAAAAGATTTCCTGGCAGAGACACACACAGACTGAATCCTTACTCATTCAATTTAATATTTATCCCCTAAATATGATCTCATCTTTTAGAGTGTCCCAAATCCTCATCTCCAGATACAAGTACTTCCATCAATATCATCCAGACTGACAAAGGATTGGAATATAGTTTCTTTTTATCATATGCCAGTTAATAAAATCCTATCTTTTTAAAGTTCTGATTTCTTCCATCTTACTATTTTTTCTATTTTACTTATCCTTCCTATCCTTTGATTACAAAAGATTCTAGGTTGAGAGGTCTCAATACTCAAACTTAGTAACCAGGAAAATCTAAACATAGTGAATGCCAGAGGCAAATCCACTTGTCTCTTTCTGAAGAAGTTGATTCAGTCAATAAGCTCCTCCTGATCCACTTCTGTAGACAGGTCAGAGGTCAATAAGCTCCTCTTGACCCTCTTCTGCAGACAGGTCAGAAGATAGGACCTGTGAGAGACACAGCCATGCACAAGGGCATTGGATAGGGTTGAGGATGGGATTATATTTGTCTCAAGAGGGTCATCCAGACAACATACCTCACCAGCACATAAATGGGGCAGCAAAGTTATCTTCATTGCTGGTGTCAAAGTTGCATAAAATCATATCAAAACATTTATTTGCTAGAATCTTCCAGAAAAATAACCTTGAATGTTAGGAACCAAAGGAAAACCCATTGTGAGTCATGCCAAGAAGGAATATAAAGCTTTTTCTAAATTGTCTTGGCAGGATTCTGCCAGCCTTCCATAAAAACTGAATCAGTGACATTCTTTACTGAAACAAGGAATATGTATTTGATGACCATAATTCAGTAAATACAAATTTAACCTAGCGATGTAAGTGGATTTAGAAACTGTAAAGATTTATTTTCTCTGTATTATATTGAAAGAGAGCACTTTTAAATAGAGCCAATTTTATTACATTTTAAATTTTAAGCTGTGATAAAACCAAAAGTAAGATTTAATTTTCAGTCTTTCAATTTCATCTTATTAAAGCAAAGTTACATATAAAGCTAAGAATGTCATTTAATAAAGAAAGTAGGCAAGGCAAGTTTGACTCCTCCAAGACTCACTGGCAAAGGTCTGGAGGCACTGTATATATAACATAGCAGTAACATTTTACAAATGGACAAACACAGCTGTAAAATATGCTTGTAATTACCAACTGAGATGTGTCTTGATGTCCCAAAGACAAAATACGTCAGGATAGGGAAAAAGGCAGAGTAGAGACCATATTCAACAGGAACTGCAGCTAGCAGGGCATAAGCCATCCCTAAAAGTGCAACCAACAAGGTAAAAGTCACAAACAAGAATCACAGCATGTCCGTACCACACAAAGAAAGGCTTTTTCATAGACATACTCAATTTATGGATTCAAAACATCAGCTGGTCCTGAGTGGTTTTCTTGTTTTGCATGCAGACCTTGGCTATGCTAGGATGTGGAATATGGCTTGGCTGGGATAATGTATGTCTCTACACCCATATCCTGCTCGAATGAACTGACTCCATTGCTCAGTAATTTAGTCACTGGCTGATGATATCAGTTGGAAAACAATCAAATCAGTTCCGGTATAATTTGGTTAATCCAGTCCCAAAGCCCAGACCAGTTTATGTGGATAGTTCTGTTTGAACTCATATTTCTTTGTGTTCTGAAGGATTCAGGCATCGTTGTACTTTCTCTTTCCTGGCTAGAGAACAGAAATTAGATAAATATTGAGACAACTCTACCCTGGATGAGGGCAGCTGATCCCCCAGTGGACTGTGCCAGACAGTCTCTGGGCTTTGAATCTCAAGCTATGGAAAAACCAACATTTCAGCATGGGAGCTGGAAAAAGATAATGACATATTCTTTTCTTCAGTTAAATATTTCAGCAATCAGCATGCCTTAACACAACATATCTCCATAATTCATGCTTTAGGAGTGAAAATTCAGCCCTTCAAGTCGTTAATAAAAGACTGTTCATAATGATTTTTAAAACTTACTTAAAACTTAAATGACCCAATATATTTGCACTTAAATTTTATCTACTGAATGAATCTCCCAATAAAGAAACAGCTAAATTATACATAAACATGGTGAGTCTATGTTGAAAAGTGTTTTTTGAAGGGCGTAAAAATTTAATGGACTAGAACTGATGTAATATAAAGAAACACATTTCCCTAACACAACCAAATGTAAAGTAAAACTTTAAAGAAAGTTACATTTTAATTTATTTTGTGCATGTGTTGTGGAAATGGTGGGGGAATAGGTGTTTGCCACAGCATGCATGTGAAGGGGAGAACAGAGCTTTGGAGAGCTGGTTCTCTCTGTAGTTTGTGTCCCAAGGGGTCAAACTCAGGGCCTCATATTATAGATATCATGTATTGTTTGAAAATTTTGTATGTGTGCATGTCTGTGTGGCATACATGTGTGATGCATGCACTCATATGTGCTCAGGACATAGAGACTAAGGAAGACATCAGGTGCTCGGCTCTGCAGCTCTCACTGACCCTGGAGCTAGCGAGGCTGGGCCATCAGCAAGCTTCAGCAGTCTTCCCATCTCTGCCCCTTCACAGTAAGAGCACACCCTGCTTTTTACATAGGTTCTGGGCAGCAAGGGATCTTGACTGCTGAGCTGTCTCCCTGACAGGGTGCACTTCTGTAATACTTCAGTTACTACAAGGAAGCACAAAAATCAGCTCTCCCAGGAACTTAGAACAGAAAGAGGAGACATGCCAAAAAAATGATAGGAAAAGGAGCAGGGAGCATGAGGGCAGAGCCTGTTTGTTTCCTATGGACAGGTTTCAAGTCCTTAAACTTAGCATTCCCTGAACAAGGTGCTTCATTTCTCCTTCATTTTCCTTCTCTGTCCCTTCTCCTACACACCTTAATATGTGGGAAACGGGGATGTTTGCAGTTTTATGCACATTGTTTATTTAGGGTAACTTTTATTCATGTAAAGTATAGTTATCTTTGTTTCAAAGAAACGTGGTACAACATTTTTGAAATAATATGGTTTGTAAAGAAAGCTAAACCATTGATTGGAAGTGTGAACTCTCCGCTGGGTGGTGGCATGACATGTAAGCTAAACTGAAGCTATCTCAAAGGAAAGGCCTTCCACCATGAGAGGAGACAACCAACAGACTGTGAATTTAGACTCCTTCACTTTAAAAAAAAAAACTGAGCAATAAATTCATAATGTGTACTAAGTAAATCAATTAATGTCCGAGATAAAAACCAGACAGGAAGTTTCCTATAGTTAATAGTAAAAATACCAATAAAAGGCTTGTGGGGTCTTTTGTTGGTTAACAGAAATTTACTTTTTAATACTAGGAATCAAAAGACTCCACTACCTTGAGCACACACAAACTCCTCTCCCAGCATGTCCAAGGGCCCAGCTAGCAAGCAAGTCATAGACTGTCACCCCTGCAGCTGCAGGATAGCCTCTGGTGTCTCTGCTTGAGCCTTTCTCACGTTAGCTGTGGCCTGGAGCCCTCCAGCCTACCCACTCTGGAATCTTTACTGGGGCATCGCTTTGTCTTCATAAGACTTCTACTCTGAAGCAACCACTCAGTTCATACCACTGTGCTGTCTTGCCCTCACTTTCATCCTTGCTCGACTCAGCCCAACGGATTTCACAAATGTTCTCTTGTCTTCTCCCCACCTCCCTTATTTCACCTGGAAACCCCCAAACATTTATGTGCCCCTAAATAGCTTCCATGCAAGCACACAATCTAGACTGAGGCGTTGCACCAAGACTGGCTGTGCTCTAAATATTCTGATCTCAAGCCCCAATGGGCCCTGAGGTCTGTCTGGTGAGCCTTTCCACCGCCTGGCTGAGCTGCCTGGTTTTCAGCTGCACTCACCAGTACTTGGTGAAATGCCTCTGCCTCTGCCTCTGCCTCTGCCTCCTGAGTGCTGGAATTAAGGGCATGTGTTACTACTCCCTGGACATAGCTAGAGTTTAACGCACAATTTGCCTAACGTTTATTATAAACTTCTAAACTAGCCTGTTTTCAAGCCCTTTCTCCATAGGCCCATGCCCTGCATCACTTCCCACCTCTCGACAAACTCAGATGCTACCTTCAGGAGAACTCGGACCAGGAAGCTATCCACAGTCCCATAAGAAGGGGTAAAATGCACAGTGCTGGCACTGTCCTAGTAGAGAACATTATTCCTGCCACAGTTCTCAGAACACTAAACCATGAACATTCATTTCCCATGGGGTTATGAGATCCTTCGCTGCATCTTAGACTTGGTAATTTACCTAGTTCTGCAACAAACTAGGTGATCTGTAAATTGCCCAAATAAATTAGTTCTGTTGTGATGTAGGAGCTTTGGGGAAGTTGGAGTAAAACCCAAACTAAGATAGTTCTCTCTTTTTTTTAAACAGCTTTCACACTGCAGGTCAAGATCTGTATGGGAAATGGAAATAAGGTAATTTAATGAGCTGGAGGAATTGGTTTTTAAAAACCATCAGAACAGAATAAAGACTATCAGAACATATTACTTGTAGTGAGGAGAAGTATTACTTTACAAACTTTAGCTGTGTGCATACATAACAGAATACATGCGTATTTCTTACTGTGTACCGTGGTCAGTATCTTTGCGGAGCTCCAGCTTGGTACATGCCTATAATCTGGAGTCACACAGCCAGAGGAACAACAATGTTCCCTAGGGAAATTCTTTATGAAAGGGAAGACAGGTGACTCTAAGATACCCTAGAGAAGAATGAAGGACTTGAGAGAAGAGTGAGTGCTTGGTCCATGGGGAGAGGAGTGGGACATCATGAATCCCTGTGGAGACAGTAGCTCACAATCACTTGAGACCTATCCGCCAGAATCTTACCTTGTAGGGTAGCCACTAGTCCAGTGCTAACTCCAGAGATGACATCACTGAGCAACCATTCCTTGACTCGGTATTTGGGGAGCCAGTCCAGAATGGGCAGGAGAGTCTTCAGTACACCAAAGGCTCTCTTTCTGGAGCAACTGACGAAAAGCAGGAAAATAAGAGGTCTGTATTCAGTTTTGACCAGAACCAGTTGCAAATCACAAAGTCACGAACCGAATTCTGCTACTTTTTTCTAAGTAGTCAGAAAAATAATGAGTTCCATGAGGAAAATATAGACACCGAAGTGCTTGCAGTGTTGTTGCCAAGAATTGTATCTATCCTTTTAAATGCACTGTTTTAGGAAACACAGGATTAAATGTCTCCTCCCCTCATTCACCTTTTTAATCCTCTGAGAAAATATCCCTACACAAGAACCAGTTTTCTAACACAACCAGAATATAATCAGTGTGGAGCCTCTGTGTGAGATTAATTTTTAGGCTCCTAACACTGGCATTGCCTTCTTTAAAGAAAAATAAACACAGGGCTATTTTGGCAATACAAGCTTAGAGCCACTTTTTAACAAAACTTGTAGTGTGATGAATTTATACCATGTTTAACAGTTGTAAATTTAACATCTTATAGATAAAAAGAAAAATGTCAATAGATAGGAATTCCACTTTTTAAAGGTAATTTTAAAAATTGCATTTATGAAATAATTGCAAAGTTTAATAGGTCATCCAAGTTTGATATTAAGAGATTATTTTAGGTGGATAATAAGACATAATTATATATTTTTAAATTCTCAGAGATACACACTAAAAAATATATATGGTGGCTCTCCTTATCTGCCACATGATTTGAGGATTCAACCTATTGCAGATAAAAAAAAAATAAGAAAAATGTACTAAACATATGAAGGGGTTTCCCCCACTTATTTCCTAAACTTTACAGTGTGACACTGGTTAACAGTACAGTTGCATGATACTAAGTATTATAGTCTAGAAATAGTTAAAACCGCCAGGAGGTGTATGGGTTATGAGAACATTAAGCTTGGGAATTTGAGGAGTGTGCTATGGGGGTCCTAAAACCAATCTCTTATAGATATCAAGGGAGAACAGTAACAAACCAAAGATCCAATACATGGAATTTTTAAAAATCGTGCTGGCAAACCTGGAGGTGATGGCACACACCTTTTTTTACAGTACTCAGGAGGCAAAGGCAGGAGAATCTCTGTGTTCAAGGCCAGCCTGGTCTACAGAGTGAGTTCCAGGACAGTCAGGGCAACAGAGGAATCCTGTCTCAAAAACAAAAACGAAACAAAACAAATCTCAAAGAATTAACAAAATATTTTATTAAAATAATGCTAGAGGAAGCATGTGAGTGGCAGTGAGAGAGATATTAGGTAATTGAAGTGTTTCTTCAGAAAATCTGGCGATTAGTTAGTTGAGTGTCTGCCAAATGTTTTAAGTTTATGGTATCTGGTTCTGGGACTCAATGGGGTGTAGGGACGTGGTGGTTAACCCTAGGGGACCCACTGCCTTCTGAAGCACTTGGAACACCTGTCTCCCCGCTTTAATCCCAGGTCTCTGAAAGTAATCCTGACCTTGGTGTGTCCAGGCTTGTCCATCATCGGTTGCTAAGAGCCCCTTTCCTAACGCTTTTCCCTAGCCTGGTTTTCACAAGAAGGAAACAAGCAGTCACTGGACCCCAAGGTGTACTTCAGCTTTCATTTGGAAAGGGAAAATTTAAAAAGTGAAACAGGAGTGGAGTCGTGGACAGACGCCTCCTTCTCCAATAAGGAGTTTCTCCAGACAAAGTTGCAGTAATTCCAGGTCTGTCCTGGAACTGTGCGAGGAGAAGCACAAGCGCGGCAGGTACACCGCCCCGCCGCAGGGCAAGTGCTTCTTCCCCTGGAGTGTCGCCCCCGGAACCTGCCAGTTGCCCCTGTACCTGCAGCTCCGCGCCAGGCTGTCCCGCAGCGTCCTACGCTCCTGCAGGCGCCGCTCTCGCTGCTGCTGAAAGGTGAGCTCGCTGTACACCGGCCGCGACACCACGTAGCTGCAGCCGTACTCGGCGAGCTGCGGCGGCTCCGAGCGGCTGCCCGGCGCTGCCATGGTCTGCGAACCCGAGGACCACCGACCGGGAGGGGACGCAACGATGAAAGACAGGCACCTGGGCGCACGGATCCAGTGACACCTGTGGTTGCGGTGCTGGAGAGTCAGTCCGGTCCTGCAGTCCTTGGCGCTTGGGACAAACCGCCCCTACGGCCACCTGAAGGAGGCAGCTGAGGACTTCAGTGTCTCCCGCACCAGATACCCGGGAACCCCCGCTGTCCTGGGAGTGAGCTTCTCTTTGGGGACTTGGGGGTGCAGTCAGGGCGCTGTCCGCGTCCTGAAATCTCCGCCGGACGGAACCCGGGCGGGTGAGACAGGGAAAGGGTCCCGTACTCCCCGCACTCAGTAGGACTCGTTGCTCCACGCACACTCTGGGCTGCAGCAGTGCTGTCCCACTTGGGGACAGGTGCAGCGACTTTCCCGGTCCGATACCTACTTTGCTTTTGTCTCGCCTTTTCTGTTGCCTGTCCTGCCTTGCCCGCTGGCGCCTGACCTGTCCCATCCCTAGAGAGTTACAACAGGGCGGGGTGCAGCCAACTGCATCTTCTGCGATGAACTCACCTGTTTGGGCTCCGGTGCTCTCTGCCTGTCTGGAATGCCCTGGGGACAGTCTTCCCGCTGCCTTTATAGTGCTCACCAAAAGCAGTGGGACGTTTTATTTATGGGGCAACAGAGGCACCTTGATCGAACAGAAGGGCGCAGATACAGCAATCTTTCCTCTACAAATCTTAACCAGGAAAAAAAAATCCCTCTCCTGCGTCCTTTCCCTTTCCCAAACTCAAAGGGCTGTGACTCTTAATGGGTGTCTCACAGGGGCCACCGGATCTCCGCTCATCTCACGACTACTTGGGCTGTGAGGTCAGGGAAGGCCAGAGCTTCCATGTTGGGGGACCCTGGTTCCTGGGCTGTCAAAATCCACAGTCTAGTTCAGGCTCAGTTACATCAAGTGGAGAAGTCAGTGGGTGTGGTAAAGAGGTTATGGTCCACACACCGGCTTTAGGCACAAATTCTTTTCACTTTGTGCATGTGTCTAATTCACAAACTCAGGTGTGTAGGTGGCCCCTTTCTCACCTGTCTCTCTGACTCTTTATAATCTAGATAATCAGGAGGTGAACCACTGGGAGGAGCAAGAATCAAGACAAGGAAGAGTGGGGGATTCTGATACTGTTTTATATTCTGTTGGAAATATAGCAAGTTAAAATAAGGGCAGAAGGTCATTCATGCCTGGTTAGTGTTCTGAAGCAAACGCGGAAGAGGCTCAAAAATATGGACCCTCTGGACACCAGGTTTCAGTCACCCTCTTGGGAAATACAGACCATGATAATTTTATAAATTCCCGGAAACAAAATTTCTCTCAGGAGAACTCTAGTGTAAATCCCCTAGCCAATATGTTGCAAGCGTGTGTGGTTTCCCCCCCATGAGGGATGAATGAGTCACCAGTTTTCAACAGATATTCAAAGGATTACTCGACCCAAAGAGGTCAAGAACCAGTCAGGCATGGTGGCATGCATCTATGATCCCGGGACACTTGAGAGGCAGAAATAGGAGGGGTCACTTGAGTCCATGAGTTTGAGACCAGGTTGTGCAACAGAGAGGGAGGAAGGAACAAGAGAGAGAGAGATTTTAAAATGATTAAAAATGAAAGAGACCTTGTCCCACTCTCAATCCACTCTCTGCTGCTTGTATACAGCCAAAATGTGATCATCCAGCTTCCTGACTGTTGTCATGCCTTCCTGCCATTATGGACTGTAACCCTCAGGAACAATAAGCCAAAACAAACTGTTTCCTTTCTAAATTGCTTTTGGTCATTGAAACAGAGAAGAAACTAACATACTGTAAGAATTTGGTTCAGTGTAATAATACATATGTGTGAAGAGGTATTGATGAAATGTAGTAGTTTATATAGTATTGTAGAGAATTAATAATACTAAGAATAAACCTGGGGAGCGGTGAGATGGCCCAGTGAGTAAAGCAGCATGCCACTAAGACTGCTGCCAACCCGAGTTCAATTCTCAGGAGAGAATTACTCCTATTATTATTCTCTGACTTCCACAGCATTCTATGCTACTTGCACACCCTCAAAGCTAAGTAAATGAAATGTAATAAAACTTTTTCTGGAATTTGGTTTAATCACCACTTTGTAATATGTCCCGTTAAATGTCTTTTCTATAGCAAAAATGAACATCCATGAACAGAACAGCATCTGCATTACAGAATTTCATAATATCATAGATCTTCTCATAGCTAAAAGACTTTGGCTATCTTTTAATAGCTAAGTGGATCAGCTAGAAGGTTCACTGGGTAAAAGGCTCTTGCTGCCAAGCCTGATGACCAGAATTTGTTTTTTGAGACATACAAGAAAAAGAACTGACTTCTACAAGTTGTCATTTGATCTTCATATGCCCCCACACAAAATAAGTAAGTGAATTAAAAATAGATGAATAAATAAAACATAAAACCAGAGAAGACTTGGAGGTAAACACAGCTGCTCTCCATCTTCCTAGTTACATTAAACTCCTCGGATTACTCACCCTGACTTTATAAATCAAGTCTCACCTGTTTTACATAGAAGTGGGTAGGTCTTATTTACCAGAATTTAATCACATCCAGGGTTTTTACCAAAGGAGTGAGTGTGTCACTTCAAAATTGACATCACAGGGCAATACTGCAACCGTATGACACTTCTTCCTTCTCGGCTGTTGCTGCTTACAGGCCAGGTGAGGTGGAGCCCTGCAGTCATTCCGACACCCAGGAGGCAGAAGCAGGAACAGAGCCAGAATTGCAAGGTCAGCATGGTCTACACAGAAAGTTCCAGGCCTGGATTAGAGGAATGGCTCAGAGATTAAGGGCACTGACTGCTCTTCCAGAGGACCTGGGTCCAATTCCCAGCACCCACATGAGATTAAAACTCCCTGTAAACATAATTCCAGGGGACCCAGCACCCTCACACAGACATACATGCAAGCAAATCATCAATGCACGTAAAATAAAATATAGAAGTTCCAGGCTAACTGGGGCTACTTGATAAGGTCCTGAATCCTGTCTCAAAAACAACCGTCCTGAAAAACAAACAGCAAAGAAAGCATTGTCACTTGGGCTCTCGGAGTGTCAGACTATCCTACGATTAGATATTCATATCATTTATTCAAGAGTTTATTAAGAATTCATCCACACACACACTGAGAACTAGGCCTGTGGTTGCACACTGCCTGAGATGTTCAAGCTGTGAGCCCACTTGTACTTTTGTAATTGGAGATAGTAGCAATGGCATCAAAAAGAAAAGCTACTGCATCTTGGTGTTCTCATAGAATATATGCAAGATGCTGGTGACAGTATCATGTGATGGTTTGGATGTGAAGTCTCCGGAATGCCTACAGAAAGCTCAGGGATTCCTACTTCACTTTCCCATGGTTCTCCCCTCGTGGAATCCTTCTCTGGAGCTCTCTCTCTTATGAGGCTGCACATCCTTGAAATTTTGAAGAGCAGTACATGGCCTGGCAGGAGTCTCGCTGGGCAGCCTCTGCATGACAGCAGAACCCAGGCATCCACAAGAGAAGGTGAGCACTCCATGAAGAGGAGGAGCTGGAGCTGGGTTTAGATGATGAGCTGGAATGTGAGCTGAGTGGTGTGGAAATCACCAAGGAGCTCTCCTGCCTGTACTTTGCAGAGACTGAGAACGAAGACCAGACCGAGATAGAGAAGGCAGGGCTACAGTGACAGCACAGCTGGATGCTGATGGCCTGCATGAATGTGAATGCTGACCACTGGCCTGTCCTATAACCTCCAGCAGTCTGTGGATCCCCCATCTGAGAAGCCCAGGGAGCGATAAGAAGTGTCCATGGAGGACGAGTACTGTGACAGAAGCAGCCTAAGTACCGCCTAGTGTTTCACATGTTTAGTTTCCTTCTTTTAAACCTTCCTGCATGTCACAAAAGCCTTAAGACACGTGTAATTCATTCATTCATTCATTCATTTCTTTTGAGACCAGTTCTCATATAGTCCAAGCTAGCCTCAAACTCTTAAGTCTTCCTGCTTCCACCTCCCAAATTCTAGTTTACAGATGAGCACCCCACACTGGACTCTAATCCACATATTCTCACTGACTATCACCCATTGGGTCCCTCTGAAAATGATGCAAGTGTACAGTAAAGCAAATATCAATTGGCAGCATTTTCCGTATTAGTGAATCATAAAACCTGTTTTAGAATTAATGGCACCTTTTAATTAATGACACATGATATTTATATAAAATCATAATTATATCTATACTTTCAAGTGACTTGCTAAAAGATATAATTTGAAGAATTGAAATGATGACTCAAAGGTTAAGAGCATTTGCTGCTCTTGGAGAAGAGCTTGTTCAGTTTCTGGTACCTAGGTGGTGGCTCAAAACCATCTATAACTGCAGTTACAGAGGATCCACCACCCTCTCCTACTTCTGTGGGCAGGGCACAAATGTGATGTACAGACATACATACAGGAGAAGTATTTACACACATAAAAATAAGATAAATAAATATTTTAAAAATGATGCTAGTCCTTTGATAACTTAAGAGCAATCAATCTGGCTACATTTTTCTTGTCTAAAGAGAAGCAATGCAAATCATTTTATTTTATGCTTGAAATTTAAATCATTAATTAATCAGGAGAATTTTAAAAGGATAAAATGCTAATAATTTTACACAGCCCCACCTAAGACAGGGTTTCTCTGTGTACCCCTGGCTGTCCTGGAACTCACTTTGTAGATCAGGCTGACCTTGATCTCAGAAATCTTTCTGCCTCTGCCTCCTGGGTGCTAGAATTTAAGCATGTGCAACCCCTCTTACTAAGAGTCCTGTTTTTAAAAGAAACCCTAATTATGATTCTTATAATTGTCCATGTTTGAAATGTATCATCATTATTTTAAGGTGGACTTCAATTGAATTACTTCTCTCAAGAGACCACATTTGGAAATCATGGTGATTCCCACTTACACTAGAAGCTCACATTTCAGACTGGCGCTGACACCGTGAAAAGACAATGACCAGGAAGTTCAACTATAATCCTAAATTTCTGCTTTTTAATTCCTGTTAATCTTGTCAATAGATGTTAAATTCTGCCATTTTTATACAAGAAGAGAATGTAAACTTCCAACATTTCTAATCACTGTCTCTAGTAACTTTTGCGTTTCTTTTGCAGCCAGACATTTTCAGACTTGTTTCAATCTTCTGTCCATTACTTTTCTCTTTCACTACTTACAAGCTGTGTTCCTCAAGGACATATGTCTCTTGTGATATTGAAAATGGAGACATAGCTAAACTGGGAAGAATGAGTGGTCAGGGAAGGCCTTTCTTTTTGCCAATTTCATGACATTTGAAGAAGGATCAGAAGGACGAGGAGATGGTCCTCCTTTTTAGAAAGGATAAACCCCTGAGTCAGGAAAGAGAAATGAGCTTGGTGTGAGTGAAATGAACATGTATCAGATCTAGAGATGGTGACCAGATGTCCTTTGAATGTATGTGGCCATGGGGACAGGCATTTAAAGAGAGAGAGCATACAGGTAAGTATCCACTAAGTTCTCGAGTCGTGTAACATTTAGGTTTGGATGTTGAACACCTCGCAAAGCCTTATGTTAGGTTTGATCTCTGAGTGATGTTATTAGGAAAGCTTGGAGGTGTAGGGACTACGTGATTTGTCTTCAGAAGATCATTGGAGGGGAATTACACATGGTACACAAACATACATGCTGGAAATCACTTATATACATAAAATTAAAACAAATAAATATTAAAATTTATTCAATTATTTCTAATTATCTCATGGGTGATTAATAGATTTAGTCTGAGGATAGAATAACATTTTACACAAATTAAGTCTTTTCCACAGTTAGGTAAGTCACATGCCATATTATTCTGTATAGTTCGACTTGAAAGTAGACTTGGAAATTAAGAAATAAATCATTTATTAAACATAAATATTGAATTGAGTTAGGCATTGTTCTTCTCAGTTTACATTCAAGGACACATATGTAGAAATGCTAAGTAATAATTTGTTTATAGTTTTTTTCAAGTTGGAATATGAAGCCAAGCAGTTTGACTCCACAGCCAACTCTACTGTGAAATTATCCAGGGTATCACAGCATCAGCTCAGCTCACCATTATCTCATAGAAGTTCCAGCACTGCCTCGCCTCTTAAGGAATATTATTTTAAGATGTATTACATTTGTTTATGCTGTGGAACATTTGTTTAATGATGCAAAGATGTGTTGCATTCTTTTATGTTGCATTTGTTTAACTCTGTGAAGCTGTGTTACTTTACCTACCTAAAACACCTGATTAGTCTAACAAAGAGCTGAATGGCTGATAGCAAGGAAGGAGAAAGGATAGGTGGGACTGGCAGGCAGAGAGAATAAATATGAGAAATCTGGGGAGAAGAGAAAAAGGAGGAAGAAAAGAAGGAACCAGTCAAACAGCCACACAGCCAGACATGGAATTAGGAGGAAAGAAAAAATATTCAGAAATAGAGAAAGTTAAAAGCCCAGAGGCAAAAGATAGATGGGATAATTTAGGTTAAGAAAAACTGAGCAAGAAACAATCTAAGCTAAGGCTGGGCATTAATAAGAAAGAATAAGCCTCCATGTGATTTATTTGGGAGCTAGGTGGTGGGCCCTCAAAGAACAAAGAGCCAAAGAGTAAAAAAAAAAAACAACTACATTTTGGCTTCCAACGTGGGCCTAGAGTAAAAAACAAAAAACAAGAAAACAACGACAAAAAAATACAAACAATACTCACCTATTTTCATCTTTCCATTAACATTTTTATACAAAATTTACAAGTATGTTATACAGAGAAATGGGACACTCAATAAGATAACCAGTATATATATAAACAGAAAGGAACTCAAACTGTTTTGAGATGGAAAAAGAAGTCAGGACTGTGTATAGTATACTAATGTTTGTATAGATAGAATATATACTCGTATATTATGTAAAAGAGTTAAAAATGGCATATTCAGGTGCAGTTCATCAATGGTTTGCTTTCAAAAGTATAGGCAGGGTCAAGAAAAATCAAGACAGAAGTGGCTGAGATAGCTGTCAGCCCTTAACTGTCAGAGAGGAATAGTCTGCAGATCTGAGAAGGCAGGAGAAGGGGCAGAGGTGTTACCACAGAAGACTGTCCATCAGAGCGCTCACCTGTGCTAGAGAATCAGAGCTATTAATAGTTTCACATTCAACAAGGAAGGGGTCCAAGGAGCACTCAAAATGTTTTCCCTCCCTCTCTTTCATCTCCTGTTCAGGTTTCTCTTCCCTCTTCCCTGTATTGCCCTTGTCAACCTGGAAAGGGTCTATTTAATAAAATTCTAATTGGCCAGAGCCAGGCAGAAAGTAAAGTCAGGGAAACCAGACTAAGAGAATTCTGGGAAGAGGAAAGGCAGAGACACAGCCACCAGCCAGATGCAAAGGAAGAAAAGACAGACAAATCTTTACAGTGTAAAAAACATCATCCCACAACAGAACAGGATTAGATTCATAGAGGAACCAAGAAAATGACACTCAGGAGGCAGAGACAGGCTGATCTCTGTAAGTTTGAGGCCAACCAGGTTACATAGCCAGCTCCAGACCCTGTCTTTAGGAAGAAAGATCATACAGGTTTTTTTATATACTTCATATTCACACAGCCCTTTTCTGATATGTTTTATATTGACATTCTAAGTCTGTAAGGTACTTTGGCCCCAACTCAGAATCAGTATGTATGCATGGTTGTTTAGACTATTTTAGCTTTTACCTAACATAATGTCCCAGCTCCACGAACCTGCCCAAAACACCTACCACCTTACATTTGGTCAACATGATTTCTTAGGCTCTTCTGGACTGTTAGTTTCTCAGAATGTCCTCATTTTTTAGTGACATTAACAAGTTTGAGAACTCACCAAGTATCTTTTAGGCTGTTACTCTGTTGGGATCTGTCTGAAACTTTATGTGGTTAGATTGGGGTTCTGTTTTCTTGGACAAATCGCAGAGACAAAGTACCACTTTCAGCTCTCAGCGCAGGGATATAGTCAACGGGCTTATCGTTGTTGAAACTGGCCTTCAGGTTGATTTTGGCAAGGTTCTGGGCTCATGCTTAAGGATCAGGGTGTTAGCTGCACATCCTTGAAGGCAGAATATCTACGTGGATTTTTTTGAAATTCTTTTCCATGGGAAGTTTGTTTCTTCTTTCTCATTTCTTGATTTATTCAATCATTTATGTCACTAGGGGATCGTGTATATTTTATTTTATGTTTTAAATGATGACTTAGTACAATTTAAAAAACAAAACTGAAATCATATTGTCCCACCTTTGCTTGTTAGGAACTTCTTGGTTGGATTCTTTGTGTACCCCCACCAGCACAGGGAGTATTTTGTTTGTTTCTGAGTTTGGGAGGGGGTTCACTTCCTTACCATCTGGCACTATATGATATTGCAGACTTACCTTACATATTTCTTGTTCTGGTCCAAGAATGAGCTCTTTCTATACAAGGAGCTGACAGCTGGATGTGCTCATTACTACTACAGTGTTGTTTTATGACCTCTCAAATGATCAATCCAAGAATGTGTGTGTGTGTGTGTGTGTGTGTGTGTGTGTGTGTGTGTGTGTGTTATCCAATATTTATATACTCATGTCTTGGGAGCTATTGGGGGCTGTGGACCCCTGGACCCTGAATTCCCTATGAGCGGCTTGTTTTTCCTGTGTTTTCCTCTGCTCTGAGCAAAACAACTTGTTTTCCTCTCCCCTGATGGCAGGGAAATGGGTTCTGATTGGTCTGCAGCTGAAAGAGCCTGAGAGCTGTGTCATAGCTATCAGATAAGGATTCCTATATAAAGCTTACCCTGAGCTCAATAAAGTTGGCATTCTTGTATCAAGGATGTCCCATGTCCTTGTCTCTTTGTCTGTCTCTGTCTCTGTGTCTCTGAGTGTTTCAATATCCAGACTCTTGTCTGGAGACTCACAAACAGTAACAGTAGCGCTAATTGTCCTGCAGTGTAGGCACCACCCTGCAGGTGTAGAACTTTTTACTCACATGACCATCACTATCTTATTTTTTTTAAATCTTTTTTTAAATCTTATTATAATTATATATGTATGCACATGCATGGTGATGATGATGTTGTTGCTTTGGATGTGCATGTGTGCTATGACACCCATGTGGAAGTCAGAGAAACTGCTTCTCTCCTTATCCCTTTACATAGGTTCTAGGGATCACTCAGATTTGCCCAGTGAGTACCTTTTCCCACCAAACCGTATCACCACCCCAACTATCTATTAAGCTAAATATAAACTAGTACTAATGAAGAGACATCTTATTATTCAGTATCTCATACTGTTTATCTGCACTTTGTATGCAATTCTATAATTGAAAAAGAATGACCATGATGCTTGAAATGGCATACTTGCATGAAAAATTGTATACACATCTATCTTGACAGTTGTAGATTGCTAGATGCAATTATAATAATACTCTACTGCTGTGGGATAATGCTTTTATACAGTAAAGATTTGTCACTCCTATTGGTTTAATAAAACACTGATGGGACAGTAGCCAGGCAGTAAGTATAGGCAGGGCTACCAAACTTGGAGAATTTTGGGAAGTGGAAAGGTAGAGCCGCAGTTGCCAGCCAGACACAGAGGAAGCAAGATGTGAGGTAAAAATTCATGAGCCTCGTGGTAAAATGTAGACTAATAGAAATGGGTTAATTTAAGTTGTAAGAGCTAGTTATAAATAAGCCCGAGTTAATAGGCCAAACAGTTTGCAATTAATATTAAGCCTTAGAGCAGTTATTTGGGAGCTTGTGGGAGAGAAACCTCTAGTTACACTCTATTGAAAAGGTGCACACATTAAGGCTGGAGAGATGACTCTGCAGTCAAGTCCATGTTTTTTACACTGCTGGGGGTAAACTCAAGGTCATATAGGAATACAAGCTCTTTAAGTGCTCTACACTAATCCACTATCCCAAACCAACCCCATCCCCAGTATAATGGTCTGCTCTGTCCCTTTAAGAGACAAGTCACGCCCACTCCTTCCCTGTATGCTGAGTCAAACTGATCTTCGGCTTCCTGAAGTCCTTCCTTTCTGCCTCCCTCTCAAAGAGGCAGTTTCTGTCTCTCCTCACTTCTCTCCTTCCACCTTCTACTTCCCTCTCTCTGTGCCCCTCTCTCTGCTCTTCTCCCTCTCCTCTTCCCTTCCATAACCTGCTAAATAAATATCCAACCTCACTCTACATGGTGTGCCTATCCATGACACTGCCTGGCTTCAGGCAAAGGTCACACAAAGGCTCTATAGGTGTTCTAAAACTTTTGGGAGCTACTTCAGAGAGCATATATGGTAAGCAGAGCCTTTGTGTGGTCTTTGCCTGAACCCAGGCAGAAGTCTGAGACAGGAGGACTGTTGAAGTCTAGGAGGAAAACCTTGTCTCCAAAACAACAAACAAAAGAATGTGGGTGTCTTTCATTCTATCCTTAGTTTTTAAATCTTTCAAAATGGCTCTCCATTTTCATTAACACTCTCTTCTTTTTTATTTATTTATTTATTTATTTATTTATAAAAATTTCCACTTCCTCCCCTCCTCCCCATACCCTCCCATTCCCCCCCACTCCTTCTCCCCCCCCACTCCTTCTCCTCCTCCCTCTCCAGTCCTAAGAGCAGTCAGGGTTTCCTGCCCTGTGGGAAGTTCAAGTTCCTCCCCTCTCCCTCCAGGTCTAGGAAGGTGAGCATCCAAACAGACCAGGATCCCAAAAAGCCAGTACATGCAGACAAAACAGGACCCAGTGCCATTGTCAATGTGATATTGGAAGTAGACATTGACACCCTCTTTATCTAGACTTATGGGGCTATGCTTCTTTGTTTGGGGAACTGGTGGCCCCACCTTTTCTATTCCTAGCCCTTTACTGGCTTGCTTTAAGTATTCCAGTGATAGTGGCTTCCCTAATGGTCCAACAAGGTAGATGTTGTTCCTACAGATGCTTTCAACACTTGCCACACTGGAAGGTACTTTTCTGGATCTAGTAATAAACTAGAAAATCCCTGAAGATAAAGACTTTACTGAAGCATTGAGGAGTAAAAATAGAATACCTTGATGTAGTTCAACCCTTACTCAAAAGAATTTATATCTGAGCATTACTTAAAGGAGTTTATATCTATCTTAGTGTGGTTATCTATCTTAGTGTGGTGGGATAAAACACCATTGCCAAAAATAACTTGGAGAGCATGTTCGCTAATTTTGTGTCACATGCTAGAGTCATCGGCGGGGCGGGGGGGGCAGTTGAGAAAATGCCTCTGTAAGATTGAGTTATAGGCAAGCCTGTAGGACATTTTCTTAAGTAGTTATTGCTGTGGAAGGACCTAACCCATTATGGGTAGTGACATCCCTGGACTGGTGGTACAGAGTTCTATTTAAAAAAAAAAAAGCAGGCCAGCTGGTTGTTGGTGGTACATGCCTTTAATTCCAGCACATAAGAGGCAAAGGCAAGTCTGGTCCACAGTGTGAGTTCCAGGACAGTTAGGACTGTTTTACAGAGAAACCCTGCCTCAAAAAGAGAGAGGGAGAGAGAGAGAGAGAGAGAGAGAGAGAGAGAGAGAAAGTAGGCTGAACAAGCTATGGGAAACAAGCCAGTAATCAGCATGACTCCAGGGCCTCTGTATTGGTTCCTGCCTCCAGGTTCCTGCCTTGGTTGAGTGTCTGTCTTCACTTCCTTCAATGACGAACAGTGATACAGAAGTGTAAGTCAAACAAACCCTCTCCTCCCCAAGTTGCTCTGCATGGTATTTCATCACAGAAATAGAAACCGTAACTAAGACCGAGAAGAGTCTATTTCATTTTACATTTCCAGGTAACAGTCCATCACTAGGGCAAGAACTCAAGGCAAAGCTGAGTCAGAAGCCGTGAAGGAGTGCTGTTTCCTGTTTTCCTACATAACTCAGGGCACTGGAGACTTGATGGCTCATCCCTAGGTACTGGTATCTCAAATAAGCTTGGTTATTCAGCTCAGCTAGGCTGTACCTTCAACAACAGCTACTCCTTGCCTCTTTTCAGGGACTCTGACCCTGCTACATGATGCCAAGCCTCAACTTTTCACTATAACTCGCTCAAACCCGGGGCTTTTACTCCAGCTGAGGCTGTACCTTTGGCATTTTCTGGCCTCTTATAGAACCAAGTCTCAGCTGCTCTCCGTGATCCCTTCATGCTTTCAAAACCAATGTCAGAAGGAGAACTCACATATTACCAAGTTTAGCTTCTAGGTACAGCCTTTGGACCACATCTGTGTTCTGACCCTAAGGAAACACTTCCTGGAATATTTGACCTCTGTGATTCTAATCATTTCCTTTTTTATTTTTTTTAAATTTATCATTTCTTAGTCATAACTAGATCTTCATCAGTATTGATTGTCCCAGTAAAGCAAAGGTTTAACTTTAGTGGTTCTAGTCTCTTCTTAATTATAATTGATTCTTCAGTCCCAGCTGACTAGAACCACAGAGTTTTAATGAAAAATTTTGAATGGTCCTAATAGAGTCTTTATGGAACGCTCAGATTTCCCCATTAAACTTCATAAGGTGGGCCTCCATCTTCGGCACTGCTGTCAGCATTATATTCTAAGTTCCCACAATAGCCCATTAAACTCTGAGCACTCAATGGCTTTTCTAGGCCAAAGTTCCACATTCCTTCCCCAAACATGATCAGATCAGCCACAGAAATATTACATGAACCTAGTAGCAAAATCTGCATTCGTCAGAGTTTCTATTTCTGTGATAAAACCCCATGACCAAATACAACTCGTGGAGGAAAGGGGTTTTTTTGGCTTACACTACCACTTTATAGTCCACAGTGGAAGGAGGTCAGGGCAGGAATCTGGAGGCTGGAAATGAATCAGAGTGGAGGAATGCTGCTTACTGACTTGATTGCAAAGACTTGCTCAGCTTGGTTTCTTATACAACTAGGGACCACCTGGAGTGTGGTGGAACCACCCAGAGTGAGCTGTCCCTATCCCTATTGATCATGAAGTGAGAAAATTTCCACACAGGTTTGCCCACAAACCAATCTGGTGCAAGCATTTTTTTTTCAAGTGTGGTTCCCTCTTCCCAAATGACTCTAGCTTGTGTCAAGTTGAGAAAAAAGCAGCCAGCACACTGTCATATGATATAATATCCTATTATAAAGATAATCATGGATTCCTGTTCATTGCACTCTGTTCACAAGAGCTAGGAAGTGGAATACCTATCATACGATGCATCATGATAATGTGGTACACATACACAATGGAATTTGGTGTAAAGACAGATTAAATTATAAAGTTTAGAAGAAAATAGATAAAAGTGGAAAACATTACATTGAGTGAGGTAACCCAGGCCACAAAGGACAGATGCAGAGTGAGCCCTTGGGGTTAGGGAGACTCCTTAGGAGGAAGTGGGATATAGAACATACATAATATAAAAATAGAGTCAGAGAATACTGGAGGTGAAGATGTCTAAGTGGAGATGGGGGTAGGGAGATGGCGAGGAAGAGGGGGAGAGTTAGCCAAAACTAGGATGTATAAAAAAGCCACATAGAAACTTAATGTAAGCTAGCTTAAATATATATTTAAATTAATAATGTATATTTAAATTATACACATGCATATATATTTAAGAATTTTAGTGCAGTATTGGTGTGGGAGGTCCTTCTGTCTATGTGTTGCTTTTATTGGTTAATGAATAAAGAAACTGCCTTGACTGGTTGATAGGACAAAACTTAGGTAGGCAGGGAAAACTGGACTGAATGCTGGGAGAAGAAAGGCAGAAAGAGAGACACTAAGGATCCACTGCCAGAGTAAGACATGCCGAATCTTTGCTGGTAAGCCACTGCCATGTGGCAATACACAGATTAATGGAGATGGGTTAAATTAAGATGTAAGTGTTAGCCAATAAGAAGCTAGAGTTAATGGGCCAATCATTGATTTATATGATATAGTTTCTGTGTGGTTATTTTCGGGCCAAACTAGCCGGGCGGCCTGGACGAACAAGGGGGCCCTCCTCCTACTCAATATCCTGCATAAGTAGATGCTGATTATCGTAGAAGCAGCTACAGATTATTAAAATCCCAATGCTAGGTATGATACCTTCTGAGTTGTTGGACAGTGAGTTAAGAAGTTCCCAAAACAATGTAGGGATTTGCTGTTACTTCTGCCTGTCTTTCAGTACTTAGACCTATTGCTGAGAACATCAAATACTTTGACTGCAAAACATAAAGAATTGAGCTGGAACTGACCTAGACACTTCCTGTCTATTGGCTAGCTTCCACAGTGACAGAACGTACTATGGGGGGGTCATTGTGGTGGTTCGAATGACAATGGACCCCATAGGCTTGTGTATTTAAATTCTTGGTCCCCATTTGGTAGGACTATTTGGGAAGAATTAGGAGGTGTGTCACTAGCGGTGGGATTTGTGGTTTCGAAAGTTCACACCATACCCAGTTAGCTAGCTGTTTGTTTTATGCTTATAGATCATTGGTCAGAAAAGTTTCTGTTTACAGTGGGTGACAGTTAATGCAGAGATTCATAACTGATCAAAACACTGAGAATAAATGACTGTTGAATGCTCAGTCCTAAACAGAGGATCAATATCCTCCCTCCCAAAGTTCAAGGAACATTCTGAAAGAGGGCACAGAAAGAATGTAAGAGCCAAAAACATGTCAAGGAGTGCGGTGAAAGGCTATCCTCTGGATATAACATGGCTGTTGCACACATAAAACTCAGAGCAGCAGTGGGGATCCATCTAACAGCCTGTGTAAGACTAGCCCCCATTAACATTCTACCAGGGATAGGGAGGGGCCTCATAAGTAGCTCTCTGAGTAGTGATTGGTAGTTAATGGTTATTGGGGAGGATAAGTCATAGTCCTCAGTGATGTAGCCACTGGTAAATTACCCTTGCTCAAGTACACATTTTACACACACACACACACACACACACACACACACACACACACCCCAGGCGAGAAGTGGGAGGAAAGCAAGGGGGACTTGTTGAGAACAGGGATTCAGGGAGGGAAGAGAATAAAATGATAATGGGGAGGTATATGACCAAACTACATCAGATACATGTTTGTAATTGTGATGAATAAATAAAAGCTTTTAATCAGAAAAAAAGGAATGTTTCATCAGAGTCAGACTGACTGAGTTTCAGTTAGGGATCTGTTATTTCCATATCTATGACCTTGGAGAAGTTATTTAGTTTTCTTTGGCCTAATTTTATCATCTTTAAAATAAGACTGTGTGAGAATAGTGTTTATCTCATAATGTTGGTGTGAGAATTAAATTAAAAGCCTGGCACATAGTAAGTGCTTGGTAAATGTTAACTATTAAAGCTGTGTTCTACAGCCCCATTGGCTGGGTAAGGTAGGTGTTGGTGTATTTTGAACTTCATTCCAGAAAAAGGTACATGAGTGTATGTATATATGTTATTTGATATTGCCAGGAATAGCTACTTTTATCTGTCAAAATTTTCTTCCTAGCACGCTCTTTTGAGTCACTGATTTGGCTTTTAAGGAAGCTAAAGGTTGATAATTGGGAGAACAGCCAGGAAAACTTACCCACAGCTTCTGAGTCACACGCTGAGCAAATCTGGCAGCATAAACTTCAAACTGCCTTCTGTTTCTAATCACTTTTCTTCCCAATTTAGTTTCTCCTACACAAGGGGATTATAATTCATTTTCATTGCAGAAACCATGAAGATGTCACAGAATGAAAACGACTTTCAAGTGGATGGAGCCCATATCTTCTGGGCATTGCTTTTGGTTTTAACCCATGTTCTAACCGATACAGACTCTCTTGCTTGGACTGGGAATGTCCTTCATCTAAAGCTGCTGGCAAAGTTTCAAACAAGTTTCTTTGCTCGTAGATACCTCTGAAATTCTGAAAATTAAATTAAAAAAAAAGGCTGGGACAGCATTTAGTTTTTTAAAGAAACCTTTTGTTTGGTTGGTTTTAAAATATATTTATTTCATGTTTAATTTTGTGTGTGTGTCTGTGTGGACATATGTGCAGGTGTCTGAGGAGGCCATAGGCACTGGATACCCTGTGAAGCTGAAGTTATAGGTGGTTGTGAGCCACCTGATTAAAGGACCAGACTTGGCACAGGACACACGAAGACCAAGTTCTCAGCTTGCAGGAGATTTATTTGCACCAGAGGGACAAAGACATGGGATAGGAGACAAGGGAAAGAGGAGAAAAGGAGCAGGGGAGAGGAGAAAGAGATATTTGCCCTGGAGGGACAAAGGCGTGGTCATAGACAAAAGGCAGTTTATAAAGAAAAGGGGGAACCCCATGCTAGGATGATTTGGTTTGTTTTAATTGGGCACATCATTAAGGGAGCCAAAAGGAGACGTTTGATTGCTGGACTTCAGTACTTTGATAGCCGGGCTTTGATGGTCAGCCTCAGGAGTGGGAAGTGGCCAAATAAGGGAATAGACCTTGGTGGTTAGCTTTTGGAAAGCAATCAACAGTATAGCAAGGCAGTGTGTGTGTGTGTGTGTGTGTGTGTGTGTGTGTGTGTGTGTGCGCGCGCGCGCAGATGCACATGGTCTTACTCAGTGTGTGTGTTGTGTGTGTGTGCAGATGCACATGGTCTTAGTGTGTGTGTTTTGTGTGTGTGTGTGCAGATGTACATGGTCTTAGGGTGTGTGTTTTATGTGTGTGTGTGTGTGTGCAGATGTACATGGTCTTAGTGTGTGTGTGTACAGATGTACATGGTCTTAGTGTGTGTGTTGTGTGTGTGTGTGCAGAAGCACATGGTCTTAGTGTGTGTGTGTGCAGATGCACAACGCTATTGACACATTTGGGGGGTAGAGTAGGGCACTGAGTGTCGTGCGCTATTTCTTTCTTATTCCTTTGAAACATGGTCTCCCATTGAGCTCAGAGCTGAGCTGATGGCCAGTAAGCGCCAGAGATCCTATCTCCACCTCTCATCTCCTAGAGTTCTTGGGCTACTGGTGCATGTGCACTCACATCCATGTTCACTCACATCCATGTTCACTTACATCCTACTTTTTGGATGGGTGTCAGGAGCCTTGAACTCAGTTCCTCACACTTGCACAGCAAATAACCTTACCCTACTGAACCCTCTTCCCAGCCCTGACCTTTTTCATAACAACAACAACAACAACCTCATATACTGTTTTGCTCTCACCCTGTTGTCTACCAGGTATGATATGGGCTTGAAGCTATCATTACAGGAGGACTCACGAGATTCCCTGAATCTCAGACGACACATAAACCATTAACAATGCTGGGGCGGGGGACCAGAAGAGCCCTTCACAGCCCTAAACTTGGCCGTGTTCCTGTAAGTGACCTTTCACCTATACTGATGGAAATAAATCATATAAACTTGTTGGTCCAACTAGTTAGACTTGGGTGGGATTGTTTCATTGCTCTAACGCTGCCCTGTCTCTGTGAGAGGAATAGAAATAGAGTTCCAAGAAAAGTCATGACAGAACCAAAGATGAATATGGGAAAAGCAGTTGCATGGCCCCTGATGTGGATGGTAGAATGTGCAGGAAAATGATCTGAGGATGGAACATCTGCAGGGCAACTGCAATACAACCAGCATTCCCTGTGTCATATGTAGTGGTGTACCTTTCTGTTACGGGGCCAGCTGTCTTACAGCTCCTGATATGGGTTACAAGTCATGCCATTGAAGCTGAGCTGTCTGAAGATGGAGAGTGTCTGTGTTGGGGGGTAGGGTTCAGAGAAACTGTTTTCTTCTTTATGGTGTGGATTAATTCTTTGATGAATGGAATCAACCACATGAATCTGGGGACTTCCAGAAAATAGCTGAAGAGCTATAAAATATATTTCAACTTCTGAAAGTATCATTCATGGAAGATCATATGTGAGAGGATCCCAAGAGGAAGACAGTTGCACAGCCTCATCTGTGGGTCATGAGACATGCAACCAAGACTTTTCTGTGTGCCCAGAAAGAACTTGCTTGCACGAACAAGGAATCATAGAAGAGATATGTGGGTACTAGTGTCTGCACTAACCTATGAATTGGTAGGAAAAATGGGTAAAGGGAGGATGAGAGACACATGTTAGCTTGGTATTTATCATGGCTCGTGGGGTGTTAGAAAGAATAGAAACTAGATCTATGTAAATGTATTAGAGTCTTTCATGTCATCTAAAAACATGGAAATCATGGGAAGATTTGGACATTGAGAGAGTGAGGTGACCCTGGTGGAAGATGCTCATGGGGTCCAAACTTTGATACAGAGGAAGGGAAAAATCTCTGATTCAGAATGCTTATGGGGCACTCAATAGAGGCCCAGTACAGTAAACTATGGTAATCAGGGACTACAGTGCCTTTGAACTTCTTGGATTGAAAGACTTCTAAAAAATAAAATGTCAGCCAGATGGTAGTGACCCCAGCCTTTAATCCCAGCATTTGGGAGGCAGAGGCAGGGGAATGTCTGTGAGTTCAAGGGCACCCTGGTCTACAGAGCAAGTTCCAGGACAGGCTCCAAAGCTACACAGAGAAATCCTGTCTTGAAAAAAAGTCTCTCACAGCTTGGCTCATGAGGCTGTGGGACAAAGGATGAAGGATGCCATGGGTAGTACTCACCCTGCTAGGGAAGAAACTGCATAGTCTGTGTCAATACAAGGAGAAGAGTGTCCTGACTGGTCAGTTCCCGTGAGTCATCACTGCTTGAAGTTCTCACCAATGTCAAACTGGAAGGCATAGGAGAAAGGACAGGATGTACTGGCGGATCCAGGACTGTAAGGGGTAATGTTTCATACCCAGCTTACTAGCCAGGTAGAGCTGTGTTCACAGGAGAGTTGAGAAGAAAATGAATGGATTCAGTAGGGGCCTCAACACTACCAAGTGTGAAGTCTCAGTAGCTTTCCTAAGCTCTCTGGTGGTTCATAATCTTTATAAGACTGGAGAAGCTAACATAGATCTGAACTACTTAGACTAGCATGTAAAATATGTTTGCAAAGTGCTAAAGCAATCAACAGGAGTAATGGAGAAACAAACAACAACAAAACTCGCAAGAAAACAAGGGCAGAGTTCAGGTCTCTCAAATGTAAATGTGGTGAAATGTGTTGAGCAGGCAGGAGTTCACTATGGGAAAAATTATAATCAGCCAAGTTCAGTGAGCATGAACCTCGAGAGTCCTTTAAACACAGTAGTTCTCAACCTTCCTAATGCTCTGACCCTTTAATACAGTTTCTCACATTGTGGTGACCCCAACTGTCATTTATTTCATTGCTACCTAACAACTGTAATTTTGCCTCTCTTATGAATCATAATATAAATATCTGATATGCAACCACCCCAAAGGGTCATGACCCACAGATGGAGAACCACTGCTTTAAAGCATGAACGCTGATCCACAGGCCGTGTTTGTTCCACAGGTAAGCATTTCTCTCTCCAGGGTGTGCTGTAGACATCTCTCCTTCAAGAAAGCAGGCTGATGGTGGAGACTGCCTACTAGGGCTCTGTCAGAAGCAAAGTGGCCAGTGGAGAAGCAGCAGACACAGCACAGGCACAGAGCTTGCCAGCCTGACCCAACCAACCACCTCCATATGAGGGACAGCAGGTCACAGCATGCTGGTTTTCTTCTGGCCTGAGTCCAGTCAACCAGTACAACCTAACTTCACTGTTCTCCATAGAGACACAGAATGAGGAGGCCAAAGGACTCAATAGAAAATGACTGGTTTACAATAAGCCAAGTAAAATAACTCTGCTGTTATACCCAACTTTGTTCCTTTAAGAGAACAAATGACCTTAGCAACAGGATCTCCTCCTTGTTCCCCCCAGCCCCCAGCATTCCCTTAGCTACTGAATCCCAACACCAATTGGCATTTTATTGTAACAAATGGTGGCAGACCTTCAAAGATCCTGCATGCCTTCTGTAAAACAGATTTCATTACATAATGCTAACCTATGTTTTACAGATTTGGAAAAACACTTGAAAGAGGTACAAGCACATCTAAAGGAGTGAGGATGGGGAATTAGTCAACAAAGGATGCAGGAGTCAGGCACAGTTGTGAAACTCTTGGGGAAATTATGGTTTGTAAGGCACATATGATACCTGACAAGGTAACTGAAAAAAATCAAAATAAAAATCTTACAACAGCCTGTGTTTGTAAATATAAAAATATGTTAGAAACACAAATTCAGAAGATACACTGCATGGCAAGGGGAAAAGCATATTTGCAAAACAAGGTTGTTACTGCCAGGGATGACCTACTTCTTTATGATTAGATAAGGAGGCCATAAAACAAGGTCATTCATGTCAGGGCAATTTACCTCCCTATGAGGTATTGGTTAAGGAGGCTCTCTGCCACAATATAAGCCATGTCCACTGATGTTAGCAAAACCCTATTTTAGATGAAACAATACACTTTGTAGAATGGGGAAACTAGGCAGCGGGGACTGGTCTAGATGCTCCCTTTTAACTTAGACTCTATAAAGGTTGCCAAAGAATTATTGCTCTTTCTTGGCTATAGACTTCTGTGTTAACCAGGTAAAATGTACCCACCTGTACAACAGCAGCACAACTGTTGTGGGCACAATCTACTATTTTGCAGCTGGGTTTAAGGCCTGTTCCATAGGTGAGAATGCAGCTCTGATACCATAATCCAAAGCAAAATCCTATGGCTGGGGAAATCAAAGACTCCACCAGGTAGGCTAACTGCTATTGTTTTGTTAAGTGGATGTGATAGACCTGTCAAATGCCTTTTAAAGATTTGTAGTTATCTCTTGGGTATATACCCAAGAGTGGAATTGGGTCTTTGAGCCTATTATTCGTGATCCTAGAGAAGCTGGATAGGAGGGTGAACCTGAAGAAAATTCAGGTAGTTTTCCTCCTGGAGATTGGAAATAGACAAGAGTCCCAGGTAACCTCGGGTGCATGGGGGGGTAGGAGGGTTGTTGGAAGGGGAGAGGGTTAGAGAGAAGGGAGCAGGGGAGGAATGGGGAATGCTCGGAGGACTGGGAGGGGAGGGGAGGGAGGAAGGATAGATATGGGATCAGGGAAGAATATATCTCAACTAAGGAGTCAGTTTAGGGTTTACTAGAGACTTGATTATAAATGGGATCCCAGGTCCAAGGAGAGATCCCCAGATTGTTCTCTGGACAGAGGAGAGGATGCCAGAACCGGCCTTGGCCCATAACCATACTGATGAATATTTTGCTTATCACTATAGATCCTTCATCTGGCGATGGATGGAGATGGAGACGGAGACCCACATTGGAACACTGGACTTAACTTCCTAGGTCCAAATGAGAAGCAGAAGGAAAGAGAACGTGAGCAAGGAAGGCAAGATCAGAGGGAACCTTCATCCGACGATGGATGGCGATACAGACGGAGACCCACATTGGAGCACCGGACTGAGTCCCCCAAGGTCCATATGAGGAGCAGAAGGAGGAAGAACATGAAAAAGGAAATCAGGACCGCGAGGGGTGCGATCACCCACTGATACAAGGGGACTGATCTAATGAGAGTTCACTAAGGCCAGTTGACTGGGACTGAGCGAGCACGTGATCCAGCCAGATTCTCTGAATGTGGCTGGCCCGGAGTCTTTCTGAAAAGCCATTGACAATGACACTGGGACTTGTTTCCTCTGCATATACTGGATTTTTGGGATCCAGTCTGTTTGGATGCTCACCTTCCTGGACCTGGAGGGAGGGGGGAGGAGCTTGAACTACCCACAGGGCGGGAGACCCTGACTGCTCTTGGGGATGGAGAGGGAGGAGGGGAGGGAGTGGGGGGAGTGGGAGGGGGTTGGGAGGAGGGGCGGAAATGGAGACTTTTGTCTTTTAATAAACTTTTAGAAAAGAAAAATAAAAGATTTGTAGTTATACTCATAGACTACTGTTCCTATCAACATTAGTGGAAGGACATTTCTTTTAAAGTGGGCATAGTTACTGTGGTGACTCATAATTAGTCAAACTTAGTGTTGCTGTGGGTTGTAATATTGCTTGGCATAGCAACCTGACGCTCAGAGATGTGTCAATATCACCCTTACTGAAGCTCAAGGAACACTGAAGAAGGCGAGGAAGGAATAAAAGAGCTGGAGGAAGGGGTATTGTGGAACTATCTTCTTGGCAAAAACATTATTGTTTTGAAATTTGAGAAATTGCCATTGCATATAGAAGAGAGAAAATCACATTCCTTCCTGAAAGGAGAGAGGGCTCATAAGACTGCTTAGACCCAAAGGACCCTCTCTCTGCAAAGATATGTAACATCTCTGGGAGAAGCATCAGAAAATTTCCGGTGGCATAAGTTGGTCATTCTCTAGTAAACAGTTCCTCACCCCAAGAAGCTATATATGGATGGAATAACTTCTTTGGTCTGTTCTATCAGAGGTGACTACAAAAATAATTCCCTGGAAAAGTAACTCAACACAATCACATTTGTTTTCTATATGTAAACATGTGCTCTTGCTTTGAATTTCTATAAGAAGAGGTGAATTTGTAAAAGTTGCATGAAGGCAACGCTTATACTTCCCAGCCGCCCAGCTAGCTTAGACCTGAAATAATCACACTGAAATTGTATTAATTAAATCACGACTTAGCTCTAGTTTCTTATTGGCTAACTCCTACATCTTAATTTAAGCCATCTCCATTAATCTGTGCATCAGCACAAGGTGGTGGTCTACCAGCAAAATTTCAGCATGTCTGTCTCCATGGTGTCTCTCTCCATCTTCCTTCTCCTATCTCCATGGTGTCTCTCTCTCCATCTTCCTTCTCCTATCTCCATGGTGTCTCTCTCTCTCCCCACCTTCCTTCTCCTATCTCCATGGTGTCTCTCTCTCTCCCCACCTTCCTTCTCCTATCTCCATGGTGTCTCTCTCTCTCTCCACCTTCCTTCTCCTATCTCCATGGTGTCTCTCTCTCTCTCCACCTTCCTTCTCCTATCTCCATGGTGTCTCTCTCTCTCTCCATCTTCCTTCTCCTATCTCCATGGTGTCTCTCTCTCCACCTTCCTTCTCCCAGCATTCAGTCCAGTTTTCCCTGCCTACCCAAGTTTTGTCCTATCAACCAGGTAAGGCAGTTTCTTTATTCATTAACCAATAAAAACAACATATAGACAGAAGGACCTCCCACACCATGCAAATACTTATTGTGAGTTCTAAAACCTATATTTTATAAAACAGTGAAACTCTTAACAAAAAGGGGGAAAGTGCTGTTTACCTAAATTCTATACGTCAGGCCTAAGATCACAAATCATCTTCCCCAGTGAATCCCATAGCAATACATCCTTTGGACTGAACTCTTCTCTTTGGATATCTTTCTGTGTTTTATGTCTACCACAGTCTTTATATCACTGACTCCTTCTTCATGACAACCTTCAATATAAATGTTTCATGGGCTGGAGAAATGGTTCAGTGGTTAAAAAGTACCTACAACTCTTCAAGAGAACTCTTCAGTTCCCAGTACCCACAACAGGAGACTCATTGCCCCCTGTATCAACAGTTCCATGGAATCCAATAACCTTTTCTGGCCTCTGCAACTACACACACACACACACACACACACACACACACACACACATATAAATAAATAAATAAATTTTAAAAAGAAATACGTTTCTTGAGGGTCAAAGATTATCTCTGTTAGCAGGGTGGTGGTGGTGCCCACCTTTAATGCCAGTACTTGGGAGGCAGAGGCAGGCAGATCTCTGAGTTCAAGGCCAAGCTGGCCTACAGAGTGAGTTCTTGGACAGCCAGAGCTACACAAAGAAACCAGGTCTCCAAAAACTAAAAATCAAAACCAACCTCCCAAAAAACAAACAAGCCAAAACATTATCATCTCTATGACTTCTGACCCTCTCTCACAATAATAATGAAATAGTAGCTATTTCTTATGTTATATTGACAATTTAACACAATGACAAACTCTCTGTACTATAGTAGTGCTCAATACAGCTAATTAATTCTTTTCTTTTCTTTATTCTCATGTTTCTTCTAAGGTATCTCATTGAGCAATGGAAGGTGATACAGAACAGGGATGCAGAGTATAGGGTCTGGTTTTGATTTCCTGTTCAACCACTCCCTAAGGAATGCAGAAAACATGACTTATCTATGACTCATATTCTTTGCCTGAAAACTGGTGCTGGCATTAGACCTTACCTCATAATGTTGCTATAATAATTAAATAAGAGTAGGCAAAGCAATTAGAATGTGGTGCATGGTGAATATTCCAGAAATGTTGACTATCGCAGTGCTCAGTGTATAGTAGATACTATACATATATTATATAAGCATATATATCATAATTGAGAGTCTTCAGTCATCACCCAGATAAAGAAGAAGCAAGATTCAAATGCCTCACTGATAAAAGGTACCAAGGCACAAAGCTAACACAGACAAGAATTATGGGTTAATGTAAGATATAAGAGTTAATTAATAAGAAGCCTGAGCTAATAGGTCAAGCAGTTTATAATTAATGTAGGCCTCTGTGTGTTTCTTTGGGAATGAACGGATGTAGGACCAGGCAGGAGAGAAACCTCTATCAGCAAAATGGCCCCAAAGTGGACAACTACATCCACATAAAACCTGAGAGAGCTTTAGAAGGAATTCTAGACATACACACAAAAAACAGAGTTAAGCACACTTTCTTGGTACCAGTATTTTCTCCGATAGGCTCTGTTTGCGAGAGGTAAGCATTTATTATTTAGGAGAGACTTCCTGACTCAGTTTTAGTTGCAAAAACCTTGCAGCTCTTTTAAGAGGCCACACCAAAAATTGTTTATAAATAGCATTCATAAATAGCCATCAACATGCTTCTTAGTAGTGGCAGAGACCTTGAAACTCCATAGAGTTGTGATAATAAATATGGCTAATGCCAGTACCTCTGCCACGAAGCTAGACTCTCAGAAAGCTAAGGAATGGGGTGAATCCAGTCATCAAAACCATAGTTTTAATCCTAACCATATCACTTAGCAAATTAAAGACTCATGTGATCAGAAAAAGAGAGATATACTGTAAAGATAGATTCAGACAAAAAAGAAAAAAGAAAAAACTTCTATATGGTTTACAGTGTATTTAAAAATGTATGTAGGCTTGGGAGAGAAAAGAAAAAGGATAAAGTCCTTAAAAAGAGAGAGAGAGAGAGAGAGAGAGAGAGAGAGAGAGAGAGAGAGAGTAGTTGAGTGTGGAGGCACACACCTTTAATCTCAGCACTTGAGAGTCAGTGGCAGGCAGATCTCTGTGAGTTCAAGGATAGCCAGGTCTACAGAGTAAGTTCCAGGACAGTCAAAGATACACAGAGAAACCCTGTCCAAAAAAAATTAAAAATAAAAATGAAAGAAATAGAGTTTAAGATAAAGCCACGTAAAGATGGAAAATACAAGAGGATCTGGATATTGTATGTTAGTGTGTTTACTTTGAATTGTTTGATGGCTGAGGGAACAACAGCTGCTAAAAGACATTTGATTATAAATGCTGCTGGATTAATCCAACATATATATTTTGAAAATGCCTTGACTTTAAAATTTAAGTCAAAAGATATGCTGGGAGAAGAGGTGTTGCTTTTGTTTCCACAGAAAATGAGAGGCTGTGGATTTATTCTGGGTTAAGAAAAATCAGGTTTGATCAAGGAAGATGCCCTAAAAAATCTCTGATAAAAGCAGATGGCCCAGATGATCCAACATTTCAGAGGATCTCTGTTGGAGTTTCCTCTGAGTTCTACATCCAGAACAGTCTCAAGACTGCTGACTGAGATGATCAAGTCTCACAGAATATTCCAGTCAGGACTTGACCATAATCCTAAATTTTCTTTAGATCCCCATAAGATTATCAACACACTCAATCAACAGAAAGTAGCCTAAAAAACTATGCCCACATTTCTAAAAAAAATGGATTATGGATGTTTGTCTTTGTTTAGAGTGTTGGTTACAAGTTGTTATGGATAATGGCCAGGGAAAAAAGCTAAACAAGGGAGATTAGATTCAGAGTTCTTGTTTTGAAAAGAAAAAAATGGGGGGGGGGGAGTGCTGTGGGACAATGGTCTTGGACCCTGTAAAGATTTGTAACTTGTATTGGTTTAATAAAATGTTGATTGACCAGTAACCAGCAGGAAGTGTAGGTGGGGTAACCAGAATAGGAGAATTCTGGGAAGAGGAAAGGCTCAGTCTGCACCTATCACCCAGATGCAGAGGAAGCAAGATGCAAATGTCTAAATGTCTCACTGATAAAAGTTACCAAGCCATGTGGCTAACACAGACAAGAATTATCTGTTAATGTAAGATTTAAGAGTTAGAATCCTGAGCTAATAGGACAACCAGATTCAACCAGATTTATATATATATATATATATATATATATATATATATATATATATATATGAAAAAACAACATAGCTTTGGTCATTGTTCTCTACCTAATAGTTGGTTTCTTTTTTTTTATTTAGTCTGACATGTTATCTTATCCTGTAATATGGTCTTTCTGTGCACTTTGAATATGTGTTGCTTTCATTGATTAATTAATAAAACTATTTTGGTCTATGGCAAGACAGGATAGAACCAGGTGGGAAATCCAAACAGAGATATAGGAAAAGAAGGGTAGAGTCTTGAGGTGCCATCCAGGTGCCCAAGAAACAACATGCCAGCAGACTGTTTCTATTTAATTAAGTATACACATGACAATACTTAAATTAATAGAAATGGGTTAATTTAAATATAAGAGTTACTAGTAATAAACCTGAGCCATAGGCCAAACATTTTAAATTAATATTAGTCTTTGAGTGGCTATTTTAAAAGTGACTGTGGGACCAGGCAGGATGAAAAACCTCTTTCTACAATCTTACACTTGGATCTTGTTAATGAATCATTGGAACAGGACCAACTATCCAAGTTGTAACAAAAAAAAATTAAAGAAAAAGTCAGGAGAGATTTTAAAGTCAATTTTAATCAAAGAAAATGCATCTACTGTGAGCGAGAGATTCATTATAGTATATATCTTGTCAAATCTTAGAATTTCAAAAAGTCAAAATCTCATGTTAGTGAAATGTTGATGTAATTGCATTAAGAATACACAGAAATGCTAATACAGGCTGAAAATCAATATATGAGAGTGTAAATAAGGTTTTGTTTCTTCTAAAGAGCTCATATGATAAATATCTCATTCTGTACAGTGTTTCAAATGTAAGGTACTTAATTCTGAAATAGTAATTTATAAAAAGAATATAGAGAAATATTCAGTCTTTTAACTTAACAGAATGAATGCTCTCTACAAGAGTAGATGAGCTTAGTTCCTCTTCCCAAAGACACCCACTTCCAAATCCTTCATCTGATTCTGTATCTCTAAATAATTTGTTTTACTTGTGAGATGAGGACCCTGTGCCTCCTCCACTACCAAATCTCTGAGTATTTATCATCTCTTCCCCAGAAAGAACTATAATTTTGCCTAAATCAATAAGTCACATTATTGTAATTCTATTTTCTACTCAGAATAGAGCATACGTAAACTGTTCTTATATTTTGCTTACTGGATGCTTTGTGTCTTTGTGCTTCCTTTGTCTATTGCCTCACCTTGGCTCTTCCTGTTTGCACTCATTTTCCCCACACATTCTTATCAGGTGTTTGAGAGTTGGCTGAGCAGCTTCTCCCTAATGACTTCCCTTTACCAAAGTTCTGAGTTCCTTTGCCTTTCCCCTGCGTGGGTTTCCTTTTGCACAGCTTCAATGTTCCTTTTTCTTGGTTTATTCATCTTTTAGATGGAGCATATCTTCTGTTCACTAGTTTCCTTGAGGAAGGCTGTACGGGAGGTAAAGGTTCACACACACACACACACACACACACACACACACACACACACACACACAGTTTAAATCAGCATATAATGTATTAGATACCATTGAAGCTGTAGGGCGATTGGTAAAGAAAAGTCCCCAGACTATCTTGATACAAAATATATAGCTTTAATAAACAGAAGTAAGACTTACAACAGCTTACACCAGAATCCAACCGATCCGTCTGGACATAGGAGCCAGGCGAAAAGAGGGCTAGCGGAGCGCGTTTGCAAGGTTTATAGGCAGGCTTTTGCCTGAGGGCGGCACGCCCCGAAAACAGAATATGATTGGCTGAACTCCCCTATCATACCATTCTTATATTTTTTAACTATTTTTATCGTTCTCCTTCCCCCATCTTTCTCCATCCCCGCTACTTCTGGCTGCCCCCTGGTAGTCACCCCCTGCTTTCCTTTCATGTCTCATACGCCTTTCTGCCTATCCCTCACCCTTCCTCCTTCTTTCCTGATTTTGTCTTCTCTGAATTTTTCTACATTTTTAGATTTTACCTACTGGAAGTCTATTTTCATATACACATGTATACATTTATAAAGTTGGAGTCCGCAATAAGGGAGAACGTACAGTTTTGAGTTCCTGTAGGTCTAAAACTTTTTCATCCCTCACTCATACTTGATTTGTAATTTGACTAACTATAGAATATGAAGTATTTGTTTTTTTCATAATCTTGAAACCCTGACTTGTCTTCTGCCTTTCAACGCTTCCTTTGAAACATCCAAACTTACGTATCCCTTAAGCTTTTCGAGTTTCCCGGACTCTTGTAGAAGCTTCTCATTGGATCTGTTCGTTAATGTGGATCTATTTTATGGTTTAAATGTATCTTCAAAGTTTACCCTGTGACCCTTTAATACAGTTCCTCATGTTGTGGTGACTCCCCCAACCAGAAAAATATTTTATTGCTGCCTCATAACTATTTTGCTGTTATTGTGAATGATGATGTAAATATCTGTGTTTTATGATGATCTTAGGTGACCCCTGTGAAAGGTCGTTCAACCTCCATGTAGAAAGTCACAACTATAGAGTGTAAATGGACTAAGATATCCTATTTTCCACTTTTTCTTAAGTTCTCATTTGTATAACCTGATAAATGTTTGAAAATTTGAATTCACAAGTGCATTGAAATAAAAACCCATAGCTTCTAAAAACACGGAGACCTTTTTCTTCTTATACTCTATTTTCAGCACATTAAAAAAAAAACTGTGCCAGATTTTCTCCAAACTCTTTAGGCTTGAATTCCTTCCTACTCATATTTAAAATAAGAGTCTCAAGAACTGCCTGGGAGTTCCAAATGAGTGCTTGCTCATGAAGAGATTTCCAGTAGGGTGAGCTGCCTGAGAGCTTATTACGAGCTGGGGGACTTCAGCTCCAGGTTCTTTTCGAGTAATACCTAAGAGGACTCTGTGTCCGTCTTCCCAGAGAGTGATGAGTAACCAGACCAAGCAAGAGAATTGTTTTTATAATGATTCTTTACTGGCAACTTCAATATCCAAGGCATCAATGGGGTTTATAGTCTTAATAGACATGGGGGATTGATAATGGGCAACACTCAGGCAATTCAATATCACAATTATTAATCCTACTAATCCTAATACATAAAACCAATTCATAACCTTAATCTAACTTTATCACTTATCCATAAAACACTTCTTAACCTTAATACAATTTATCCATTACCTATACAACACTTCTTAAACTTAACACAACTTATCCATTACCTATAAAACACTTCTTAAACGTAATACAACTTATCACTTATGTATAAGATATCTCTTAACATTCCATATACTAGCATATGTATTAACACATCTATGCTCTTCTCTTAACATTTTGTGCACACATTAAATAGCATCATACGACCTGGTATTCTTCAGCTTAAAAAGGGCTTTTTGGATTTCTTCAAGCTGGACGCCTGACTGCACTGGGGGCTGGATTGCGAGGCTCGACTCTTGACCTCCTAGTCTGCGTTTGGGAAATAAGGCATTTGATGTCCTGTTCCAGGCTGGTATGGGGTGCTGCATCAATCCTTGACCGTGTAGTCTGTGGCCTAGTGTTAGTTTATCTCAGAATGTAGGGCCTATGGACTCGGCTTTTCGGGTGACTGAGTCTCGAGAGACAAGGGTTTTAGTTCTCTACTCTCGAGTCAGCAAAGCGTCTGTCTGCTCTCGAGTCAGAAAACGAAGCTTTGATCTCCGGATGGCAAAGCGTTTTGTCTGCGTTCGGAAAGGCAATGTATCTTGTCTGTTCTTGGGAGACAGACCTTCAATGTCCACTCTCAGGAAAGGAGGCTTTGCATTTGGAATGCAATTCGGAAGGCGTTAAATGTCTGTTTTCGGGAGCTGAAGCTACTACTCGGGAGACAGAGCATTAAATGTTTAGGCAAGGCGTTAAATATTTCTGCTTTTTGGGAAGCAGGCTTGGAGGATCTCTCTCTACAAGGCTTGGTGCCCAGGCCGCCATAAGAAGTGAGATAACTGCCCTGCTTCTGCCCCCTCTTTTTATGCCAGTTTGAAATTATCCCTTGTTTGATCCTTCCAATAACCAGATGTCCTAGATTATCAGTATCAACTGGCCACAGAATGGGGGTCCCTCTCGTGTGGCAAGATTACTTCGTTACCAAGGTTGCTGGGTGACGCCTCCCCATCTGTTTTTTTAAATCAATAACAAGTAAAATTTTATCCATCTCAAAGATCTCTGATGCAGTTTGACAGCTGAGAGGTTTTGTCAGTTTAAAAGGACAACCTCACCAAACAAATTTCAGTAAAATACAAATACAAGACATGCAAGTTATAAAGGCATGAGGACAAATACAAGTTATCAAATTTCTTTTTCATGGTGCCTTCCATAGTCTTAAAAATATTTTTTATTGTACAAAATTATCTGTATAGTCATTCTGACATAAATATGCTACTGTTTATACAATGTATATGTCTAAAATTCTGTTTTCACAAACACAGAGAATTCTTGTAAGTTCCAGGGAGCTGAATTGAAGGATTTACCTTAAACAGGTCAGATACACCCCTCTCAATTCCCTGGTCCTAAAAATTTTTTCCTAAACTGTTCTGCCAATACCTTAAACAGGTGTAAGAGACACCAGACATTTCCACAAACACTGGACAACTATGCCAGGATGTGACCAGCACCCGGCCTTATCAGGTTCCCCCCCCCAAAGACGACACCCACAAAAAAGCAGGAAGTTCTGAGAATCTGCCGCCCCAATTCCTTTAACCTGTGGTGCCTAACCGCCCACCCTTCTATTATAAAAAAGAGGTGAGAATGTAATGATTTGTTCTGTCTCTTTAAGAGACAAGCCACACCCATTCCCTCCCCAATGGCTGAGGTAGGCAGATCATCCCTTCTGCTTGCAGCCTGAGTCTCTTCCTTTTCTGTCTCCCTCTTCTGTCCTCCCCCTATTCTGTCTCCCCTCTGCCTCTCTTCTCTTCCATAACTCACTAAATAAATATCCAACCTTACTTTGCATGGTGTACCTGTCTGTTTCTTGCCCACCTCCGCGTGTCTCCCTGCCCCAGACCTGCATGTGGTCTCATGGCCCACTGCAGCCGCTGGGGATCCTGCAGAACTTTTTAATTAATACATTTCAGCCATGCTCAGTCTCCTGCTTTCTCTCTTTACTCCGGTCTCTTCCAGATGTCTCTGGCTGTTCTTTCCCTTCTGTCTACAATAAAAACTTCCTCTTAGCCAAACCTTGGAGACGTCACATCATCAGTTTATATAGCTATAAACTGTTCAAGGTTTAGTAAATTAAACTTGCTTGTGAATTAAGGTGACTAAAACCCAGGGAACTGGGATTCCTGCATTTTCAATTTCTTAAGACTCACATTTTTCCCCCTTAGGAAAATTTCTCAAATTTTTGAGGTCTCCAATTACAGATCTGTAAAATTGAGACATGAGGGCTAAGATTCCCTAATTGTAAACTTTAAAGTGCTTTTTTGGTTAATTAGCATATTAGTTTATATAGTTAACACTTATCTAAATTTTAATAGTCTCACTTTGGAAATCAGATAAAAGGCCTAAAAATGTGAATATTTTGTTCAAATCACATGACTAAACAAGTGGTAAAGCTGAGTGTAATGGTCTGTCCTGTCCCTTTAAGAGACAAGCCCTGTCCACTCCCCCCCTTCCACCAAGGCAAGGGGATCTTCCTTCTGCTTTCAGCCTGTGCTCTCTCTGTCCTGTCTCTCTTCTGGAAGAGATGGCTGCTGCCCCCTCTCTCCCCCCCCATTTCTCTCTCTCTCTCTCTCTCTCTCTCTCTCTCTCTCTCCCTCCCTTCCTGTCCTTCCCTCTCTTTCCCTTCCCTTTCCTCTCTACATGCTGTCTATCAGTCTCTAACTTGCTGCGGCTCCCCCTGGGACTGGCTGCCCTGCCACCTCCCACCAACCTGGGATCCCCTGAGGCCTTCTGTGGCTTCCCTGCCTGGGACCTGGCTGCCCCTCGTGGCTGCTGCCCCTGGGGGAATGGTGCCATTTTATCTAAACCATTACACTGAGATTAACTCTTGGTTCTGTCAATTCTAAAGCTGTGCACTTTTTAAATTTATGTAATTCTGACATTAGACCTGATTTCTGCAGAGTAGGTCAAGTCCTCAAACATTTCCCGAGTTACTCTCACTTTGAAATGCCTAAGTCTGAAGTTTAAAGTGTCATGTGCTCAATTTCCTTCTCCTTGTTATTTATGGTGGTGTGAGCCCCGATGGCACAGTTTTCATATCTTCCCTGTTACATATCTTCTACAAGTCTGTTTTCTAGAACTAACTCCTCAGTCTTATCTGAAATAAAATTAGGTATGAAATTGGCATTAAAATTATAACAACAAAAGATAAAACAGACCAGAGAAGTAAAAACTCCAAATATTTTATATTTAAATCATTTTAAGACAAGTGGCATTTTACAGTTAAACATTGAAATAACCTAAATCATGTTACTATAATTACAACCTTTACATGAATATTTGCATGAAAACCAGTATTTAACTTTGAAAACAAAGAAATATTGTAGAGAGACCTGTATGATACCAGTGCATATATACTGAGGTAATATCTGGATAATCAGTAACTTTCACAAGCATAAAAAGCACGGCTTTTTGGATGTCCTAAGTGAGCTTTCTAGGTGGAGAAGACCACAGAGCAACATAAGTTCAATTCAATGTTATGACAGTTACGCAAATGGACATAAATTCTATTACCAGGTGAACTTGAAAAGGTAGAATATTGATTATACATGACCAAAATATCAATAAAAACAGTCTAATAGGTACAGAAGTGCAGTAACAAAAATGCAGCTAACAAGAGTGCTGTCATATGTGCAGGAAATCACAGACTCACCAGGCTTAAGAAACCCTAAGGCCATTGTTTTCAGTGTTCTCTCTGACTCTCTTCTATAAACACAGTGGCTATTATGGGAACAAATTTTCAGACTGAGGACTGTTTTCAAAAATCATTTTCATCACCACCACTGATTATTACTGAAAACCCATCAAAGATTTCAAGGCTAATAATAGTTTCATGCAACTTCAGATCTATTTTGGGAAGTAAATGGCTAATGAACTTTTCCTTTTATGGGTAAAAAGTTACCATATACCAATGTTATTAGCAATATGTAAATATGGCATTTAACATGCTTATATTTTTCAAAAGAGCTGAAACATACTTTACTGATGCATTATCAAGTATTTCGACATCAGTACTACACAGTCATGTGAGCCTATGGTTGCTAGCGGAGCTTTTTTTGTGGGCGGGGGTGGGGGCTGAATTCTGAAAGTTTTAGTGGATACCATGATAACAAATTTATTTTCTTGACAAGGTGTATCACAGTCTTCTTTTCTGATGTTAATTCACAGGCTTTTCTTCTTGTCTTTTTCTAAACGGTTCTGTAACCAAAAAAAAGATAGATTAATAAACAAGTTCACAGACATAAGGACTTACAAAATTTTGTCTTCTGTCTAGTTATTAGATAATTAAAATTTGAAAATATGGATTGAGAAAGTAAAAAAACTTAAAACACTACAAAAATCTGAGTTTTGTTTGAAAAAAACATTGAGGGGGAAGTAGTCTCTGATAATTTCTTTTTCATATATTCATCTGCTTGTCTCTTACTTCACAATTACCCCCAAGAAAACAACATTTTTCAAATTCCCTTATTGCAGACCCAATTAAGATCAAGGAAAAGATATGAAAAAAAGTAAAACCAAAAACAATTGGAAATGAAATAGGAATTAACCTTAAAAGAAGGAAGAAATCTCACAGACCAGAACTGTTAGCCACTACCTCTTGTTAAGGCTGAGTATCAATGCTTTTATAAGAACTTAGCATTAGCAATTAAATAGAATGAGAGGAAGTATTTTGAATGACAACATATATACTTTTATACATACATGATCACTTTAGACATAAATCAAAGTTTTAATGAAAATGCTAAGTTCGGGCAAATATCCAATATGAAGAGGGATTTTCCAAAATGAATTTAAAAATTATCAAGTGTTGATGGTTTGTGCTGCAAATAATACCTCATCATTTCTTGTTTTTGTTTTGTTCGTTTTTTAGAAGACAGCCAGGCCAAATAAGAAAAAAAAAAAGATTATATGTTTCAAAGGGACCATTTTCGAATATTTATTTAATACTTTTAACTGGGAGGGGCCCCAGCTGGGAAAAGACAAATGGATTTAAAAGCTGCAAAATAGAAGTAAAATTCATGAAGACTAGCTAAACTCAGCTTTATACTAAAATTTTTTTTTACTCATTTTTGCTTGTTCAGACTGAATATTAAAGAGTCACGTGTGAGAAGATGGGTCCGTCAAAAAATATGAATATGGTATGTACTCACTCATTAGTGGATTCTAACTATAAACAAAGGACATTGAGTTTATGGCTCATGATCCTAGAGAATCTAAGTAATAAGGTGAACCCAAAGAAAAACATATATTTATCCTCTTGGAAATTAGAAGCAGACAAGATAGCCAGGCCAAAGTTGGGAGCATGGGGGTGGGGGAGGAAGGACAGATATAGGAGCAGGGAAGAAGATATCTTAATTAAGGGAGGCATTGTGGGGTTGGCAAGAAGCTTGACTCTAGAGGGGTCCCAGGTGTCCACGGGGATGTCCCCAGCTAGGACCCTGGGCAGTGGAGGAGAGGGTGCCTGAACTGGTCTTGTCCTGTAGTCAGTCTGATGACTATCTTGAATATCACCATAGAACCTGCGTCTGGAGACAGATGGAGATAGAGACAGAGACCCACATGGGAGTACGGGACTGAGCTCCCAAGGTCCAGTTGAACAACAGAAGAAGGGAGAAGTTGACCAAGGAATTCAGGACCACGAGGGGTTGATCCACCCACTGAGACAGTGTGCCTGATCTAATGGGAGCTCACCAAAGCCAGCTGGACTGGGACTGAACGAGCATGGGATCAAACTGGACCCTCTGAATGTGGCTGATTATTGGGGCAGACCGAGAAGCCAATAATAATGGCACTGGGATTTGTCTCTAAGGCATGTACTGTTTTTTTTGGATCCTAGTCTATTTGGATGCATATCTTCCTAAGCCTGGATAGATGGAGCCTTGGACTTCTCACAGGGCAGGGTACCCTGCCCTTTCTTAGGACTGGAGGGGGAGGGCGAGGGGAGAGCGGGAGGGAATTGGGAGGAGGGGAGGAAGTGGAAATTTTGGTTCCTAGCATTAATAAAGTAATAAAAAAAAAAGGAAAAAAAAAGAGAGAAGATTGGTCCGTAAATGGCATCTAAATTTCAGTATACTTCTTAGGTTTTTCAGAGTGGACAATAAGGCTACTAGGTAGGCAGACAGGGAAAAAATATAATAAATCAACTAAGCATCTAATGGCTATGCCTATACAGGGTCTTTCCTATTTAAAAATATTTCAAGTTTTTTCTTGAAACAGAACCTGATTTGATGCTCATTAAGGTACCCTATCTCTCATGTAAGTGATGAAGTAGTCAAGCCGCCTGGATGTCAAATTATTCAGGGGCTTACAGGATCAATAAACCCTTCAAACAGATACCTACAGGAAGTCAGTCTGACAGGCAATGAACAGCAGGCACACAAAACAGTGAAGGCTTAGCCCGAGCCTTAGCAACAGTAGAAACCACCACTACTCTTGGGTTGGAGAGGGAAAAGTGGACGGTTTGGGTACAGGTCAGCAAATGGAAGCTGCCCACTGGAACTGTGACCAAGAATATGGGGCTGGAAGCCAGGAAGGAAATGTCACTTAAAGCAGAAAATAGGAGAAATCAGTGGCTTTCTGTTTTCAGTTTTCTACTAGTGCCTCTCACTATCTAAACTTGCCAGGAGTCAGAAAGCAAGGTTCTGGAAAGTACGTTCCTACATGGGATAGGGCAGGGTTAGAAAGAGAATGGATCCAGGAGTACACAGACTGAAGACCAGCACAGGCTGAAGAACCCAGTTAATGATGGCAGTTGTGAAGAAAGATATCCTGACATTGATGTCTAGTTTTAAATACTCTTTCTAGTTCAGCAACTTGAGAGCAAATCACATAAAAATTTTTGATTCTTGACATCTTGAGATACTAAAGTATTTTAGTGTAGTGAGGTGCCAAGGGAGTAAATCTGATACATAGGAAAGATCATTAGTCAGGTGCTTTGTCCTGGAGCACACTGAATAAATGTCAATATTTCATAAACAGAATACAGGTATTAGGTTAAGGCTATCCAATAAGGTTCCAATCCGCACTGCTAGGCACTCAGTCTATCTAGGATGGGGTTCTTTTCCAAAGCAGGTGCAACAACTATTTTCTTAGGCAGAGTATACTACAAAAGCTTTCCACATCTTTTGCTAAGAATAAAGAAGTTCCAAGCTGAAAGTGTTTTTTCTGGGGGTAGTGGGTAGACTGCAGGAAATCTTAACTTTATATATTCTTGAAGGTTAAGGAATTACTACCAAACTGTTAAAAGTTACCATTAACTGTCACCATAACAGAGACATTGAGCTATTGACTCTGACCTAAAATACTGAGGGTGTAGTCTTAGTTTCTTTTCCATTTAAGGGCCTAAATATTTCTGGAACCTTGGAAACACTTTGCTTTAAAGTGCATGGAAAAATATGATGGTTGAGAAGACTCCGGTCTCACAAATAAGAAGGCGTAAAATCTACTTAGACAAGAGGTCTCAAAAACACTTCTTTCCTTCCCATGCTGAATGCTGAGTTGTCATGGAGTAGTTTTTGTTATGCCCTGAGGAGGTCAACCAGTTCAGGATCTCTACCACTGCAAATAAACATTTACTCTAGACCATATAAACTTAGCCTTTAGCGTCTTAAGACTAGATTACCTATTGGGAACAAGATTATGTACATTTTAGATTGCTTCATGACTGAGTAACTGAAGGCTGAACCAGCTATTTGAGACTAAATCAGTCTTTCAGTAAAACTACAAAGGAAGTCACACTGATGACAACAATTATGATAGTTCATTCTTTCATTTGTTCACTCACTCCTTCCTTCCTCTCTCCCTTCTTTTCTTTGAGACATATCTAAATGCTGGAGTTAAAGGTGTGTGCTACCATGCTTAACTAACAGCTATCTGTTTCCTGAGTACTTACATCACCAGGAACGGTCAAGCACCCTGCACTTTACTTAGTTCTCTCAACAGTGAGCAAGGCGTTATTATCGTTCCGGTGTTAAAGACGAAGACAGTGTATTTCATTCAGATGGGTAACATCATCTCTTAGAATCATAAAGCTACTATGAAGACTGATAAAGGTATTCCAATCTGATTCCAGAGTATATAGGTGTGATGCCTATTTGTGACACACCAAGGCTCCTTCTGTATCTGTTCTTTCTACACTACACGTTCCCCTGAAGTACTAGGACTTGGACTGGCACTCCCCAAAATGAGTGGCTGGGAAATAAATTCAGGTTGGTGGTTGACAACTGAAGAGAAAAAAGACAAACCTACTTAATATGGGTGGATGTTTGGAACTGACTGTTGCTAAACTAGAGACAGAGAAAGAAAACCCATGGCTTAGATTTGAGAGATGATTTAACCAAGACATTTCCCCATCTTTATATCAACTCTGGAGGTATAAATCAGGTATCTGAATGCCATGGTTCTTTGCCCTAAGGTACAGAAAACAAAGACTGGAGTAATGTGATACAAAACTTCAAAATTTGGCCTCACTTTGGCACAAATACGGCAAACATTCCAGAGGTGAAACACATTTTTTCCAGAACCAATTTTTTAATGCTATTTTATAGCTCAATTCTTTTCTTTAAAACTTTACATAAGTGGAATATTTTTAAATTAGCATGTTAGCAATTCTTATATTATAGCTATCTTGCATTTGCTATAATGGCCTCAGGTAAATCTGGCTTCTCTGATTATTTAATAAAGCCAGGATTAAGCATACTATTTGAATTTGTGAAGGGCATGCAATCCAAATAGTTATTTAAGTAATTATTATTTCAAAAAACTTTACATCTTTAAATCCATGTCACCAACCTGAAGTTCTGAGTGTTCTTTCAGGAGTCGATCATATTCTTTGGAAAGTCTCTCTGACTGTATCTTCATAGCCATCACATCGTTCTGTGCTTTAAAAAGGGCTAAAAAAAAATCAAACGGAATTTTATTTAGAAATAACTTTAAATAATTAGAAAAGCTATATGACTTAAGTTGAGAACTCGTATATAGTATACACTCAAATTTCCAACTGGTAATGTCATGCTACATATGATCATACTCAACATCATATTGGTAAGTTTCAAAACACATCTCTTTTCTCTTTATTTCTTTTTATGTGCACTGCTGTTTGGCCTATATGTGAGGCTGTCAAATATTCTGGAACTGGAGTAACAGACAGTCGTGAGCTGCCATGTGAGTGCTGGGAATTGAACTGGGGTCCTCTGAAAGAGCAGCCAATGCTCTTACCCACTAAGTCACCTCTCCAGTCCTCTTTATATCTTCATTGTGCATTTTCTAACAGTATGGCATTCTCTAACATGACCACAGTGTAATTACTATATTTGAGAAATTTAATATTAACACAATATATTTAATGTAGTCTGCTACTCATATTTTAACAGTAATAGCAATCATAACTATGTCCTTTTTGATGCTGTTTTTCACTTCTACTTTAAGAAACAGTAGTGGATCACATTTACGTTTTATTCCCATGTTTCTTTGGTTTTCTTTAATCTATACTAGTTCTTTTATCTTATTCCAACCTTCTCTTTTTTGACCCTGACATTTTTAAAGAATACAGGCCATTTTAAAAGAGAATGGTCTTTGTTTGGGTTTGTCTGGTGTTTCCTCATGACAGAATTCTGGTACTCTTATTTTAAATATATTGTACTCCCCACTGAATATTAAGCCTAAAATTGTTAACCTAGTAGCCTTTACCCCGAGAATGGTTAGAAAGCCAGGCAACAGCCACATCCACGCCGAGGACAGAAGCCGTTAAGCAGGTCTGTGCTATTCCAGCACCAGGGGCCCTTTCAGAGCTGGCATCACACATTTAATCCTGTCTCTCAGGAGAGTGGCAGACGAGATCTGTGTGAATTCAAGGCCATGGGCTACACGAAATTGATTTATTCTAAAAGAGAAACGGAGCCAGGCAGTGTGATTAAAGGATCACACCTTTAATCCTAGTATTTGGAGTCAAACGCTTTTAATCCCAGCACTAGGGAGATGAAGAAAGAAAGGATATGGCTGTGAAGAGAGAGGAATATAAGGCGGGAGGAGACAGGAGCTCAGAGGCAGTCTGAGGACACAGTCTGATCATGCAGTTTGAGGATTCTTAGAGATAAGATCACTCGTTCAGTTTGAAGATTCTGTTAGAGGTAAACGGTCTTTCTAATGACTGGCTGTGCTGCTTCTCCGACCTCTCAGCTTTCACCTCTTCATACCTGACTCTGGGTGTCTATTAGTAAGACCAATTAGAATTTGTGCTACAAAAACGCTATCAGAGCTAGAGGAACAACCTTCAAGATTCGAAGATTAAACAGTTTATAACCAAAGATGAGAGGCTAAAACAATATTTCATTCAATTTGATTCATTCATTATTTACTTGACTAATTCAGGTAAAAATGATTAATTCATTATTTTTTTCTGCAGAGATCTTTTGGACAACATATACTCTACCAAAAAAAAAAAGAGTAAACAAAAATAGAAAACATGGAATCTAAAAAGGTTAGGAAAATGCTCAGAATGATGATGAAGAGGTTTTAGTTATAATAATGCAATATAATATAAACTGTAAAATTTTCATGAAGAGTAGAAGTTAGGAAACGAGTTTGTTGAAATAAAAGACACAAGCTGGGCAGTGGTAGTACATGCCTTTAATCCCAGCACTCAGGAGTCAGAAGCAGGTGGATATCTGCAAGTTCAAGGCCAGCCTGGTCTATAGAACAAGTTTCAGGGCAGTCAGAGCAACACATTGAGAGCCCATTTCAAAAACCAAAGACACGTGTCCTTGTCATTCATAAGAAAGCTTAAAGAAGATATTCCACAATGAAAGAGCAAAAATAACGACCTAATCATTTAAGAACATGAAACAAGTATCGCAAGAAAGGGACCAACAAAATGGATTAGCTTTTGGTGTTTTTTTGTTTTTTTAATGGTAAGCGTCTACTAATTTTATGTATATGCAAAACGCAAAACTTTTAATTAAAAAGTTAGAGAAAGGTTAAGTACAGGTGCGCTAGGTGAATATTCTTTATATAGTACCAGAAATATGTAGATATGCTAAGCAATATGTTCAGATACAGGTTTTATGTTTTATTTGTAAAAGCAAACACTCCTAAAAGCTGGAATGGCTTTTAAAATCTAGTCTCATTTTTATTTTTCTAATAGAATAATAATGAAAAGAACATGCTGATGATTTTTTTCAAATCAGTTCTTCTCTCGTGAACATTTATCGTTCCAAATCAGTGGATTCAGCAGATGTCCTACATAAACAACCACAAACCAATAAGAGGTCATTCTGTTCACTGGCACAGATCCTCTTCTTCCTTCCAATGCTCTACCCAAGAGAGTTCAACATTTTAAGATTTAAGAGCTAAGAGATGGATCAAACATGCCAGGTCCTGCCCTAATGATTGCTTAAAACATCTTCCTGAGGTCACAAATATTATTTAATTATCCACCTGTTGAATTTAAGTTTTGGAGAAAGTATGTCACTGAGAAGCTTTCTTTCATGAAAAAAAATTAACTTAAAGGTCAAAAAGACAACAATGAAGATATTTACCATATTCATTCTTATTTAATTACATTATTTGGAGCCATATACCAGACATTCCAGAATAATCTATTATCTAATTTTATAGGAAAGAAAACTGTTGCCTAAAAAGATTTAGCAACTTGACAGAGATTACCCTGTGCTTCCTCACACATTTCCAAGATTAAACAACTTCTAACAGTAAAGATCTACTTTATAGGTAAAGTCAGGAATGGAGCCAACTGGTCAGATATTTCAAGCAAGGAATGGCTATCTTACCAGGATATGTGCTTATTTCTTATGGGACCCAACACTTTATCACCATCATTCATGTTTCCTAGGATGATACATCAACTAACAAACCTGTCAGTCATGTGCTTTGCTTCACTCAAAACTGTAATGCCATTTCATCCATCTTTTTACCAGTTTAAGTTTATCAGCACATTTAGAGAATTGTGCTCATTGATTGCATTCTATCCCTTAGAACATTTCTTTATTTAGTATGCATTTAACTCTCTTTACTCCAGCTGTGTGTGTGTGTGTGTGTGTGTGTGTGTATAGACTAACTCATGTATTGTTCAGAAGAAGAAACAAAACTACTGTTTTGTGTTTTATGTACATATATTTGCTGCATCCATATGGACTATAAACTCTTCATTAAATTGTCTGTGTTTTCTTGCTTAATGCTCTGTAATGGTTACAAAAGCTTTTCTTTGGATAGATAATTTTGTTCTATTAATGTCAATTATATATAACATATTCTTTCTAAGTTACTATCTTCTCCATAGTTACTTCTCCTAGTCTGGATACACTTAAAATAGTTATAGACATTGGGAACAGGTAAGGATCTCACAGAAAAGGAAAATATAATTGAATAGAAGTATAAAATGGAAACAAACAGAATAAAATATTATCATTACATATTTGTCCTAGGAAAGCACTCTTATTGAAAGCAAGACTCATTTTATGGTTTAAGATTAACATCAACCATATGTGGAGATAATAAGGAGATGAAAAAATAAATGCATTATTTGCCTAACTGAAAGGACTGGTCATAAGTTATTATCACCTTAAAAAAACTATTATTAGGGTTGGAGAGGTAGCTTAGTAGAGTGCTTGTCTAGAATACATGGAACTCTGGGTTTGATCTCAAGCACCAAAAACATGGGGCTGATGGTACACACCAATAATACTACTACTACTGGGGAGATAGAAGCAGAGGGTCAAAAGTTCAAGATCATGCTATACAGCACACTTGGAGACGTGAGTGTTCCAGTCCCTGCTCTCTAGGCCTAGCCCCTAGAGGCACATCCCATGTCCCACTCCCATCCACCAAAGATCCAGAGACCTGGGAGCAGCCTCCCAACACCCCCCAACCACTTCCCATGGAATCTGTGACCACCAGAGCCTTGGCCCCGCCCACACCTGGAGAGGTGAGTGTCTGGCTCCCTGGCTGGAGGACCCTACTCTCTAGTCCCTAGTGGCCAGAGGCACATCCTGCGTCCCCCCACCACCCACCAAAGCCCCAGAGCTTCCCTACACCCGCAACCAACCCTCATGGCATCTGCCATCACCGGAGCCTTAACCCTGCCAACACCTGGAGGAGCCCAGGAGCCAATCAGGGGCCACCAGAGTCATGGGACCCACCTGCACCTGGAGGAAGAGGTACCACCTAAGCCACAGGCACCATGTGCACCCACCGGAGGAAGAGATGGGTAGCCGACGGTGTAAGAGTCCACTCAACAACATAAAGAGCAGTATGGCACCACCATCGGGCACATCCAGAGAAACCAGTGGTTCTACATCAGCAAGATCTGAGCGTCCCAATGCAGATGGAGCAGAAGAAAATGACCTTAAAGATAATTTTATGAAGATGACAGAGGCCCTTAGAGAGGAAACAAAAAATTCCCATAAAGAAGTGGAGGAAAATTCAAAAACTTTGAAGAAATCAATGAATCCCTTAAAAAAAACAAATCAAGCCAATAAAAAACAATCAAACAGGTAAAGGAAATGGTTCAAGACTTGAAAACTGAAATAGAGGCAATAAAGAAAACACAAACTGAGGGAATTCTAGAAACGGAAAATCTGGGTAAACCATCAGGAAATACAAATGCAAGCATAAACAACAGAAGATAAGAGATGAAAGAGAGAATCTTAGGTGCTGAAGATATGACAGAAGAAATAGGTTCATCGGTCAAAGAAAATGTTAAATCCAACAAATTCCTAACACAAAGTATCCAGGAAATCTGGGACACCACGAAAAGACCAAACTTAAGAATAATAGGGATAAAAAATAATAATAGGGATAGAAGAAGTAGTCCAGCTCAAAGGCACAGAAAAATATATGTAAATATAAATATATATTTATAAACAAAAAATATATATAAATAAATAGAAATACAGATTTATAAATAAATATAAATATATAAATAAAATATAAAAACCTTCCCAACCTAAAGGACATATATATGAAAGTATAAGAGGCTTACAGAACACCAAATAGACTGAACAAAAAAGAGTCTCTTCATTATATAATAATAAAAACGCTAAACATACAGAATAAAGAACGAATATTAAGAGCTACAAAAGAAAATGGCAAAGTAACATATAAAATGGCAAAGCTATCAGAATTACACCTGACTTCTCAATGGAAACTCTGAAAGCCAGAAGGTCCCGGAGAGATGTTCTACAGACACTAAGAGACCACAGATGCCAGCTCAGACTACTATACACAGCAAAGTTTTCAATCACCTAGATGAAGAAAACAATACATATTTCATGACAAAACCAGATTTAAAAATACCTATCCACAAATCCAGCCATAACAGAAACTACTAGAAGAAAAACTCCAACCCAAGGAAGTTAGTTATGCCCACAAAAACACAGGCAATAGATAAACTCACACAAACAAACCAAAGAATAGAAATATATACAAAATGCCACAACCAAAAACAAAATCTAAAATAATAGGAACTAACAATCACTGGTCATTAAAATCTCTTAATATCAATTTGCCTAAAAAAGACACAGACTAAAAGAATGGATACAAAAACAGTGTCAATCCTTAAGCTGCATAAAATAAACACACCTCAACTTCAAAGACAGCCATTACCTCAGAGTAAGGGGTTGGGAAAATATTTTTCCAATCAAATGGACCTAAGAAACAAGTTGGTGTAGCTAACCTAATATCTAACAATTTAGACTTCAAATTAAAATTATTCAAAAGACAAGAAGAAGGATTATTTCATATTCATCACAGGAAAAATCTATCAAGATAAAGTCTCAATTCTGAACATCTATGCCTCAAATACAAGGGCACCCACATTTGTGAAAGAAACACATCAAATACCACACTCTAATAGTGGGAGACTTCAACAACCCACTCGCACCATGAAACAGGTCTGCCTGTTCATAACGTAACAGAGAAATAATGGAATTAACAGATGTTATGACTCAGATGGGTTTAACAGATATCTATAGAGCATTCCATCCAAACACAAAAGAATATACCTTCTTCTCAGCAACTCATGGAACCTTCTCTAAAATCGACCACATAGAAAGTAACCACACAGATTAACCAAAAAAAAAAAAAAAAAAAAAAAAGGAATAACCCCTGTATCTTATCGGATCATCACGGTTTAAAGTTAGAATTCAACAACAACACTAATTGCAGAAAGCCCACAAACTCATGTAAATTGAACAGTGCTCAACGGAATCACCCCTGGGCCAATGCATAAATAAAGAAATTAAAGACTTCCTAGAATTCAATAAAAATGAATATACAACATACTCAACCTTATGGGACACTTTGAAAGCAGTGATAAGAGGAAAGTTCATAGCACTAAGTGCCTACATAAAGAGCCTAGAGAAATCTCACAATACCCAAAAGCTCTAGAACTAAAAGACACAATCTCACCAGGAGGAACAGATGATAGGAAAGAATCAAGTTGAAAACTGAAATCAATAAAACGGAAACAAAGAAAGTAATAAAAAGAGTCAATGAGAAAAAGAGTTGGTTCTTTGAGAACAATCAAGAAGATAGACAAACCTTTGTCTAAATTAACCAAAAGGCAGAGAGAGAATATTCAAATTAACAAAATAATAAATGAAAAGGGGGACATAACAACAGACACTGAGGAAATCCAGAGAACCATTAGGTCATATTTCAAAAACCTGTACTCCACAAAATTGAAAAATTTAAAGGAAATGGACAATTTTCTGGATAGGTATCACATACCAAAATTAAATTAAGATTAGACAAACAATTTAAATAGACCTATAACTCCCAAGGAAATAAAAGCAGTCATCAAAAGTCTCCCAATCAAAAAAAAAAAAGTCCAGATGGTTTTCAGCACAGAATTCTACCAGAACTTCACAGAATATCTAATAGCAGGTACTCCTCAAATTGTTCCACACAATAGAAACACAAGGGATAGTGCCTTTTTTTTTTCTGAAACAGGGTTTCTCTGCAGCTTTGGAGCCTGTCTTGGAACTAGCTATTGTAGACCAGGCTAGCCTCGAACTCACAGAGATCTGCCTACCTCTGCCTCTCAAGTGCTGGAATTAAAGGTATGTGCCACCACCGACTGGCTCCAAACTCTTTTTATTAGGCTACAGTTATGTTGATACCCAAACCACACAAAAATGCAACCAAGAAAGAGAACTGCAGACCAATCTCTCATGAACATTGATGAAGAAATACTCAATAAAATACTAGCAAACTGAATTCAAGAACACATAAAAAAATCATCTACCATGATCAAATAGACTTCATTCCAGAGATGTAGGGTTGGTTTAACATATGGAAATATGTCAATGTAATTCACCATATAAACAAACAAAGAAAAAAAAACCCACATGATTATCTCATTAGATTCTGAAAAAAACCTTTGACAAAATTCAACACCCCTACATGATAAAGGTCTCAGAGAGAGATCAGAGATACAAGGAACATATCTAAACATAATAAAGTCAATATACAGCAAGCCAACAACCAATAGCAAATTAAACAGAAAGAAACTCAAAACAATTCCATTAAAATCAGGACCAAGTCACAGCTGTCCACTGTCTCCTTATCTATTCAATATAGTACTTGAAGTTCTAGTGAGAGCAGTAAGACAACAAAAGGAGACCAAAGGATACAAATTGGAAAAAAAGAAGTCAAACTTTGCTATTGTTGATGATATGATACTATACATAAGTGACTCCAAAATTCCTACTAGGAAACTCCTACAGGATACAAGATTAACTCAAAAAATCAGTAACCATCCTATATACAGATGATAAACAGACTGAGAAAGAAATCAGAGAAATATTATCCTTCACAACAGCCACAAACAGCATAAAATATCTTGGGGTAACTCTAACCAAACAAGTGAAAGATCTGTATGACAAGAACTTTATGTCTTTGAAAAAAGAAATTGTAGAAGTTATCAGTGAATGGAAAGATCTTCCATGCTCTTGGATAGGTAGAATCAACATAGTAAAAATGGCAACCTTACCAAAATTAAAATTTCTATTACATGCTGCTAGTACTTAGGTAAATAGTTCTTTACACTTAGGAGCTCTATTTATACATGCTTTATTAGAAAATTCATTAAACATTTGCTTTTCCCTTAACAGGTATGGTTTTTTCTTTTTGAAACAGGATCTTCCTATGCCTAGGCTGCCTCAAACTCCTAATTCTTTTCCTCACCCACTAAAGTGCTGGGATTTCAGGTGAGTGTCACCATGCCTAGTGTGTGTGCGTGTGTCCTGGCTGTCCTGGAATTTCTATCAAGAAAAGCCTGACCTCTAGTTCAGAAATCCTCCTGCCTCCCAAGTGCTGGGACTAAAAGCATTGTGCCACTACCACCCAGGAATAGGTGTATTTTTAAAGTGTTGATATGCTTCGTGTTAAATGATTTGCAGAGTATGTTTTGAAAAAAATTCTTTAAAATTTTATGATTAAGGAAAAATAAAGAAAGAGAAGAATAAAGAAGGGACAACAGATTAAGGAACGTGCTTCAGTCCTTCTTGTTTCTAAAACAGTCTCCAGTAGCCTAGGCTGACTGAACTCTCTGTGTAGCCAAGGACAACTTTTAACTTCTGATTCCTCTGTCTCCACACCTATAATACTGAGATTACAGGCAACTATTCTTTCTCTCAAATTCCTTTTTAAGGAGACATATACTTCTAGATAACCTTTGTTCTAAGGTTGGCAACCCTAACACTTTCTTTTTAAATATCACATGTTACAGATGTAATCCTGTTCTTAAAGGGATGAGGAACAGGTATTGTTACAAGCAGCTCCATCCCTAGTTAAGTCCCACTTACTTTTACCACTGCCTAGATATAGTCAATATTTGGGTGGTGCACATTTCCTCTAGCTGTAAGAAGAAACACTGGGGAAGATTGTAGGCACATGTACTATTTATTATCCTGGAAAGGTCTTTACGTCAATCTTTTGAATAGCAGGTTTTCTACAACATAGTTCTATTTTTACTGTGAAAGTTCTATATAAATTTTATAAAATCTTTATAAATTCTTTAATGCTTAGTATCTGATTTTTCATGACAATGCCCTTTCCCAATTACTCACACTGGGATATCAGACTTATTGTGAAGTGGATTATTAAAGTGACAGACTAGAACCTTGCACCTGACTAGGTAGTCTGGAGTATAAATTAGGTGCTCGGGGGGGGGGGGGGGGGGGTAATATATGCTTTCTTCTGATCTTTAATATAGTACCATACAGAAACACAAAAATAGCTTACTAACTTGTCAAAATCTGAGCCAGGGATTAAAAATTGAGTGGAATGTTTACTACTAGAATATTTATTTTATGTGTGTGCCAGAGTGTATGTCTATATGCTATGTGTGTGTGTGTGTGTGTGTGTGTGTGTGTGTGTGTGTATGGTATATAAACAAGCAGAAGCATGCAGATGTTAGAAAAGGGCATTGGATCCCTTGGAACTCGAATTACACACAATTGTGAGCCACCATGTGGTATGGGAAGTTCTTCTGTATATATGTGTTGCTTTTATTGGTTAATGAATAATGCTGTTTTGGCCAGTGGCTTAACAAAATAGAAAAGGTGGGAATTCCAAGCAGATAGAGGAGGAAAGAAGGCAGATTCAGTGAGATACCATGTAGCCGCTGCCAAAGAACAGAGATGCCCGAGAACTTTACCGGTAAACCACGAGTCTTGTGGCAAAATATAAAATAATAAAAATGGGTTAATTTAAGATTTAAGAACTAGCTAGCAATACACTGCTATTGGCCAAGTAGTGTTTTAAATAATATAGTTTCTATGTAATTATTTTGGGTCTGAGTGGCTGGGAATGAACGAGCAGCCTCCGACAATAACCATGTGGGTACTGGGAATCAAACTCTGGTCCTTTGGAAGAGCAACAACAGCTCTTAACTGCTGAGCCATCTCTTCAGCTCCTGGCAGAGGTTCTCAATAATGACCTACAGACAGCCACCTTCCCAAGTTGGTGATAATAATTGTTTAAGTAAACATTTATATTTAATACTTTATTTTCACTAATAAAATTTAGAGAAAATCCTTAGGGTGGATCACAGAAGCACAAAAGATAATGAAATTCCTTTGGAAAACATACTATAAAATAAAAATAACATTGCTTTTACTTGGGTTTCAAATCTAAAACATCATTCTGAAAATTCTTTAAGCAATGTCAATCTTAATATCTTCAATTTGCAGAAATAAATGAGCATATGATGAATGTGTGTATCAAGCACTGTGCTGTTAAAATCATAGAAAATGTTTTCTATCGACTGATATAATTTCTTAGTCTTGCTTGCACGAATTTGTCTGGTATAAGTCAAGAAAACAGGGAAAGAAACATCTCTGGAAACAGAATTTTTGAATTTCTCAAGGTCATTAAGAATGTTGCATAAAAAAGTACTCCGGGTAAATGGAATGTGTTCATAAAATATTGCACCTCTTGAAGGAACCGAACAGGACACACTCAAACAGGTTAAGTCTGCTTTGACTTCAGCCCTGTCTCCCTTTGAAAGTAGTCAGTCTACATTTCAAACAGAAGCAGGACTGGCAGATCTTCTTATCAGATTATAAACACAATGCCTACATTATTAAAGAATTCATTTTCCCGAAACTCCCAAGTTTTCTGTTAAATACACACTGAAGTAATGTTGAGCTTGGTTTTATCAGGATCAAGAAGTTAAAGTTCAAAATATCTCAGAATTGTAAATTTTGAAAGGCAAAGAAGAGAACATTAAATTGACTGGAGAGGAGCAAGTATGCCATCTATTCTTGCCTTTGGAAAATATTATTACATTTATTTATTTTTATTTAATATGGGGGAAGAAGGAAAAGGGAGGGATGGAGAGAGAAGAGCACACATGGAAGCCGAGATGTCAACACTGGATATGTTCTCTTCACCCCTGTCTTTGCTTTCCTGGAGCTGCAACTATAGTTAATTGTCACGATCCTGGCTTTTACATGGCTGCTGGGGATTGAACTCAGGTCTTTTGCTTCTTTTTAAGACCGAAACTCACTATGTAGTTCTGTCTATCCTGGAACTCACTCTGTAGACCAGGCTAGCCCCAAACTCACAGAGATCTGCCTGCCTCTACCTCCCAAGTGCTGGGATTTAAAACGTGCCCCACCATGCCCAGCTTCAGGTCCTCCTTGCTTGACAAGCACTTTATGGACTGAAATTCTATTTTTAAAGATGCTACCAAGGCTGATCTGAAACCTATTCTGTAGGCTAAGATGACCTTGAACTTCTGATCTCTTTTATATCTGAGTTCTGGGTGAGCCACCATGGCTGGTTTATGGTTTATGGTGTTATGGAGTGAATACAGTGTTTTGTGAATGTTAGGCAAACACTAACTATTATGATCTAAGATAAAAAATTACTAAAAGCAAAAAAATTTTTAAGTTACCTACTCACAACATAAGAGATCCTTGCCAGATAAAAAGAGATTTTGTATCTTTAATTTTACTAATTCAATGTATTTGTGAAATCCTTACATTCTCTAAAAGAATTAACACCAACATTTTATAAATTAAATAAAAAAGATAAAATCACCAATGCAGAGAATAGAGGACTACTAAATTAACTTGTATATAAATGTTAAAATTTCTTGACTATGTCTAAATCTTTTAGAATCACAGTAAATATAACAATACAAAATATAACAGAATGTCTGAGTTTGTGGCTATATCAAGCAACCTTGTTTAGAAGGGTACTTGAATTTTTAAAGTACTCATTCTAAACTATCTTTGTTTGATGTTTTAAATTACCATTTAAATTTAAATAAGAAATTGAAGAGGTTGATGAAAGGTCTCAGCGGTTAAGAGCACTTGCTACTTTTCCAGAGGACCTGGGTTCAGCTCACAACTGTATGTAACTCCATTTCCAGAGGATCTAACACCCTTTCTTCTCACCTCTGAGGGCACCAGGCAAACGTGGTGTACAGACATACATGGAGGCAAAACACCCATACACACAAAAAAAAATAAATAAGAAAGAAATAGAAAAAGGATTAAAGAATTCTTCATTGCATGTCCTAATCTGGGTCTTTGTTTATAGAATTAGCTTTTATCTTTGGAATTTCATTTAAAATTCAAAAATACCTTCATGAAATAAATCCTATTCAAATAATGCAAACAGATATTTAATAATAGCAAGTTATATTTCAGAGAACTTCTATTACGCTTAAACTTAAACAAATAATGATTTCAAGTAGGCCTTTGATTTAGACATGAATCCTATTTACCTTCTGAAATTAGACGACCTAGGCATTCATCATCATTTTAACCTAACAATCTTAACCATGAATACCTAATAGGTTTTCTAGTGTTTGGCCAATCTGTCACCACATGCAAACACATTGTCAAGGATCAAGTTATAAACACTCAAAGAGTGTTTTAGAATGACAATGGATTTAAAGTATATACTTTCCTGTATTATGTAGCAAGTAAGTACTGAGAACAATCAGAACCCTTTAAGTGCAGAAACAGTTGCCTTCATGGACTTGGATTTAGGATGCCCCACTTGGAACCCACAATGCAATGTACTTTGGCACAACTCCTCAATTTCTCAGCTGATAACCCAGATTGATGCTTACTTTCTGTCTTTTTCAAAAACTTTTTAAAAATTTAAATTAAGTGTGTTGGAAATATTAGGGCTTAAGATAAAATATGTATTATTCTACCAAGGCTGTGTCCTTGTGATTACTTCTATAAAAGAAGTAATACACGATGACAAGAAATATGACTCATTTTGCAAAAATATGCTTACAAGAAAGTTTTCAAGCCCACAGCTCTTTGCTGAGATAAGGACATTTGTATTTACAAAACAGATCTGAAACACCTACATGTTTTCCTGCACAACAGAACATGTTTCTCTTGGCACAATGTTTTAATCTCATATTTGAACAGAAATTTATAAATAGGTCATTATCAGTGCTTGGCCAGAGGGCATTTGGTCATTGGTTTTGTTTAAGGTAAAACAGTAAGGCATATGTGACAGCATAAAACATCGGCTAGTTCTTCCCTTTTTCACACACACACACAAAATTACCATCTGAAGTCTTCTTCAATTCAATTTTCAATTTTTCCTGGTCTTCTACTAGTTTTTTATTTTCAGTGTCCAAAATTTGATCTCCATCCTTGCCATGGTTTTTTAGTACCTACCATAAAAGAGTTATAGGAAGTAATAAGCTTAGATTGCAACAGTTGGATATTTTTTGAATAAATTAAAATTATCAGTCTTTACTAATTTGTCTTTTGAAGCATTCAATTTTTTTTATAAAGTGCTTTTGCTAATAGAAACCTGAGAGCAAGCAAACACACAAAATTGATTTTGGGGAGCTGGAGAGATAGCTCAGTTGTTAAGAGGACATACTATTTTTCCAGAGAATCTGAGTTTGTTCCCAGCATCCATGTCAGACAACTCACAACCTGTTGTGGAACATTATTTTAACTAGACAAAGACGTGTTACATTCATTTATATTGCTTTTGTGTGATGATTTAAGGATGTGTATTTAATTATGTAAAGATGTGCTGCATCTCTTTCACTTTGCCTGCCTAAGGCACCTGATAGGTCTAACAAAGAGACGAATGGTCAATAGCTAGGCAGAGAAAGCAGAGGCAGGGCTGGTGGGCAGAAAGAATAAGTGGGAGGAGAAATCTAGACTCAAGAGAGAAGAGAAACTAAAGACAGAGGAGAAAACAAGAGAGTTGCCTGGGGCCAGCCAGGCAATGAGAAGCAGTGAAAATAAGACATACAGAAAGAAACCCCTAGTCCCAAGGCAAAGGCAGATAAAGAGAAACAGGTTAAGTTAAAAGAGCTACCTGGAAACAAGCTTAAGCTCGGCGAAGCATTCAAAACTAATAATAAGTTCTCCGTGTCATGATTTGGGAGTTGGTTGGAGGCCCTAATAGAAAAATCCTGATAAACAACACTATAGACCTAGCTCCATGTGAATCCAATGCCTCTAACTTCTGTGGGCAACTACACTTACATGCATATACCCACACACAGACATAGAGACGTGCATAAACATATAATTTAAAATATTCTTAAAAATTATTTATTAATATTATGAATGATGGTTCTGAAATGAAAGCAAGTATTTTTGATTAGGCTATAATTATGCTTTCAAAATTAATTCAATGTGACTGTCTTTCTCAGTTAAGGATGTGATATACATTTAATGCAAAAAAATCAGTTCTGGATTTGATATTAGTTATACAAATCATCATACTATATAATTGTACTGTCTGCCTACTCAAGACTATTCTACGTACAGAAGTATGTAGGAGTATAATTTATACTCTCACAGGATGAAGACGGGTAAATGGAAAACAGCAGGGTGATGTCTAGGGTAGGAAACTTCTGGTTTTCATTAAGCCTTACCAAATTAATTTTTAATTTAGTTGATCATTTAAATTGCTCTTTATATTTCAAAATCAATTCTGGGTATAACAATGTTTGTAGCTTGTCTTTTCTAGGTAAAATAATGAAGATCTGGAAAGTAAAATAACTGACAGTAAACATTATAGATGAAAATTTCCTGAACTTGAATACATAGAAATCATCACTGTTACTATAAACTAGAAGCAGATTAAAAGAAACATATTTAGGTTACAAAGGAAGATAAATTATATTTTACAACTATTTTAAAAATAAAACTGATATAGCTCAGTCAATAAAGTGGTGACCACACAGAGTTTGATCCCCAGAGCACACATTATAAAACCAGGCATGGTGAAGTCTGCCTACTACACCTGAGACTTCTAAGCCAATGAGCCTAGTCTACTCCAGGAATTTCCAGGCCAATCAGAGACTTGTCTCAAAAAACAAAGTGAACAGTACCTGAAGAATGACATCTGAGGTTGACCTCTGGCCTCTATGCTCGTGGACTAGTATCCCTCTCCTCAACACACACACAACAAAAATAAACAGAAAATAAATCTATACATCCACAGGCATGGGCCAGTAGATGAAACAGAGGACAGCAGCTTAATTCTGATGGCTTCCGTGGTTAGAAAAACACGGTAATTTAATAATTTCTACACCAGAGGCATACATTTAACACACAAATTCACAAATCTAGTGAGCAATGAGTGGATGCAAACATTTCAGCATGAAAGACACTGTAAGATAAAATGTAAGGAAGCACGGACTACTCTCTTTGCCAACTTTCACCCAGTGGAAAGGACAAGCAGGAGCACACAGGAGGAGAAAGAACAAACATGGATTACCACGCTGGAGTAGGACAGGAGTAGGAGGATCAGGGGAGGGTTAGAGACCAGTGGCTCCGAGCACACTCTGAAACAGAGAGCATCAGACCCTTCAGAATCAAAAAGCAGGATAAAATTTCTCTCAGTCTCTTAATTTGTTGCTTACTTCAAGTTCAAAACAATTTTAGCCTAGAGAAAGAAGAGTTACATTTGTAAAGTCAGAACAGATTAAAAACTTAAAGCTCACTGTAGAGGATTACTGCTCTGGGGGTGATTACCGCAATTGGAAAGGAACCACTGAACTGCAGGAATGTTTAGTGACTGCTTGAAATATTTATGCCGTCGGCTTGGAAAAGCTGGATTTCTGGCAGGCTTGTAAATAATCTTTCATTACTGCACCTGTACAATTGCTTCCATTTATTATCCCTAATTTCATGTTGGAGAAAGACCAAGAGATCGAGAGCCCCAGCTAGAGGAGGACCAAGTCTTCACTAGCTCACCTGCTCTCGTCCATCCCAGAAGCTGGTGGGAGTGAAGGTCAGTGAGGAGTCAAGCTTCATCCTCCATTTTAAAGCAGTCCAGTTAAAATTAACTGATAGCAAGGCATGGAAGCACATATCTGAATCACCAGTATTTAGGTGACAAGCTGAGGTCAGAGGATTGAGATCTTTCTTTTTCTTTAAGTTGTATTTATTTTTAAGAGTATGGTGTGTTACCTGCATGTACATGTCTGTACCACAGGTGCCTGGTGCCCAGTAGAGTGCATCAAATCCCCTAGAACTAGAGTTACAGATGGTTGTGAGCCACTGTGTAGGTGCTGGGAACTGAATCCAGAGTCCTGTGGAAGAGCAGCAAATGCTCTTAACCTCTGAGCCATCTCTCCATACTGAATACTGTGATTTCAAGACCAGTTTTGCCTACTTAAAGGGAATCTGCCTTGAAAAACAAACAAAAGTTAACTTTCATTCCTTCAACTGAATTATTAGAAGGGGAATGGGCCTTGGGCACCAAACAGGGATCATCTTTATAGAACAATACAGGAGTTGAGGAGACAAATTATGTGTTTGTAGATGTGGGTACTAAAGTCAGGCTGCATGGTCTCAAACTTCCTGTACTGTATCATTTATTTGTACTATTACCTTTTCTCTCCCTGGTTTCTCAGCTATAAAATCCAGACAATACAAACCTCATGCGATTGTTCAAAAAAATTAAGAGTTAATATCTTACTGTGAATCACCTAAAGTAACATTTGGCATAGCATTAACTATTATTTATAGCCACAGGACCGTGAAATTCACAACCTGTGAGGGGAGTTGCCCTAGGTCACACTCCAAATACTATAGTGCTGAAGTTAGCACCAATTGAAAGTCTTGGCATTGCAGGATTGTGTAGTTTCTGCTTGGTAATATTCTTCATATACAGAATAAAGAGCTTTTTTAAAAAGCAATTTTATCATTCTTTCATTAACATTTCAAAGCCCAGAGGAAATATTATGAAATAAAAGCATTTTTTATATCCTTACCTATGGCTTTCATTGATCACTTTATCAGCCTATTAGTTATACTCTGAGGACTGGCAGAAATTATCCAGTTCACAAATTTCCTTCTCACTATAAACTAGCTTTCATATAGCATACCTGATAATCTAGGAAAAATGACTGAGTCAGAACTATACAGCAAGCAGGGAACCAGAAAAAAGAGATGAAATTGTGAGAGGCCCAGGAACCAGCAAAAAGGTAATAAATTTCCTACCATGAATGACTGAAGAGTTCCAAAGATCTGTCAAGGAAGCGACACTCTGAAGGACATTGGTTATGTTATATATGTGGAAAGCTATGTTATCAAAACCTTTGTAAAAATATTGTCTGCTTATAGTTCAGGACTAAGAGAAAACAAGTAAAAGGCTGTGTGCTCAACAACAGTTATAATTCACTAGTCTAAGATGATATGCATAATTTCAAAGCAACAGAGATAGATGAAAGCCTTCCCATAAATACAAAGCTGGGGTTTTTGAATTTAATCAACATATACAAGGTTTTGACTTTATCATTATGAAACGAGATCAAAAAGTATAAAGTCAAGCAAACATTAAAGTACAAAATGAAACTGACTGTGTTGCTGAAACAAACATCTCCCCTGCGAGTACTTATTAGTAGCTTTTTAATACAGATCACACCAACACCTTTATTTCTGTGGAACAGTATTACTGTAAGAGGAAGTACAGAAGACATCAATGGATCGATGCTTTTCCAACAAAGAACCAAGGCTGGGTGAGATGGCTCAGTGGGTAAAGCACATGGCTGTGTGAGCCTAGTGACAACCCTGTAACTCATGTGAAGGAAGACACAAGGGGAGAACCAATTCCCAAAGTGGTCCTTGGAAGTCTACACATGTGCTGTGGCATGCATAACCTCTCCACACATCATGCATATATGATACTAAATTCTTAAAAATAAGAACAAAACACATTAAAGTGCAAACTTTTTAACAAGCTGTTTCCATAAAAGATGCTAATAATCTATTCATAAAGAGGCATTTTTAAAATTCTTTCTATTATAAGAGTTCTTCTCCTACCTTTTTTGTTAACATATAAGTGAGGCAAATATCATAAGAAGTAAATAGAAGTTTTGAGTGGGTAATTTACAAAGTCAAAGAATTGTTCTTATTGGCCACATGATAACTGCCTGGAAGACAGGTCCTTTTCTTTTTTTAAATAAAGACTGAGCTTCAAGATCCAAGTTTAGGATTTTCACTCTAATGCTGCATAACTCATTAACTTGGTATAATGTAAAGACTATATTTTATTTTTTTTGTTTTTGTCTTGTTTTGTTTCAAGACAGATTCTCTATGTAGCTCTACCTGTCCTAGAACTCACTTTGTAGACCAGGCTGGCCTTGAACACACAGAGATCCACCTGCCTCTGTTTCCTGAGTGCTGGGATTAAAGGTGTACACCACTATGCCCAGCTTTGAGAAATAATCTTAATGTATGATTCTAAAAAAAACTTTTCTAAAAAAAATGTGTTTCATTTATTAGTAGTTCCAGTGACTCTTTCTTCTAAGAATTGGATCCAGTAAAACTTATGGAATTTGTATGAACTGAAACACTGAATCCCTGAGATCATCAGATTTTAAAATTCAAATTAATTTTGTGTTCATTTTTTTATTTTTTGTCAGTAGGGCCCTGATACTCAGGAAGTACATGTCAGAAGATAGAAGCAGCAAAAGATTTGCAAAAAGACTTTAAAAATTATGAGAAATCGTCAATGATGTCTCAATAAGCTCTCACTACTTTGTATACAACAAATCATACTTTAACCAAATGAGAAATGTACAGAGAATTATAAATATTTAATTCAAATTATGAAGTAAAATTGATAATGGTAATAGAGAACTTTAAAGTGTACTCCAAGGATGGCCATATTCTGGGTCTGACACAGCCAGTGTAATCTGGAACTCACAGCAGCTGTGGTTACTTTCATTATCAACAGACAGCTATGGATGATCACGGGAACCTACTCCTTCCAGCTGAACTACTGCTGACTATTGAGAAATTCTGAGAGAGGGGGAGTCATTATCATTAGTTGTGTATCCACTGGTGAGCCCACCAAGCTACAATGGACAGTTCCAAATCCATGGCCACAGAAGGCCTTAGAGGACTTGCAGGAGGGGGTAGGAGTGTTGATATAGGTGGAATGGGACAGGTGGGAACAGGGGATAAGAGTAACTAGAAGGTACTATATACATGTATGAATTTGTTAAAGAAGATACTGAATTACCAAAACAATACTAAAAAATGTGTGCTTCAAGAATGTTTCTTCCTGGATCATAGAAACAGGACCACTGGTATTAATTTTTATTGAGGTAAAGTGTGGGAGCAACCAACTCTAAACAACAGTAATCAGCTGGGCAGTGGCAGCACCCACCTTTAGTCCCAGCATTCGGGGGAGAGAGACAGGCAGATCTCCTACTTCAAGACCAGGTTCATCTACAAAGGATTTCTCAGAAATTCTAAGTAGATTTATAAATAAATAAATGTAATCATTCCATAGAAAAGAGCTATAGTTTGGGCCACTTTCTGCTGATAAATTATGAAAATGCTATTTCTGATGCTAAAATAATACATTACTCCTTGTTAACCTCAACAGCATTTAAACGACTTTTTATAAAGAAAATTAAATACCCATTTTAGTTTTTCATTCTCTTCCATGAATTTCTTGGCAGCCTTATTGGTATTTTCTGCTTGTGTTTTAAGTACTCCTTTGTTTGTTATTTCTTTGGCCAGCTGAGTAATAAGCGTAACCAGACGTCTCAACACTCTGAGGAAAAAAAAATGTAGTTCAGAATAATGCATAACTAGATTAATCATCAGGAAGTCTGACTTCTACACAAATAGCCATTATCAAATGACTCCTGCTCGGTCTACAGAAACGATGGTGGAGAGGATGTAACAGAACATTTCTCTTTCATTATCTACGCCTGGCGATAGAATAAGCTGTGCCTCACTCCTTTCTCTGCATCCTCTGCTGGATGATGACCTTTACAACACACAGATGTGGTGGTATCTCAGGGCCTCGTGCACACAGTGGTATTTTTCTCGGCTGGCCCTTAGTCTAAAGGAGTGAAAATGGAATTTTAGATGGTACTGTAGGCCTAGCAAGAAAATCTCTCTTCTCTCTCTCTTAGTTTGAAAATTTGAAGTTTAAAGGTTAGTTTGTAAAAGTGGCTAAGCCTAAAAAGTGAACATTGTCATGCTTACAGGTAACCCCCACTGTTAGAAATTATGACTAATCTCTTCAACTCTTTTTTTTTTTAAAGCAGCTTTTTACTAAGGAACTACTATGTTAGGCATTGAGGCCATATCTGAAAATGAACTTAGCTCTTGCCGTCAAGTTTAAGCTCTAGTTAGAGATTATATATATATTGGTTTTTTGAGACAGGGTTTCTCTATATAACAGCTTTAGATGTCCTAGAACTCACACAGATCTGCTTGCCTGTCACTTGAGTGCTAGGATTAAAGGTGTATAACACTACGCTGGGCTTCTAGTTGGAGGTATAAACAGTATTAATTACAATTGTGAAAAGCACCAGAAGCTGAAGTCTTAGATGTAGTCTAAGAACTGCAACAGAAGACCAATCTACTTTGGAGAAAATGGTGACCATGGGGCTTTTTTTGAGAAAGAGGCTAAAGGATAAGCAAAAGTTAGAGAAGACCAGGTATAGTCAGGTTAGCCTTTAATCTCAGCACTTGAGAGGCAGAGGTAGGCAGACTTCTGTGAGTGCAAGGTTAGCCTGGTCTACACAGCAGGCTCCAGGCTAGTAGGGTTATATAGTGAAACCGCTGCATAGTGAAAAACCAGGGCTTCAGCTTCCCAAGTCCATTTTCCCCATGCCCCCTCCCCATTCCACCCTTTGGAGAATCTTTATCTCTGTGTTTCCTGACTCCTAAGAAAAGCTCTTCTTCAACCACTAGAAAAACAACAACACTTTCACTTTCTTCTCCTAGAAGAGCGTTCTAGGAGAAGAATACCTTGCCTGATGGCTCAGAGTAGGAAGGACAAAGACATCTGAAAAACTCAGTAAATACACAACAGAATAAATAGTGGAGAGACGGAATGCACTAAGTATACTGGAAACGGTATGAGAAGGCTTCAGAAAGTCAGCAACCAAATCATTCAAGGCCCTTTTCAACCAGTGGATCTACAGGTTGTAATTTTTCCTTTTCTATTTACAACATTTCTCCCTGCCCTTTCCTCTCTCCAAACTCTCCCATAGCTCTACCTACTCTCCTTCAAATCATGGCTTGCTTTCTTTCTAACCTATTGTTATTGTGTGCATATACACATATATTCCCAAATATAACCTGTTCAGTCCGTATAATGCGACCTGTATGTATGTTTTCAGGGCTGAACATTTGGCACTGGATAATTAATTGGTGTGCTCTTCCCTGGGGAAAGCAATGTCTTCCATTCTCAGCCTTCTTCAGTGCAACTATTATTTGTTATCTGAATATATCATCTGAATTCTTTTATGAAGATGGAAAAAAAACCCTAAAGTATAAGTAGAAAAAAAATCCAGAAAGAATTCTATGAGTGTTAAAACTGTGCTTGTACAATTTTTTTACTTACAGCCAAAAAAATAATGAGAATCCAGAGATATAAAGGTTTCTTTGGGACCTAAAGAGCTTCATCTGTGTGTGCTCATAGGCACCAGGCCTGCTGGCTGAGTTCTTCTCAGTGACTTGAGTGGAGGAATATTTCCTTACTTCTCTCACAGCATCTATTACAGGAGAGAATGTTACTTTTCATTTTTAAGTAAAAATATTTTAAACAAGAAGTAGTTGTGGAATAACTTACCAACCTCTATAATAATGGACTTTAGATATGGCTTTCTTTCTATATGTCCCTCTTTAGTACCCAAAGATGGCTAGTAGTGGCGATTTATGGGTCACTACTAAATCATCTTAAAATCATTCCTCTAGGGCTTACTTATCATCATCTCACTGTCAAATCTTGATCTAATGTGAGATATTATCTCTTACTCTTTCCACTTTTATGAATGAATAAAATTCAAGCTGCTGTTAGTAACGGATTAAATTCCACTTCTCTTAAAGAGCCAGCACCCTACTGTATTCCCATCACTTTAACTGAGACCAGAGCTATGTCACTGCATGGAAATGCCTATTTGCATAGACTGGTAAAATGGGTGCAGTCTACGTTAGATTTACTTCATAATAGTTCACAGCCACTGTCTCTAATCTATCATTTCAAAATAAAATCCCAACAAAGCATTCCACAATAAATAAAAAAGACTCATTTTCTCATTTTATTACCTTACATTTTTATGGCATTTCTTTTACTGAAAAGTATTTCCAATGCCATTAAGCATACTTGCTCATTTGCTCTGTGCTGCAATATACACAAAGCATTTTTTAAATTGCTCACGAGTAAAGCTTCAATCCTTTGTTTTCATAAAATATATTTGCTATTTAAAATTATTTTCTCGGCAACATGTTATTTAATGTACTATTTGGTTCATTTATTCTGTTTTGCTCTCAATTCTAGAGTATGTTGAAAACAGAGTAGGACCAACAGTAAGGGGATAATGTGATTTGAGATGAAGACATCAGCATGTTGGGATAAGTCTTATCTGCCTTCCTTAACTTGTCTCAGTATTACAGAAACGTGATACAAATTCATTCAAAACTTGGTAAAATTCCCTTCTTAGTTTGTTGCTTTTGATGTTTTGAGACGGGGTCTCACTATGTAGCACTAGCTATCCTGGAACTCAGAGATCTATCTATCTACGAGCCTCAACTTCTGCCTCCTTAGTGCTGGGCTTAAAGGTGTGCACCACCATGGCTGGCTTCCCTTCCTGTTTTTAACAATTCTATACTCCTTTACAATAGATGCTCTCAATTTTATAATGAGGATTAACTCTATTTCAAAGGTTGGTGTTATAAACATAAAACATTTTGCATAAAACGCCAAACACAGTGGTTTGTGGCTCCAAGTTGGTGCCAGCAAACCTACTACTTAATATAACAAGAGATTTGTGAGGAGGTTCCTAGGGAAAACGTACTTTGCAATGTATATTAAAAGCTAAGGTGGCAAAGAGTGACTCTTCCAAATATAAACATGAAACCCATTTACCTTTTATACATATTTTATACATGCAAGTCTGAAATTAATTTTAGATAATGTTTTTACTGTTCTTGGGTTTAGCCTGTAATTATCACAGAGTGAGAGGTGGAATTTTCCAACCATGCTAGCATGCTGGTGCTAAAATGTTTTGCATTCTTTCAATTCAAATTTTTAGATTTAGAGTTTTCAGTTAGGGATGTTCAATCTGTGCAGTACCCATCTATAACTCTACCATATGGATTCAAACTGAAAATCTCACCATATTTGCTCTATGTTTTTCAATCCAAAGTCTCACTGATACTTCCCCTAAATATTTCACTATGTATCTTCTCAGATTAAGGACATATTCCTATGTAAAAACTGTTAATAACTTCCTTTTTTTAAACAAAGGGATAAGCAATGGATGTTTTCAGGGCTTACCAGCTGCAATACTAAGCTCTGGAGTTGTCCATGGAGATGGGCATGGACCACATGCAGAAGCAAGAGATGCTTCAGTATACCAGACTTACAACCACAGGCCTCTGAGTCAGACTTTAAGATGCTCTATAACACTAGCATCACAAAGCAAAAGCCCAATACTACCTAACAACCATTTAGTAATAAAAAAATTTGCAGCTCTCAAAGCTGTTGTTTTTAATCAGGATTTAGTGAAGATTCATGCTTTCCCAAGAATCTTTTAAGAGCCTAGTGACTCTATTATTTTGGTGCATACAGGCCAAGATCCTGTGTGCCCAGGACAGTACTATATCAAAGACTGTAATTGGTTGTTATATGGCAACTACAAAGAAGACCACTTAGTGCATCGAAACTTTAAACCTAAAAGAGGTTAAGAATTACTGCATTTGAAATTTGTGTGTATAAAATAGTACCAAATATGTATCAAAATAGCCATAATTACCTTAATATCAATATATAAAATGATTTTTCTTTTAATATATCATCAATTTAAATAATCAAAACCCAAATAATTTATTTAAAAAGAACTGGATTCAAAGGATGAATCTAGTACTTACCTAAAAATAGAACGATTAATAGTACTATAATGGCAAGGAAAGCTTTGTTCCAAAAACTTGCAATTTTACCCCAGACACTAAATGAAAAAATCTTCTGCCACCTGTGAAGCAATATAATTAGATTAGGTAAAAAAACAGATAAACAAAAATAACAACATGAACAACCAAAAAAAAAACAGGAGCAAGTTTTGAAATGTTTCATAATTAGTGAAATAATATTTTGATAGTAGTGTGACAAAAATTAGAGAAATTTAATTTTAAAAGTTATTACTTCTCTGATATGACAGAATAGCTCATGATAAATGCTATGACATTTGATTATCTTTTGTCTGATGGTTTAAATATTCTAAAGTAAAATTAACTTTTAAAGTAAACATACATGAACAAAACCTCAAGAAGAAATGTGGGCATGGGTTTGTGTGCAGGAGTCATGCCTGTGGAGTACGGTCAATCTGAGATGTTCCTCAAGAGCCTTTTTACCTTGCTTTAGAGAGTCTCTCCCTGGTACTCACTGGTCAGGAGAGGCTGACTGTAAAATCTGCCTGCTTTTCCTCCCTGGCACTGAGATCATAAATCTATGCAACCCTCCCTGGCTTCCTCCACAGGTTCGAGGGATCAGACTCAGGTGCACAAGTTCGTATGCCAAGCACTTTTCCAACTGAACTATCTCAACAGTCCAAAAAGAAATTCTTAAACTAAAATGTTATTTGGTTGCTGTTGTTTTGTTTTGAGACAGGTTCCTCTGTAGCTTTGGAGCTTGTACTGGAACTCACGCTGTAGACCAGGCTGGCCTCAAACTCTCAAAGATTCACCATCTCTGTCTCCCAAGTGCTGGGATTAAACATGTGTGCCACTGTCGCCCCACAAAATGTCATATTTTTAATGGAAGCTATTTCTTTTTCCCTAGAAATGTCTCAGAAATGATGATGTCTTTTGATCCAACCACTAGCAACAGTTAATTCTCTACATACTTATTTGAGACAGGGTCTCACTACACCTCAACAGAGCCCATGTTGGTATGGAACTTGCCACCCCCATGCTTCAGCCTAAGTGCTGCAATTACAAGCAATTACTACTATATTTGGCTTCTGCAGGTCTATTTTTTATATAGTATGCTTCTATTGTATACTCTAAGTATTTTTTTTTCTTTTTTTCAAGACAGGGTTTTTCAGTAGCTTTGGAACCTATCCTTGCACTTGCTCTGTAGACCAAGCCAGCCTCTAACTCACAGAGATCTACCTGTCTCTGTCTCCCAGAGTGCTGGGAATAAAGGCGTGTGCCACCACTACCTGACAGTAATTTCTTTCTTTAACCAAAAATGTTCAAAAAATAATGACTAAGATATGACATATATGTAAAACTGGAAAAAAAAACTTTATATATCAATGTAAACTTTGACACATGGAAATATACATATGATTTATCCATGACCCAGGTCAAGCTCTGAACAGAGGAAATGAAACGCGGAAGTAAGCAGTCTAGACAAGACTGAGCAGCATAAACAAAGGTGCAGAGGCAAGAAGTGTGACCATCCTGGGACTGGGAAGGTGTTGAACTCTGCAGTAAGTACTTTAAAATGAGTGATACATTGAATCAAAAGGAGACCTGAGAAGGTAATTGGCATGTGAATACATCTCAGAAGCACAATGTGGAATTTTTACTTAAAGATATGACAAATTGTTAATAAATTTTGAAAAGAACTATCAACAATAACTTCAAGTTGAAGGGGAGAAGACTGATTTCCTTCTATGTCAGGAGTGTAACAAAATACCTTACAACATCATTCTTATAAATGTACTTCCCCATTCATGATAGCAAGTTCCTGGACCTATGGCTAATCAGGAACAAGGGAAAGTCTGTGAGTATACTGGACATTCAGTACTTTCAAGAAGGCAGAAAGTTCTTTACTGAGTAAGTAAAGCTAATATGTAGCTCTGATAGTTTACATACCCAACATTTTTAACACATACCCATTAATTTTGACTGGAATGAGAAGTAAAATGACTATTAATGAAATTGTTTCTTTTCTCCCTGAGGTCAAACCTGAGAACCATCTCTATGTTTTGGTCTGTACACAGAAATTCCACTGTCCCAATTAACAATTCTGCACCCAGCCCTTTATTTCACTGCTCCAATTCAGGATAGTAAAAAGAAAGGAAAACATGAAGTCAGCACAGTATGGCAGTCCATGGTATAAATAGCATAACACTGCTTTATTATACCTGTAATCAAGACCAAAAAGACTAAGTTCTTTTTAAAAAAAAAAAAAGTTTGGGGGAAATTCCACTTGTATAATCAAGCTTTAAAAGGTAGCATTTTAATACTGTTACCAGAGAGCAATCTGGGTTTCCTTTTTTTGGAGTACTTTTCTCTGTAATTTTCTTTTGGGTGTGGGGCAGGGTTTCTCTGTTTAATAGAGAACCTGGAACCAGGTCTGTAGACCAGGCTGGTCTGGAACTCACAGAGACCAGCCTGCCTCTGCCTCCCAAGTGCTGGGATTAAAGCCATGCGCCACCACCGCCTGCCTTGTTTAACGAGTACTTTTTATGAACCGTCTTTCTAACTTTTCTCCCCAACCACTCCATCCCGCTGTGTTTCGGGCACATCAGGGTGGCTGTGTGGGCGTCAGAAGACAACTTTGTGGTTCCCTCTCCACCACATGGTTTCCGGGCATCGAACTGAAGTCCTCTCGGGGCTGCTAGGCCCTCTGCCCATTGAGCCATCCCGCAGACCCAAACTTTCTAAGGCTACGGAAAGCGTCACACGCCGTTGCCTGAAGAAGCCAAATCCAACATTTGGTACTGTTAAAAGATCTGAACGTTTCCTACCTCTGAGGAGGAATAAAGGGCAGGCAGAAGATTAAAATGAGTCCTATTTCAGCATAGAGAAAGCTGGCAACCGCCACCCATTGGATTGTCATGGTTTTTTTTTTTTCTTCTTTAGACCTAAACAGAGAAAGATCTCACTTTCACACAAGCCCGGGTGAACGGCCCCACGCCGCGCGGGGCCTGCTGGGAGTTCCTCCGGCACCACGTGACGAGGCCGCGCGCACGCGCGCACGGCCCGAGTTTCCTTCCTCCTTCCCCCTCCCCGCCGCGGCCTCCAAGCTTCCTGGGGCCGCCGGCTGCGGTGGCCGAGCTGCGGGCCGCGCTCCTCGCGGAGGCCACCCGGCGCCGTCCGGCTTACCCGCCGCCGCTCGTCACACGCCGCCGGGAGCGCGCCGGGCCGGGCTGAGGTCACACTAGCGCGACCGCCGTTTCCTGGTGCGCGCGTGGAGGGCGCAGGGTGACGCAGGCTCCTCCACGGTGCCACCGACGCGCGGTGGTGGGAGCCAGGGCACGGGTTGGGTTCGAATCCAGCCAGCCGCTTTACGGTGGAAACCTGCCTCCCTGCCCCCAGTTAGACTAAATTTAAGTGAGGGTCCAGCCCTGGGGGTTTGTGCATTTTGTTCTTGAGATGGCAGACTCTGTATCGTCAGGGCGCGTTTTATTTTCCTGCTCTTGTCCATTTGTGGCACCAGACAACTTCAGGGACTACTAGGAAAAGATGGGTGTGGGTGTATGTTACCTAACCATATTCTGTTAGGTAACTAGATAGGTTCTGAGAAACATTGAGAGTAGACTCCCTCGTGGTTAACTCTGCGTTCTATCTCCTGTTTCCCTGGTGACGTGAGAAAGGAAAAGCTAACAACTGCACCTCCTTAGGCCTCCTGGCCAAAATGAAATATCCCTGCTCTAGGTGGAGACTTGGCATCTCGATCTGCTCCAAAGATTTTAACATTACATACTATTATATCCTCCGTTAAGCTGGCCAAGAGTCCACTCCCAGGAAATCTGATTTATTTGGAGACACGTTAAAGAGGTGGGAGAGATAATTATCCCCTTAATAAAATACTGTACTTACATATCCTAAGTGTTATTACTTTGGGACACTTTAAGAACTAACCACGCCCACCCCAGCCACTTTTGACCTCCCCTTCATCGCCATCTCTCTCTCTCTGGTGTGTTTGTCTTGTGTCGTGTGGTGTATACGTGTGTCTTTGTTCTCTCTATGTTTTTCCTATGTCTCTCTGTTTTCCTCTTCTTTAAGCAATAAATGTCTCCCTTTTCTTTAAATAATACTATGTCCTGTAAGCCTTTTATCCGCCGTAACCGCCCGCCTGACTCCCCCATCCGTATGGCCCTGCCACCCTGGAGACTAGAAGCTGCTCTGCGAGCCGCCTGGGGGATCCCAACATCATATTATTTTTAAAAAGAACAAAACTAAGATGTGCTTCTTTGTGGAGTTTCCTTCTACCATGTAGCAGTGCTAAGCTTGCTTGCTTTTCTGTGTTCTAATTAAGACAAAGGTAACACCGGCTTTTTGTTTGTTTTTCTTTGGTTGATAGCCAAAAGCCTAAGCATGCTTTCCCTGGCATTGGGCTTTCTTTATCTCTGAATGCCTGTTCCCTCCTGAAACTATAGGTGGGCCTCCATTTCTGAACAAAAAAGTCTTCCAGCTTTGCTTGTGGTAAAAGACCTGACCTAAACTCTTGCACAACCTGTTTTCCTCGTACCTTATCATCCAATGCACTTTAGAACCACACTGTCCTCATTTACTGAAAAAAGTAATTTCAGAAGGCATGGAAGTCATCTGCAAGGCTGTTGTTAAAATACTTACTTGTCATTTAATTTGAGCATTCCATGCCTACAGTTGGGTTTGCACTGTCCTTTTGGTGAGTGTCTAGTATAAATGTCTGTGCTCAAATCTATGTCTTTAAAACTTTTACCTATGTCAGAGGTGGATGTCAAATGTCTTCCTCTCTTCTTACCCACTTTTCCTTTTTTTTTGGAAAGGGCTTCTTACTGAACCCAGACTTCACTGCTTGTCTAGACTGACTGGCCACAGAGACCTTAAGATCCTCCTGACTACTTCCGTGGTGCTGGGACTCCAAGGACACGCTACCATATTGGCTTTTACATGGTTGCTGTGGATCTGAACTCTTTGATAAATTCTAGCTTTGGCTAGAGATGTGGCTCAGTTGTTCACCCTGGCTTTGATCTCCAGCACCTTCTACGTTATATGTGTGGCACATACCTATACTCCCATCACTGAGGAAGTGGAAACAGAAGAATCAGAGATTCAAGGTCATGTACAGCAATGTAGTGAGTCTGAAGCTTGCTTGTGACTACATGAGACCCCAAACCAAAAAATAATAAACTTCAATTCTGCATCATACTTAGTCCCCAAAATTCATTTTTTTGTGGCACAGCCAAGAATCCCAGTTTCAGGCAAGTTAAGGTACCTGAAAAGAATTCCTACAGAATATAAATATGATGTGTGTGTTATATGCCTTGTGTGGAAGACAGAGGATGTTGCTCTTTAGGAGCTGTCCAGCTGCTATTTGAGGAAAGATCTCTCATTGGCCCACAGGTTAAGCTAGGTTGACTAGACAGTGAGCTCCAACTATCTCTCTGCCTCTCCAGCACTGGGATTACAATTGTATGCCAATGCAATTGGATTTTTAAAAAATGTATGTGTACATGTGCATACATGTGTGTATACCAACCACATGCATGCCTGGTGTCCACAGAGAAGAAGAGTGTCAGCTCCCTAGAACTGGAATTACATATGGTTTTATGTTGCACAGATAATACTAACCCAGAGACAGATGTGGGAGTTCAAACTGAAGTTCAGAAAAGCAAAGCTGTCAACCACTAGAGAGACCTTTAACCTCTACCAAATCTCTAGACCAAAAGGGCAAGATCCTGTCTTCATGAACCCTTTGACTCCACACTCCACTGATTTCGTCTTTTCCCCTTTATAGTCCTCTCTCCACCCAACCATAATCACTCCTGTCTCCACCTCCCTAGTGCTGGGATTAAAGGTGCGCAACTCCCAACCAGGATAAAAGGCGTGAACTACCAACACCTGGATCTGTTTGGGGGTCGGCCTTGTGTAGCCCAGGGTATCCTTGACCTCACAGACATCCATTTGCTTCTGTCTCCCGAGTCCTGGGATTAAAGGTTGTGTGCTACCACTGCCTGGCCAGTATGGCTTACTAGCGTGGCTGCTTTGCCCCTCTGATCTTCAGGCAAGCTTTATTTATTAAAACACAAATAATATACGACTATAGTTGTAAGCCATTTGGGTGCTGGGAACTAAACCCAGGTACTCTGCATGAGCAAATGCTCTTAACTACTGAGTCATCTCTCCATCAGCCACACCTGCATTTTTACACTGATGCTGCAGATCACTTCAGGACCTCATCAACCTCCTGATTGTGCTATTAAGAGTAACTGTGGTGACAGTATAGTTGCAGAAGTAGTGCCTGGGAGTCACCGATGGGTTTGACATTCTCAGGAAACACAGGCTTTAGGGACAGCAACAGAACCACAGCAGCAAATGGAGTTGCTGTCCCAGTGTTGGCAGTAGCAGCAACAAGAGGTGGCTGAGCAGCTGGGCACAGGGACTAGGGTAGGTACAACAGTGGCAACAGGTAAGAGAGGGTAAAGAGCCTCTGAGGTTGTACAGAAGGCTGTGAGATTCTGAAACTGTAGGCCCTGAATGGTGGTATAGTTCCAGAGAGCTGTTAAATAGCCAATATCCAAGGCTAGGGAAATCCTAACATCTCAGCCTTGAGAATCATGGTACCTAAAGCTATAAAGCCTGTTGTCAAAGGTTGAAGAATCCACACGTCCTAGACTTACACTAATCAGAGGAGTAACACTTGATACCTCAGGCCTGCAAAAGACTCCTAACACAAAAGCACCACCACCTTGCTGTAAAATGCTGAGGGATATAAAACTGCCAAAGCCAGTGCTGGAAAGGCTTCTCATTCACCGACATTTCCATCTGGGTAAAATAAAGGACTCTGTCCAGCTCATTAGTAACACAATAATCTAATGCTTAAAATGAACTAAATTTGCTGTCCCTTGACAAGCTCCACCTAATCTTAATATATATATAAATTATTATATATTATATATATTATTATATATTATTATAATAATATATAATTATTATATATTATTATTTTATATAATTATATAAAAATAAAATATATATTTTATATATATATAAAATTTACTATTTGTGTGCATGGTGTGAAACACAATCATGCCCCAAAAGTTGAACGTCAGATGTAGCATGATACTAATTAGTCTTGTTAATAAAAACCTGGAGTCAGATATCAAGGTAAATGCTGAAAGATCAGATAAGTCAAGGAACAGCCACAGTCACTTCTTAGCTCTAGGAATCCTCAGAGCAAAGGGACCAAGATCCTGTCTGTGCTTAGCCCTATCAATTCCTGCCTCCTGTCTGTACAGATCTCCAGGCCTCTATGGTTAACTTGTGGCTAGCTCTGCCCTTTGATCTCCAGGCAAGCTTTATTTGTCAGAATACAAACAAAATCTTACAACACGGGTGAATGTGAAAAGGCCTGAAGACTTTGTGGAAATGGTTCTCTTCTTCTACCATGTGGGTCCCAGGATTGAACTTAGGTTGCCAGACTTGGCCAAGGCAAGCACCTTTATCCACTGTGCCTTCTTATTGGCCCTAATCTTACTTTTAAATTATAGCTGATATCACATGTAATCGAATTCAGTTAGACACAATCTACATACCTTGAGGTATATATTCAATTAGGAAATGTACCAGTTGATTTTCCAATTTAAAATTTTAATGTACAGTCTGACATACACGAAATTCCTTGTTCTTTTTCATTTTATATGGATGTAGACATTTATTCTATTACTTCCTAAACTTTCAAAAAATTAAAAATGTACTTATTAACTTACAGATGAGTCGTAACTTCTTGATATTAAAAAAGTTTTATAAAATTCCACACACACACACACACCCCACAATTCATAAAGACTTGGAACAAAGTTTTTCAGTATTTGATTTGGGACTATGGGATGTATGAACCTCTTAGATTCTTTGAAACTAAACAACTTGGGTTCACTCAAGATTTACTGAACTGAAATCCATGAGGAAGTGGTATAGCAGCTGATTTTCTTTTTAAAATTTTATGTGTAAAAATTTTGTGTTTTGGATGAATGTCTGTGCACCATATGCTTGACTGGTGCCTGAGGAGGCTCGAAGAAGGTGTTGGATTCCCTGCACCTGGAGTTACAGACACTAGTGAGCAGCTACTTGAGACTTGGGAATCAGACCCAGGTACTCTGAAAGAGCAGCCAGTGGTTTTAATTGTGACCAATCTCTCCAGCCCCAGGTTTTTAAAATTCTGGGGAATTTTTCATTCGTTTTTTGAGACAGAGTTTTGCTGGTCTAGAACTTGCAATCTTCTTCCTTCAGCTTTCTCAGTGCTTGGTTTAAGACAAATGCCACCATGTCTGGCCCCAATGACTGCTGTTGTACTGAAGTTAAAAGCCACAGACTTAATGTAACCTCATATGGTTCCATGTGGGATGAAGTATATGGGACAATGACTTAGAAAGTCTAGTCAAATACCATAATTGTCTGTAAGGTAATCCAGGACTGCAGATGTGCTCGACAGGGCATTAAATAATCTTTTTTCCTGCCTTGATGTTATCTTTTCCATCATGTACATTAAATGTTGATGGAAACACATAAAAGGAGTTCCAAGTTCAAGAGCGATGTCAACCCAGTCCCAGATACATTTCAGTGGGGTTTCTTCATATCCAGCAAACATAGCTGGGTTTGCTAAAAGTCCCCTTGCGACCATCACACCTGCAAATTAAAGCATAACATATTTTTCCATAAACTAAGAATCTATCATTATCAGTACAAACAATGCAAGAGCATTTATCAAAAAGTATTATTATGAGATTTCAGGATACCCTTACTACAAATTAATGAATTACAACAAGAAAGAAGTTGATTCTGGTGCCACTGATAAACCAATTGTATTCATACAACTAATTTTAAAAAGAAATCTATATTAACTGCTTCGTTAGGAGACATCCATATTGTCATGAATTGGACTGCTTAAAGTTGAGTCTATTTGCTTTCATCCAGCAACAGTTACCGCAGGGCTGCTTGTTAGTTACGTAAGGGGTAATGAAACTACATGGCAGTTCCGAGGCCCCTGTGGGCAGCAAGTTCACTAACTCTCACATCTATTCTGTATTCTAGATGCTTTTTAAAGATAAAAATGAAACAAAACAAAAATAAATATGCCATCTGTAGATGACTTTACTGGTAATAAATATGCCATCTGTAGATGACTTTACTGGTCATCAGGTATGGTGGAGGCAGCACAATGTAGCCCCTTCTAAAATGATCTACTATTTGTAAGGAAAAGATCTGGCAGCATTGTAATAAAATACTTAGCTTAAATTAGTACAATAGGGAAATATGGCTCAGTGTGAAATACAAAATCAAATTAACATCACTCCCCCATCCTAACTTTTGAATCCTTATTAAAGGATAAAAAAAAAAATCCCAGTATTTATTTCTTACCATCTGTCCCAGTCATCTGCCACACAGTCTTTGCTTCTTTCAAGTTTCTTATGTCTCCGTTAGCAACTACAGGTATAGACACACTTTCCTTTATCATTCTAATGGCATCATAGTGGACAGGTTGGTGTCTTTCTTCAGTGGTTCTTCCATGAACTGTAATCCAGGACACCCCGGTTGCTTCAGCCTTCTGGCAAAGATCTATGGTTCTTCTAAGGTCATCATGGATCCTATAATTTCAGAATTGTAGCCGTTCATAGCACACAGATTTTAATGCTAAAATAACTAAGATACTTCATCTACTACATTACTTCGCTTTACCATATTGTATTATCACTTCATGTCACTGTTACTAAGGTTTTGTTGAGTAATCATTCCCATTCAAGACCTTGGCTTTAGTTATTTGACTATGGAAACAATATGGTGACAAATGTCTTTCCCTTCCCCACTGCTTTTCCTTATCAGTGTTGAGAAATTAAGAGTCAACAGCACACTGCCACAGAGGAACACAAAGAGGTCTTCCTAATACATTCTGTGCAGGCCTCTCACATTGGAATCTTGTTTTCTTTTAATTGTTAAATCTTAGTGCAAATATCCTTCCTTCTTTCTAGCTGGTGCCAGGGATGTTTCTTAGCATTAGTTAAATAGAATCTGGAGAAAGTTGAGGGGTTGGTGAGGTCTTTTAATTAGGAATACATTGTTTTGTGTTAAGAAATAAGATTTCAGAATTTATAATTTAAGAATGGAGTTTATGTCTGTTTGCTAAATAAACATCTCTCAATATTTCCACATACCAGTCTCTAATTTATTTAGGATACATACCACATCACTAAACAAAAGGAGTATTTTTAAACTTTCCAAGTAATATATTAACTTGTTAGTAGACGGAAATATTTTGTTTACCTTATTTTAATTGAAACTGAAAATCTAGGATTTTCCACTTGATTTCTTACTTGTTTCACCATATCTTGAATGAGCTCTGGCTTGTTTATTAAGCAAGCTCCATAACCTTCTGCCACTGCCCACCTTGATAAAGCAAGCACAACAGGTAGATTGTAAACATCTAGAAGGGAAGACAAAGCTCTAAATGGACTGCATCAATCTTTCCTCTATCCGATGAGTGGAACGAAACAGACACTTACAGTTCATGGATCTACAGCAGGACAGTTAGCTTAGTTGGAGACTGTTGTCCTAAATAAAATTTATAGATCAACATTTCTAAATGGTTCCATGAAATCAGGGAAACAGGAGATGTCTTTCACCAGTCAAGTGAGAGCATTAAATTAGAATTCTTTCAACCAAAACAAATTAGGTGTTCATATTAACTGCAATTACTTCAAATTTTTTAAATTCCAAATGTGATGTTTATTGTGCATAACAAGAGGTTTTATCAGTCTCAAGAGTAAAAAAATATTTTTGGCTCACAGCATTCCAACACTACTAAATAGCATATCTAATTCTCCTAATGAGTATACAAATGTCTAATCTGATTTGGCTTAAGCTCCATTTAAAACTGTGAAACTGTGATTTATTCTTTGGGCACATTCTGGCTACTGGAAGATAACCCAGTACAGTGCCAGCACAACAGTTTCTTAAGTACGTCCCATTCAAATCCAATTAAGTAGCTATGAAACAGAAAGGAAAGGGTAACTACAGTAAAACAATTAATTAGGAGAAAGCCAACAGTATGTCTTAAATCACATAATCAGCTTTTAGAGACTATATTTGACATGGCATGAAAAACACATTTCTGGGATTGCTGTAGATATTAGATTCTCAAAGGATTAGCTACTGTTGAGGTTGAAGGCAGAACCAGAGTGTGCTTGTTTGTTTTATTGGCTTGACACAAACTAGTTATCTGGGAACAGGGAACCTTGGTTGTGGAATTGTTTCCATCAGATTGGTCTGTGAGCATCTCAACGGGACACTTTCTTGTTTAATGACTGATGTGCAAAGGCCCAGTCTACTGTCGGCTCTGCTAACCCTGTGGAGGTAGGTACCCTGGGTTGTATAAGAAAACATGTTGAAGCCGGGAGGTGGTGGTACATGCCTTTAATCCCAGCACTCGTGAGGCAGAGGCAGGTAGATCTCTGTGAGTTAGAGGCTGGCTTGGTCTACAAGAGCTAGTTCCAGGACAGGCACCAAAGCTACAGAGAAACCCTGTCTCGAAAAACAAAAACAAAAAAGAAAACATGTTGAGTGTGATAGGTAGAATTAGAATGGCCCCCGAAAGCTCATTTATTTGAATGCTTGCTCCCTGATTAGTGGAACTGTCAGGGAAGGCATGTTGATGGAGGAGGCATGCCATTAGAGGTGAGCTTTGAGGTTTCAAAAGACCATACCATTACCAGTCAGCTCTGACTCATGGTTGTATCTCGAGATGTAAGCTCTCAGTTACTTCTTCAGTGATATGCCTACCTGCCTGCTGCCATGCTTCCTGTTCACCCTCTGAATCTTTACGTCCCTAATAAACTCTTTCTTTTATAAATTGCCTTGGTCATGGTATTTTGTTATGGCTATAGAAAAGTATCTAGTTAACAGCAGAAAGCAAGTAAGCAGTGTTACTCCATGGTCTTTGCTTTAGTTTCTGCCTCCAGGTACATTCCTTGTCTTCCCTCAATCTTGGAGTGTGACTTGGGAGTTGCATACTGAAAGAAACCCTTCCCTGCCTAAGCTGCTTTTGGTTACAGTGTTTATCATAACTGATAAAACAAAAAACCAAAAAACTAATGACCTAGTGATAAGAAACAAAAACCTAGTCAAGAGTCCATAAACCACTTCAGCCATCATGAAGACCTCTGATATTCCTAAATAACCTTTTCTTTTTTAAATTCTTGTTTAGAACTATAGTGCTTTAAATCTATAGCCTTCCTCTTAAAATTTCATTAATTTATCTATTATTATTACTAGTGTGTGTATGGGAGTGGATAGTGTACACTCAGAGATCAGAGGATAACTCTGTGGAGTTGGTTCTTTCCTTACATCATGTGAGTTCAGTGGAAGCTCAGGTTATGCTTCTTATACCGTGTTCCCATATATATATATATATATATATATATATATATATATATATATATATATATATTTTACTTTCTTTGAAAACTCTTCTAATTTCTTTGACCTTTACCTCTGAGGGCAACCACAGTTAATATCTATTCCACTTGCATAGGGGCAGATGATTTGGGCAGCATCAGATAAAAGTCTTGCATCATTAGCAGCAAACTGAACAATCAATGGGCAATCACCTGTTTAAAAAAGACAGCCCAACATTAAACTTCATAGAAGAATCATTCACACAGCCAAAAATCAAATGAAAGACTGCAGAATTTATAGAGTGAAAAGTATCCCAGAATGGTAGCATATACGTACCTGTTACGTGGAAGTGAGTGTGAGCATTCTATACACACTGCCATGCTGGCTTCCTTTGTTTCTGGGAAAAGCACTCAGATGTGTCTTCTATTTAGTGGATATTCTCCTATACGGATAGACTACATACTGCTGTCTAAATTGTATTCATGCTTCTTATAAGTCTATTCCTAGATGATTGCCTAGAAGTCTAGTTGCTGAGTAAGCATTTAACACTGCCTAGGTATTTAACATAGAGACTATTACATTATCTTCTAAGAGTTTATAGATGTACAAATTAATACAAAGGGTCTTTATTTCCATTCAAGTTACCCACACGGAAACACAATATTTGTGTATCTTTTTTTCTTTTTGGTTTTTTGAGACAGGGTTTCTTTGTAGCTTTGGGGCCTGTCCTGGAACTAGCTCTTGTAGACTAGGCTGGCCTCGAACTCACAGAAAGCCGCCTGCCTCTGCCTCCCGAGTGCTGGGATTAAAGGTGTGCACCACCACCGACCGGCAATGTGTGTCCTTATTTGTATTTTTCAATTCTATTTTTTAATTGTTACTTGCTTCTTTTATTATTTATTTATATATTTATTTGAGACAGAGTCTCATTCTGTTGTCCTGAAATTTACTTTGTAGACCAGACTGGCTTTAAACTCCACAGTCTGTGTTCCAAGTGCTGAAATTAATGGAATTTTCTAGCATACCTAGCTGTGTTTTAATTTATAATTATTTTTAAAAGAAAGAAATTAGTCCTGTCTATTGCATGGGGTATATATATTTTTAGTTCTGTTTATCTTGAAGTACATATCTAGACCTATATGGAGAAGCTTAAAATTTAGGTTAGTCAAATATATCGTCTTTCCTAGGTCTTACAGAACATATTTTTCATATCATTGGATAGTGTTTGAATTCTGGAAAGACACATTTTAACATTTCAAAGGCTTTTTGAAGAATTCCTATGAAATGCAAGAGATGTTTATAAAAGACACGTTTCAGGACATCACCTCTGTTGAACCAATTACAGATTTTTATAGCAATTCACTGGTCTGGGAATTGATGAGAAAGAGCATTCTTTTTTCTTCATTGGCCTGGTTGGTACCTTGGTTACAGAATTCTATTTTAACACTCACTTATTGATCAACACCATTAGCAGCTGAACATACAAATCGAGTTATTTCTATAGCTCATGCCTTCTAGGAACCTACAATCTAGTGGAAGAGAGGGCCATGGAAGAAGAAAACAAAACAGTAAGACTAAGTACAATCAAAGAGCATGTGCTTATGAGCGAGGATATGGTTGCAGTGACCAAAGAAGCTTCCTTGGTTACAAGCTTTGAATGATGGATTAGGCACCATGAACTGTAGTTTACCAGGTGTGTGTGTGTGGGGGGGGACATGGACACGGACACACACACACACACACAGACACACACACACACACACTCTTACAGGCATGCAGGCATGATTGGAGAAGAACTCTAGGTAAGGAAGTTCAAGAACAAGGCATGCTAAACTCTACGAATTTATGGAAAGAGAGGCTGTAGATGTATTCAGTAGCTGGATCAGAAAGGACTTTGCTTATTTGCCTTAGGTGTTGAATTCTAGCCTCTAGATTGGTGATTCTAAACTGTTAGGAAGATGAGAGTACTTGTATAGTTTTTCAAAACATAAAGAGATTCTAATTAAGAAGGCCTAATTCCAATTGAGCCTGGAAGCACTCATTTCCAACAAGTTTTCAATGATGGAGTCACCTTTGGCCTGACAATCACGCTGAAGTCATTTTGGGTACTGGGAGGAAGGACTGTGAGCAGGGAGGGACATGATCAAATTTGTATCTCAGACAAGTCATTTTGGTCTATTAGAAGATAGTCTGAATGAGAAAAGACTACAGGCAACAAGACAGGGCCTTATTCTAGTAAATGAGGACAGAAAGGCTGGTGGCCTTAAGAACAGCTCACTTTACATTCTGATAGATTATTGACAGTGTAAAAGAAATACTAAAGGCACTTAAAATCAAAAGGACTATAAACTATACTCCTTGTTTCATCTAATTTTATAAAATAGCTGAGTATATATATTTCCCCTGCAAAGTCAGCAAGCTACAGATTTTACATACCTTGGTTTGTGGTAAATTCACTGTCTCTGGCTTTTACAGATCTGACAAAATCAGCAGCAACTATCATTGGTGTATAACACAGATCACAAGAGTATTTTCTTACTAGCGTTCTAAAAGCCAACCTGTGAAACATATAGAACTTTAATCATGAATTTAGAAAATCCTTGAAGTATATGCATTTGTAAGTTGCATTTAGTTAATTATTAAGTATTTATTAGAGAAATTTTTTCTTGGGTGAAAGAGATGTAGACTTTCAACTAGTCTACCTGCTAAGTATGACTAAAATCCTTGGTACTTGTGTTTTTGAAAGAGTCTCACTATATAGCTCTGGCAGGCCTGAAACTCACAGAGCTCTGACTGGCTCTGCCTCCTGGGATTAAGAGCATCACCACTTACCAAGCTAAAACCTCAAAACTACTTCTAAAATAATTATAGCAAAATCACAAAAAAAGAGAGGAGGGGGAGACAGGCCTGTGGCCTTGCAAGCCTCATCAATTTTCTTTTTGCTTTAATACAGCAGACTTGGGGCTGAAGTAGCTGACGACCTGAAATCAGCAGTGAGTGGTGACAAAAAGGGTCCAGCATAAGTTTTCTGCCTTATAAAGGATCAGTAAAGAGAAGCTTCAAAAGACGGAAAACTTACAATAACAATTAACACAATACAAAACACTACAGACTCGCCCTTGTTAGGAAATAGTGGGTGTGGAGCCTAGATTTCTCACTCTTCCAAGATGTTCTAACATCCCATGGTGACAGTGTTCAATCAGGCCTGGTAGGTACATGAAGCCTTCATTCCTATTGGCTACCAGGACTAACCTTTCCACGGCTATCAGTGGAGATCACATGGAGAGCACATACTTCCATGTGTATGGGACTGCATAGTAACAAAGCACCCTTTCGTCTCTTGCTGGATGTTGTGAAAGGAGGCCTTGTGGAGAGCCAGGACTTCCACACTACCCAGAAGCTTATGAGTCAGAACTCTCACTTCTGTCCACACTAACTAAAAGACTCCTTATCTCCCAGATGTACATAGAAGCCAAGCTGATAAACAAGACAAAATACTCTAGTAATGAGGTGATGGCTCTCTTTTCTCTCTGATGGAGCAGCATCAGAATGGCTGACTATATCAGAAGTTCCAATATATAAAACCAGTCATTACAATCTATTTTATATGAAAGAGCACACTTATGAATGCAAAAATGCTGTATCAACTGATACAGAAATAACATTAGACAAAATATCCTTATACAGTATTAAAAAAGTCTCAGAAACAGAATTGTAAACACCTTCCTTCATTTGATGAAGACCATTTATTAGATATCATATGAGCATCTCCGAGACAGGAGCAAGGACAGATTGTCTGCTTGTACCACTTGTTACAGTGGGCACTTTTACCCAGCGCAGTAAAGCATGGAAAAAGATCAAAGTACTAAGGTGAAAAGAATTAAAATTGTCCATCTTTATAGATGACAATCATGTCATCATGTTTACATAGACAATCTCGAGAAATTTAGAAAAATCCATAATTATTAAGTGAGCTCAACAAGTTTGTAAGCTATAAGCACAATGTAAAAAATCAATTATACTTTTAAAAACTCTTAATTAAGTTACAGATCTAAAATTAAAAATACAGTACTAGGGGTTAGTGGGTGGCTCAGTGGGTGAGAGTGCTTGCTACACAGGCCGGACGACTCGAATCCAACCCTCAGGACTGACATATGAACTGATCTCTGATCTCACATGAGATCACCTCATTCCCTCCGCCCTTCAGATCGTTTTCCAGGACAGGATTTCTTTGCATAGCCCTGGTTGTCCTGAAATTCACAGATCCTAAGTGTTGGGATTAAAGGTGTGCACCACCACCACCAGGCTCCCACCCCTCTTTAATACACACTCCAAAACAATTTCCTAAGCTTTACATCCAAAACACGATTTAAACAAATATAAATAAGCTGGGTTTCAAAAATACCATTAAGAACATGAAAAGATGAGCTGGGTGGTGGTGGGGCACGCCTTTAATCCCAGCACTTGGGAAGCAGTGACAGGCAGATCTCTGTGAGTTTGAGGCCAGCTGGGTCTAAGGTGCTAGTTCTAGGACAGCCAAGACCACATAAAAAAATCCTGTTTGTTGAAAAATGAAAACAAAAAGCAAAAAACAAAACAAAACAAAACAAACTAACCCCACCTCCAAAAAAGAAAGATGAAAAGATAAGCCTATATACTAGGAGGAAACATTTGCAAACCACATAGGAGTAGCTTCTGGAATAATGTAAAGACAATACTTTATTGCAAACAAATGAGACACCTTAAAAACTATTCAGAATGGGCTGAGCATTTGAATAGACATTTCTATAATGAAAAAAAAACAGTCAAGAATCAAAAAGATGTTCAACATCACTACTCATTAGGGAGTACAAATCCAAAGATTCTACTTCACACCCAATGGAATGGATATAATGATTAAAAATAGAATAAAACTACAAGTCTTTGTCAAAGGTGGAAGGAACTGGAACCCTTGTATGTTGCTGGGGAGTAGGCAGAGATGGCCTTGATTGGAAACAGGTCAACACAGAATTAACATGTGACTCATTTGACTCCATAGCTCAGAGAACTTAAATGGTCTGAGATATTTAAATACATGGATCCATAGCAGCATTATCTAAAATTGCTAAAAGGTGGAAGCAATCCAAATGTTAACCAAGTGATGAAAAAACTGATATACACCTAATGGACTACCTAATAACCCTTACACAAGGAGGGGAAGGCTGGCGTTATGGTATTATATGGATGAATCTTGAAATCAATAGTCTTAAAATGATAAGTAAACTAAGCTAGTCTCAGTTACATGAGGCACCTAGAATGGTCAACTTCATAGAGAAAGGAAGCAAAATAATGACTAGGGGCTGGAGGTGTTAGAAATGAAGAATTATTGCTGAGTGGGTCCAAAGATTTAAAGATCAGGTACTCAGTGCTTAACTGTACATAATCCTTTACAGCTAAGAATCAATTTGTAGCCCAGGCTGGTCCTGAAACTCAGTAATTCTACTGTCTTATACGCATTGAGTGCTGTTCATAAGTGTGTGCCACCATGCCTATTATGTGTACTTTATAACCATAAAAAACCACGAGAAATCATCAATAGTTAAAAAGTAACAATTACAACATGGGAAAAGATATGAAGAAACATTTCTTAAAAATATTTGGATGGCAAACAGACACATAATGATATTTGACATCTCCAGTTACATAAGAAATCAAAATTAAAACCATGACACAACTCTACTGATCTAGAAAATGGTAAAAATAAAAAGTGATATTAAAAGTTGATAAGGATGAGACAGTAGACTACTCATACGGTAAGCAAATGTTTGTTCAAAGTGTAAAACTGTAATCTCCATTCTAGAAAAGTTTAGTACTTAAAAAAACCAAACCAAACCTAAGCATCAAATCACCTCAAGCCTGGCAATTCTCCCACTGTGCTTTGGTTCTAAGAAGCATCGTCACATAAAAACCTGTATGTGTGTGTGTTTATATTCATTTAATATCGGCTGTATCCTAATACATTATCATCTTTACAGATATTAGGCTGAGGATGTAGTTCAGTCAGTACAGTGCTTGCTTAACATTCATGAGGCCCTGGGTCTGACACCAGCATTATTTAAGCTAGTCACAGTGGCATACACCAGTAATCTTAGTTTTTGGGATAGGAACACAGAAGGATCAGGTCTTCAGCCACTAGCAAGTTTTAGGTGGCCAGAGATATACAAGACTCTGGGGGAAAAAAGCTTGGAGAAATTGTCTACTTAGGGTCCAAAACATACCAGTTGAGTGTTAGCACAAGGACTCAATTATAAATCATGATTCCAGAGTGAGCAGTTTGAAAGCCTTCTTTGTAGGTGATTTTACAACTAAAAAAACTAGTACATATAAGGAAAATTAAATTTGTCTCATTAATGACTTAACCATACTTACTTCGAATAGCGAACCATTGGGGCACAGATTTTCACCAGCTGTCCAGAATGAAACATTTCTATTGGGTCTTTTTTTCTTTCTTGACATATTGTGATTGGTATGGAGTCACTCCTCATGTATACAACTTAGTTTTAAACCTGAAAGACAGTTTGCAAAGAGAATATGTATTTCACTACATAAAATCCCATTATTGGGATCACAGAGCTCTGTTGTATGGTTGGGTGCTTGCTTAGCATGTGGCAGACTCTGGGTTTAATTCTCAGTGTTGGAAAAACAGAAAACTATTATTCTAGCAACTTCAATCATCAATATTTTTCATGAGGCTTGCAGACTTGGAGGATCTTGCCAGATTCTGCCTCAACTTATAGGATGAATAAATCGGGAATACTGAACATGGTAGTTTTAGAGAAATAAGATATGAAAAACCTCTGTTTTCTCTCTAGTGTGTATCATGTTATGATTTTGCTTGTTACTTTTTTGCTTGGTTTTTGAAACAGGGTTTTGCTGTACAGCTCTGGTTAGCTTTGAATTGATAATTCTCTTGCCTCAGCCTCGGGGGTATTGCAACTGCACTAGTATGCCTCCATGTCCAGCCTCATATTTTTCATTTTATCCATTTTATTTTCTTGATAAACCAAGGAATCTGATTTGAATTCCCATACAATACTGTGTATAATGGACAATCTGAAATATTTCATTCAGGAAAGTTAGGTGGTATCAACAGAACATTTGTATTGTAAAATAAATCCTGATATTTTGGGGCTGGAGAGATGGCTTCATGGTTAAAAGCAGGGACTGTTCCTGCAGAGGACCTGAGTTCAGTTCCTAGTACTCAGGATGGGAGGATCACAACTACTTCTATTTCCAGCTTCTGGGATCCAACACCTCTGGTCTCTGAGGGAACTTGTACTCACATGCATATACCTACTACAGATACATACACACACACATACAATTAAAAAAATAAAAATTCTTGATACTTTTATTCCTTATTATTGGTGAATCAGAAGGCACACAAAACTTTATTTTAAAAATTTAAATGTGTTAACAATGAAGATTTCAGTTATCATCAAATAAGTGCATCATTGTTAACTCTTATTCCCCAAGTGAAAGGGATAAATTATTTATATTCCATGTTGTACTTAAAATTATAATTTCATAGTATGTGTTGCTTTTTGTATTTTTTGCCTATGTAATCTAGTCAGATAAAAGCTATCCCTATAAAATGCTAATTACTCAAAATTCAGTCTTTAACCTTCAGTAGTAAGCTAAAAAACACGGTCAGTATAGTAAAGGGTGTCGTAGCTTGCAAGAAATCTTTGGAAGAACAATCAAGTAACAGAGGAAAGGGAGAGTAAATAAGCTGCATCAGAGATGGTCATAGTGCTGAGAAAAACTCGGAGTTACAGTAAAACACTAAGAAAACTTTATTTCAAAGGAAAGACAAGTCTTAAACATCACAGAAAAGGTAAATACTATGAGCTGGTGAGTTGCCATGATGTTATTACTGATTTTGTTTTTACTCATTCTTGTGGTCCGACTAAATTGTTAAAAAAAATCTCTCAACCTAGTTCAGAAAACATCACTAGTTTTGACAAAATATGTATCACAAAAAGTAATTAAGGCAATATAAAATATTCATCAGTCAGGGGAAACACAGTATTTAAAACTTTATTTTGATCCTTTATAAGCCACTTACAGAGACCAATTAAACGGCTCTCTGGGCTTATGGGATGAAGGTATTAATATTTTGTTTTAAAGTTCTCCAAAGTCTGCAGTCACGCTTGAGAGTACCAGAATAATTCTGCTTAAACTGGATAGTAACAGGCACAATAGTGTGCTCAAATATGCTTGTACACCTAGAATTTCTTTTAGTTCTATTTGTAAATTCGTACTGGTATGTACAGTGGAGGTTTTAACTTTTATTGAATGGTAGTATGCACTGACTAAAATCCTTTAGTGTAAAAATACAAAATTCTGTAATTCAGATAAAGCTATTCGTCGTTGATGATTATAAACAAACTAGTTTTGTATAATATGAATACTGAACTCTAATGTGAATCTGGGCACGCTGCCTCTGGCAGCCGATCAATCCCATTTGTATCACAAGTTAATCACATAAGGGGAAATCTGAGGCGAGGTTAAGGGAATGCTAAATGCAGTTCAGTTCGAGACCCGCTCACCTAAGTAGTAACGAATACTTCAACGTTTGGATTTCTAAGATATTTAGGGTAGCGCTTAGCAACGATTCTTCCCCAGCATATCCCGCCTGCTATGCGGGCTTGGCACAGGTAGGACTTGGCAGCGCTAGCTCCCACGTGCTGGGCGAGGAGGGCCGCGAAGCGCCCGGAGCCTTCTTCCCTACGCCAGAGGCCCGCGTTCTCCGGCCAATACTTGCGTTGGAGGTAGGAGCGGTGGCCACGTCTCCGGGAGCCTAAGAGAAGGCCCGCGCGGCAGCCTTTCTATCCTTCAGTGCGGGCACTTCAGGTCCTGGCTGCCACACACTCTCCCAGCGTCAGCCAGGCGGGGGCGCCTTGATTCTGCGTCATCGGGAGGGCGGGTCTGTCGCAGACGTCATCAACCCGGCACTTGCCAACATGGAAGGTGGAGATCGAGTCTTCTCCGTGACAGGCCGTGGGTCTGCAGGTTCCGCGGCAGTGGCGGCGACCGTGCGGGAGCTCCTGCAGGACGGTAAGGCGTCGAGCGGGGCCGGGGTTTGGGCCTGGGTCGCTGTGCCGTGCGCGGAGGCTGAGGACCCCATCGGTCGCTTCGCACAAAGTTTTCGGGTCTGGACGTGGCCACTCCCCTACGCCCGGCCCCCTGTCGTCAGGTATCGTCCTGGTCCACGCGTTTCCCCCGGGATGTGCACCTCTCTTCCCGTAGGTGTCTGGGGGACACTTGGTATTAATTGCTGGGACTTGAGCTCTGTCCTGACGTGCCCAGGGCTTCTCTCAAGTTCGGGGACCCTGCACGCCATGGTCCGGGCTGATAGCTCCTGTCTTCGCCCAGAACTGAAAACCCACCTAGGTGACAAGCCGCCACTTAAGGAAAGGGGTGGATGGGGACGTGAAAAGGGGAGTTAAAGACACCTGCGTTAAATTTTTGGGCCATGCAGTGGCCTCTTACAGTGTGTTATCCACGCATATCGAATACCAAAGTCACATTTATTGGTAGTTTGGAGAGAAATTATCCCAAGAAAGTTAACTATATAACTTTCTATGACTATTGTAGTAGTCTTGAAAAACTCAGTTGTATTAATGCTCAAATCTGAGAGACAGAGCAAAATTCAGTTTGCAAAAGTTATTAAACCCCCTTTCACTCCCATTCTATCACGTATATTAAAAGCATTTGCATTAATCACTTTAATTCCTTGGTGTCAGGATCATCCCCACCCAACCTACCCCCCACCTTTTTTTTTATGAGACCCAGTTTTTCTATCAAGCCCTACTGTTCTGGTGATCTACTCTCTGTGTAGATCAGTCTGGACTTGGACTCACAGAGATATGCCTGCCTCTGCTTTCCTAGTGCAAGAGATCAAAGGCATAGGCTACCACAAAAGCCCTCTTTTTATATCCCACAGTACTGCATACAGTCGGTTCAATTTTTCTTTTTACTTGAACACTACTCTAAGTGTGGCTTATAAATTTTCAAAATAAAGTTTTCAATTGTTGTGTTTCCCCTGACTGTTGAATATTTAAGTTGCCTTAATTGTCTTTTCGTAATACATATCTTGAAAAAATTAGTGATTTCTTGAACTAGGTTGTAGTAGATCTTTTAGAGTTTCTCCCTGTGTCACCTTATCTTTACATCTTAATTGAAATTCAGATTTAACCAAGTTTCGAACTCCTTAGATACACATAAAGTTGCCATTCTCAAATACTTACCATGTAGTACTATAAAGGCAGCTCCTATAATAGTGTTGGAAGAGTACAGTATGATTGTGTACACAGCCAAACAGCAATACAGAGGATGATAGCAAGGGGTTAGGGTTTGGTTCGGGAGTGTAAATAATGCTTTTCCTGAACTGCCCCAGTTTATATTCCTTGATAACACATTCTAAACAATGAATATATGTTTCACTAGGGCACATTTCTGGAAGAGTAATTAGGTTTTGGATAGTAAATAGTTGATATGCATACTATATTTTCCTACTTACAAAAATTCTATATCATGCTTCACAGTGATTATTTAAATCTACATTACTCTTAAAAAATTTCTTCTTTCAAACCCCTGGAACTTGTCAGATGTGAATTTTATTTTTTAATTGCTGTTCAGACCTTGAGCTTAACCACTACTTAAAATCATACTTGCTTTCTTTTTTCCTTCTTCAGTTTTAGGTAAAGCAGTGTAAAGTCCGTGCTTTCTCTTATGAACAGCCCATCCTGTCTAGAGCCCAGACACTTCCATTCTGTAACCTTAAAGTTATGTTGCTAATATCTTCAGTGGTTCCTGGGAGATAGATCAGAACTTTTGGGTTTTATCCCATTTAAGTTTGTTTGTTTGTTTATTTTTGTTTTTTTTGAGACAGGGTTTTGCTGTAGTTTTGGAGCCTGTCCTGGAACTAGCTCTTGTAGACCAGGCTGGCCTCGAACTCACAGAGATCCACCTGCCTCTGCCTCCCAAGTGCTGGGGTTAAAGGCGTGTGCCACCACCGCCCAGCCATTATTTTCTTTTATTTTTGGTTGTGAGCTAGGTTTTAACAGCTGAACCATCTATCTCCTTCAGTACTTTCTTTATGCAACTTCCCAGGTTTTGGTGTCTTCCTGGGTTTTAAGCCCTGCATTTTCTGTTTTTGTATATTTTTTTCCTTCTTATTCTAAAATTTGTTTCTAAATCATCCAGTCTCTGTTTTGGTCAATCTTTCAGGAACTAGAATACGCAGGGAAGTGAGAACTTCAATCGAGGAATTACCTCCATTTGCGTGGCGTATGGGTATATATACTTGTGGGACTTCTCTTTCTTTCCATCTTTCTTTCTTTCCTTGTTTCTTTCTTTCTTTCTTTCTTTCTTTCTTTCTTTCTTTTATTCTTTTTTTTTAAACATAATTCCTTTATAGATTCTTTGGGAATTTCACATCATGTACCTTAATTCTGCTCACCTCCTGGTCACTCCATATCCTCCCCTCTCCCCTGTAGTAACCCCCAAAGAAAATTAAAAATATCAAGCCAAAGTTAAAAAAGCAAGCAAACAAATAAAAACAAAACAAAACAAAAAAACTCTTCCCCCCTCCATTTTCCCTGCCTTTCTAACTCCTCTTCATTCATTCTGATATAGTATTGAGAGCTGTGATTTTTTTGTCCAGTCAGTTCTAATAGCAGATGTTCATTGCAATGAGCCAGTGGTCTGATTCAAGGCCTCTGACTTCTGATACATCATCATTGGATTCTCAATGAAATTCCTTTTGAATATTGATATGGGATTCCCCTCTATATGCTGTGAGTATCATTGGTTAATAAAGAATCTTCTTTGGGTTTATTGCAGTGCAGAATAGGACAAGGAGGGCATTCCAAGCAGATAGAGGAGGAGAGAGTAGGCAGAGTCAAGGAGAAGCCATGTAGCTGCTGCAGGAGACTGATGCCAGATAGAACTTTACCTTTAGGCCACAACCACATGGCAATACACAGATTAATAGAAATGGGTTAATTTAAGATATAATAGCTAGCTAGAAATTCACTAAAGTCACTGACCAAGCAGTGTTGCAGCTAGATCTGCATGTCGCTGTTGACCCAGGTGGTAGTGTAGGCCACTCAGATGGACATGTTCCTATTGGCAGCATGGCCCTAGGACACTAACATGACCCCAGACCTGGGGCATCCCCATGGCCTTCAATAGCAATAGGAGCTGCAGACATTAACACAGACCCTGGCTGCTATAGGGCCACAGATCCAGACATGACCTTTGGCAGTAGCCTGGGCCTGGATGACACCATGGCCCTGGGTGGCAACACAGGCCACCCAGATCTGTGTGGCCCTGGCTGCAGCATAGCCCCCAGACTCCAACAAGACCACAGGTTGAGACATTTTCTTAATTGCTAGTTGATGCAGTAGGGTCTAGCTTACTCTTGCTGGTGCCATCTCTAGACACATGAACATTAAATAAGAAAGGTAGCTGATAAAGCATGGGGAAGCAAGTCATTAATCAATGGTCCTTTATGGTTTCTGCTTCAGTTCCTGCCTTGAGGTGCTTGCTTTGAGTTACTACCTTTGCTTTTCTTGATTATGGACTGTTATTTGTAAACTAAAATAAACCCTTTCCTCTACAAGGATCACTGTTTTATCACAACAGAAAAGCAAAGTAAGACAAGTTATCTTTACTTCTCTTCTAAATTAAAGAACTATATTTTAACCTCCTACTAATATTCCTGTCTTGATAGTAAACAACATATTAACAAATAGTACATATTCTATGAAAACATTAAGCAAAGTAAATGTCTTCCTATTCTTGAATCTTTTTTCTAATTGTCAGTGTTGCTACTTACTATTGGTAGTTAACTACCAATAGTATTCAGATAAAGAATATTCCACTAATTAAAGAAACTTGGGAATTATTTTTGGTTTCTTCTACCTAATCACCATATCATCTTATCAAGTTCTACCCATTGTCACGTTCAAGCTTTTGCCAAATATGACAGTTGCCTGACATTCTTATATGACACACATTTATTTGTATCTTATGTCACTTGGGCTGTTAACACAGTGCTGTGCTTTTTTGACCTCTCTGATTCTACTCCACAGGAAGATAAATTAGTAAACTAGCTTTCTTGGAAAATAAGAAAAGGCCTGGTTTCATTGGTATTTGTGTATTTCATGGTATAAATACCCCTATCCGAACTGGTTTAAAGCCTACATATAATACTATCTGGCTCAAAGAACTCCTGAAAATGTCATAGTTTGTAGGAGGTGGGGGGGGGGCTTGTACATCCTAGGCACATGGCTAGCTTAGACCTGAAATAATCACACAGGAACTGTATTAATTAAATCACTTTTGGCCCATTAGCTCCAGCTTCTTATTGGCTAACTCTTATATTAATTTAGCCCATTTCTATTAATCTGTATATCGCCACATGGCAGTGACTTACCAGGAAAGATTCGGCATGTCTGTCTCTGGCGGCTCCATGGTGTCTCTCTCTTTTTCCGCCTCTCTTCCTCCCAGCATTCATTTGTCATCCCCGCCTACCTAAATTCTGCCCTATCAACTAGGCCAAGGCAGTTTCTTTATTCTTTAACCAATGAAAGCAACACATAGACAGAAGGACCTCCTACACCAATAGTTAGCTACTAAAAACTAGTAGATACTAACTCAAGCATACTGCTGTGTAACAAATCCCGTTTTAGTTATTCTGTGTTCCTTTAAGAATTGTTGTAGAATACAAAACTGGCAGTGCTCTTGTTAGGCTTTAGAACCATCGGTAGCACATAAATTGACTGTTTTGCACATCTTGCAAGCATTTTATCAAACTGCCCTCCAGCCTTCCTTTGAAACTTCATCTTTTCTTTGTATTTTCTGCCTAATACATAATTCTGTCATCGATTTTCACTAAACTTATTCTTACCCTTGTCAAAGCATGTCCTTTTGACTTTTACTGTGATAAACTTTCTGTGTGGAATGACTGAATTTGTCTGGTAGGGTTCTTAATTCTGAGGAAAACTTGGCAAACTAGAAGAAAATAAAACTTTTAGAATTAGGGTGAAAGTAGTCATATTCTATTAGTTCAGTTTGAGAGTAATTAGACTTTGAGAATAGTTAAGACTGTTTTGCTCTTTGCACAATGATGACATATAGACATATAGATGACATATAGATTAATTCTCTGATACCTGACATTGTCTGGCCATGTTCAGTCCTTAGAGATGTGGTAGTAAACAGAATAGCTTCCCTTGAGGGAGTGTGTATTGTAATGGATATAGACCAATAAAATACAGGTGAATCACAAGGAAGGAAAACACTGAATAAAAGATTAAAATCACAACTATCAACTTTAATCTTTATTCCAAGAAAGTGAGATTATTGCTAGGAACAGTGCTTCAGGAAAACTGACCACTGAAAGTATTTGTTGCTTCAGATATCTTTAGATCAGCGCATAAATACTGTTATAAAAGCTGAATCTAAATTATGAATATAAATAGGCAAATACAAACTTATAGGTAGTATTGAAATTTAAGACTTAAAGGTAAAATAAATGAATATAAAAATTACATTCAGATAGTTTGGAAAAAGAAATCATGGTGTGTGTGTGTGTGTGTGTGTGTGTGTGTGTGTGTGTGTGTATGTGTATATATAAAATCTATAAACCCATACTTGAAAAACCAAAAAGCAAAGCAAAACAACAACAACAAAAAAGAAAGAGCAGCGTGGTTTAGACCCTGGGACTCAGCATCTTTACTTTCTGTATTTGAATCTCAGATAGTAACATTGGATAAATTGCACCTGTGAAGTGGAGAAAAATGATGTTTTCCCACATATCAGTATAGGTGGAGACTGCTCGTTCATTTCCCGGCTGCCAAGACCTGAAATAATCACACAGAAACTATATTAATTAAAACACTGCTTGGCCAATCACCTAGGCATATTGAATTAACCCATTTCTATTATTTTATATCTTACCATGTGGCTCTTGGTTTACCAGTAAGGTTCCCGGGCATCTGTCTTCATCAGCTTCATGGCATCTCTCTGACTCCACCTACTCTCTTACCTCGCCTGTCTATATTGTACCCTGCTATAGGCCCAAAGTAGCTTCTTTATTAGCAAATGGTAATACAACACATTCACAGCATACAGAGGGGAATCCCATATCACATCAGGGGACTGAAGGAGTAAGGACTTGGATTTAGATCAGCACTTAGAACATACGTATTCTCTCATGAGTAGTATCTTTTCTGTCTGCTGCAGCCTGCTTCAATTCCTCATTGTTCTAGGTAGTGTCTGCAACAGTTCCTCATGCATAGAGGGTCTTAAAACATGCTAATTATAATTATAATTGGTCTATTGCTTGATAGCTGTTGATAAGTTTTCCTTTGTTTTTTCCTAGACTGTTATAGTGATTTTGTAAAGGAAGACTTTGATGTCAAAGCTTATACTTCTCAGTCTGTTCATCAGGCTGTAATTGCTGAGCAGCTAGCAAAGCTTGCCCAGGGGATCAGTCAGCTGGACAGAGAGCTGCATCTGCAGGTAACGTCAGTCTTCTGGTCAGAGAGGTTATTCAACAGAAGTGATGTTTATCCCTTTGTCCTCTCATCTTTGTTAAAGCCAAATGGTAACTTCCCAGTATCACTCTAATTACATTTTTGTGATATTTTCTGTAAACTACTTTTTATTAGTTGAAAACAAATTAACCTACCATTCTTGAATCATTTGCTTTTTCTATTATCTGAAGAATTGTTATTATTATTATTATTATTTTACAGTAAGTGTTTTGGGCAAAATAGACACCTTTGATAATGATAACAGAAAATGAAATGGAATTTTAGAAGTAGAGCAGTTTGAATAAGTAATATTGGAATGTCTCACAGGAAGTGTTTATATCTTCTTAAGTACAAAGTGTAACATTTGCTGAAATTATAGAAACTTAGTGAATGTTGTGATATGGTGAAGCACATATAAGCAATAGGAGATAGGTCCCAAGCTTAGGTGTGTAGTCACTGTTGATTTTCTTACCACATCATTTATTTTGAGTTTTTTTTTAAATAGTCTTTTAATGACTAAGAAGATATTTCTGTAGATAAATGTAAATGTTCCTTCTATAATTGTTAACTTTTGTCGGATTGTTCTATGGTCTACTTCTTGGTTTGTTTGTTTTGTAGCCCTGGGGATTGAACACAGGGACTTGCACGTGCCAGACAGGCACTTTACCAACTGAGTTATGGTCCCAGGACTCAAAATCCTTACATTACTTTTTGTCTGAGTAGTTATTGAAGAAATACTTAGATGGATGAATAAGTTTGTGAATAAATGAACAGTTTACTGGGAAATCTAAATCTGTCATATCATTAAATGAGGCATACCCATTTAACTTTGTTTTTGAGTTTGTTCATTAATGAAAAGAACAGCTTAAAAGGATTATGATGACTTGTAAGGTCACTTCAACTTTAAAATTCTGATTGCATGTTTAGAATACAAATATCAAATATTTAGAAGACACTTAATACTGCTTTGCGTTAGGCTATGGAATACAGAAATGAGAACACATTTCCTGGTTCTCTAAGGACTCCAAAGATTAGTGACAGATACAGACAGAAATAACTGTTAAGTGAAGCCTGTTTTACATAGAACGATACAAAGTGTTTTACAGGAGCAGAGGAGAATATCCTTAAACTCTGCATAGAGTTTTATAGTATGAATTCTAATTGGTCTTAATAAATATAACCTGGAGTCATATATGGGTGAAAGCTGAAGGATCAGGGAAGCAGTGCAGCCACCACTAGAGACCTTTTTACCTCTACCAGTGTCCTCAGACTGCGTCCTCAGACTGCAGTGAGCTCAAACACTTGTCTCTTCCCACTTTACATTCCTCTCTCCGCCCAGCCATATCACTCCTGTCTCCGGCTCTCTAGTCTGGGATTAAAGGTGTGTGATCTCAAGTTCATACATTTGTATGAACACTGCTTCTCTTTTAGACAGATTCAATCTCATGTAGCCCAGGGTGGCCTTGATGTAACAGAGATCTGTCTGACTCTGTCTCCAGTCCTGGGATTAAAGTCCCTGAGTCTAGTATGAGAGCTGAACCTACTACAATTTTTTTTTCTTCAGAAACAAAATTTAGATCATGCTAGCCAAATAAAATACTGCAATTAAAATAATTAAAGCATCAATCACATGATTAAAGTTCTAAGTATTAGTATGTATCTGTCACAGCTTAACACACAGACTAGAATTGACTGTAGGTATTGAAAGTAGAAAGGTACCCAGCAGATAGTTGTTTAGAGAGTTGGTGAGCAGAAGGGGTTGAACTGAAGGAAGTGTAGTTGTAGGGCAGAGTGATGCTAAATTAAGTCCAAGAATAAAGAAAAACTTGAATTTGAAATAATTCTTTAGAGGTAAAGCACAAGAAGGCATATCAACAGGGATTTTGTCATCTACTTACATAGTTAGGAAAGTGGAGATTTTGCCATGTCCCACGTTTGTATTTTTCCAAGATTCATATGTTGATTTTTTTTTTATCTGCTGGGTATTGAACCCAGGGCCTCATGCACAGTATACACATAGTTTTCCAAATAAGCTGCAACCCCATATATTTATATGTTCATATAAGCATTGTAGCTCAGATGGAAAGGTATCCTAGTAGTCGGAAGCTGAGGAATACCACAGAGTCACTGTAAGCATAACAGCTTACAGCCCTGCCCCAGGGAAAGGGTGTCCCAGTGCAAGAGTAACAACTCTTCTCCATCAGGGGAGGGTTTCCCCAGTGAGGAAGTTGTTACAGCTCTGCTCCTGAGAAGTGTTTCAGCTCTGCTCAGGCGCCTGGAGTATAACAAGTCTGTTTGCTAGGGGAAAGTTTCCCAGGGAAGGTGTTATGGCTCTACCCCGCTCCAGAGATATTTGTTACAAGCTCTGGAGAAAATGTCACACCACACAACAAACCTCATTCAAGAGATTTATTTGAAAGGAAGAATCCAGGAAGATTGCTGTCTTGGGTGAGAAACAGCAGCAAACCAAACTGAACAGGGTACAGACCTTATATAGGATTTCTTGGTGTGTTTGTCCTTTCCAGGGTGGCTTTGGATCTGTAGATTTTTGTAGCCTGATTCTGGGGCAAGCTCAGGGGTTGATAGGATTTCATGCTCAGGGATTGGTGGGATTCTGTGTTCAGGGACCTCAGAGATTGGTGGGATTCTGTACTGAGGAATTGGTGAAATTCTGCAGCCCAACTCTGGGGCAAGCTCAGGCATTGGTCCAACTTCAAGCCCTGGTCCTAGGATCAAGTCAGGATCATGGTATTTTTTCTTGGCCCAGGCCTCGGGTCTAGTCATGCAGGGCTTCTTTTTTCCTTGGCCTTTTTCACCTTGTAGTTCACATATCGAAACAATTCCCAATGTGATAATTTGGAGATGTGGGTTTTGGGGAGGTGATTAGTACCTTGCTAAACTGGCAGAGTCCCACAGGAGAGTGTTCACTTTTCTTTCATGTCAGGACACAGTAGCACCACAGATGATGGATGGATACTGGTTGCTTACACTTGATCTTGGACTTCAGTCTTCAGAACTATGATGATGAATCTCTTGTTTATTATCTGAGCTGTGATATAGTACTTTGTTGGTACCCCAAATTGTCTTGGTTCAGCTGACTTGTTCATACAGTCTAAAGAAGGGGAATGTGGATTAAGGAAAAAATAGATGAGAGACTGAAAATAGAGCTGGGAGGGCATTCCAGTGAATACTGAATACTGAATACTGAATCTGCCTCATGTTTATTTCTCATATTCTTTGTATACCCAATCCAGAAAGAAGGGGGGAAGGCAAAAGGCTTTATTTTATTTTTTCCACCCAGATACAAAGAACAAATAAAGTACCCTTCTTAGTACCCAAAACATAAAGTAACCATACCTAGGTCAAAACATCCTATTACCCAGGCAAGATGTACAGCAACTTCACCTTGGGCCAGACATTCTGTTGTGTGACCTTGAAGGAGTAATAATAGGCTCAAACTCTGATTATTGCAGGACAGGTAAGACAGCAACCTCAGCCAACAGATTGGTACACCAACCTGTGTTAGCTAAATCCATATAAAACCTGAATCCTAGACACTAAAAAACAAAGTTTAGCCATTTTTTTTTCCCAAATGTGCTCTGTTTGCTGACAGTGAGCAGGGCCGCCGCAGCTCCTTTAAGAGAGGTCTTCCTGATTCAGTGGTAGCAAAACAACAACAACAACAACAACAAAAAAACCCAAAAAACAAAAAGCCCTGTGCAGTTTCAAAACGGTGGCTTCCTGGTCTGTGCTGCCAACATGAACTCTGGCTCTTTCTGGAGGCCGAACACTTGAATGGGGTTTGTGGGCAGTGTGCTTCAAGTTACTTGGTGGCAACCTGGGCCAACTGTTACCAGAGTTGAGGTGGTGAACGTGGCTTCCACCCAGCAGTCTCAAAGGTGGTAAATGGACCTCTGCCATCTTGGACTGGGCAGAGTCAACAGGCAGGACCTGGAGTTGGTCCTAGTTATACCTGCTAAGCAATAAAAAAGGTGCTTCTGGTCAGAAAATAATTGCATACACATAATAAAGATAGATTCAGTTAAAAAAAAACCTCTAAATGGGTCACAGTGTTGGATAAATGTATGTAGGTTTGGGAGAGAAAAGAAAAGAATATAGACAGTTATAAAAAGATGTAAATGTTTCTTTTTTAAAAAGATAAAGTCTTTAAAGAGATAGATTACAAATAGTCATAAATTAAAATGAGCCACTTAAAGATAGAAAATATACAGAGAGTCTGGATTATGTATTTTCTTTGAATTTTTGACTGAATTAGCTAAGTACAGAGAGACATTTTATTGTACATACTGCTAAGCTAAATCAACATCTATACTTTAAAGGTATCTTGGCTTCAAAATTTGGGCCTAAGGATATGCTGCTTTGGAAAAGAGGTTCTGCCTTTGTTTCCACCAAGAATGAGTACCTGTTTATTTCTTCCGGACTAATGTGGTTTGATGAACCAAGACCCTCTGAAAGTTTGCCGTAAACACTTCTCCCCCAAATTACTTCACCCATCCAAAAGCAGGAAGCAGTTTGGAGAGAACTACACCCAAATTCCCAAATATTGTTTATAAATGTTTCTTTACATTTAAAGGGGGATATGCTATAGGGATGGAAACTTAGCATTGGTATGGATCATGGTTTAGTGATACAAATTTAAGATCAATTTTGTTTTATATATATATATATATATACACACACACACACACACACATAAATGTTCTTGATTAAGGTATAGTATTTGTATAGCTCATTTAAAAATGTAATGTATAATTAAGAAATATAGGTTAATAGATAGTCGTCTATACTAGTCAAGATGAAGTCATGTTAGGTTTTCTAGATATATAGAGATATAGTTCAGCTAGATAGGTATTCTTCAAATCTTTCAGAGACCTTTAGAATATGGCATTTAAATGTTTTAAAAACTTAGGATTTTTTATGACAATGAGACATATCTGCTCCTGGCAACACTAATTACTTCAAGAGGAAGATGGCATTGAAGAGGCTCCTTATGGAGTCTGTTTTCCATTTGGGCAAGAAACTGCTCTTGCTTGAACTGCTTGACTGGACTTGCAGAACCCACAGAGAAATGATGGCTGGACTTACATAAAGGTTAGACTTTCCTTTGTTGTTCCTATTTCATCAACGAGTCTGTGAGACTTTCTGTAGGACACAGAAGAAAGTGACTGGCAAACTGCCAATATAGGTGGCAGTCTTTGAAATTTCCTGCTTCATGGAAAAGTCTGCTGGATACTATGAACCTGTAGGCTGAAGATGGGAGCTCACAATGCTGCAGAAGAACTTTGGGTGACTGTCCAGGCAGCAAGATGTCTCTGTTAATTCTAGAGTTTTTGAAGTTGCTTACAATGCATTTCCTGTTTACTTTGGTATATCCTTCTGAAGTCTTTGATGGAGTTGAAGAAAATATAGTTGTAATTATAGTTTTCCTTAGTTATGATAAAAGATAAAGTAGATATAATTATTGTAACTGTAATTCTTGCTTGATACCTGTCATGTTATATGTAATCTTGCTATGTTAAAGTTAAAACCTTCCTTTTAATTTAGACAGAAAAGGAGAGGCGATATGCGAGGTGATGTATGCTGTGACTATGCTTTATTGCCGTTGGTTAATAAAGACACTGCTTTTGGCCAATGGCTTAACAGAGTAAAGCAAGGCTGAAAGAAGAGTAGGTGGAGTCAGGGAGATACCTTGTAGCTGCCAGAGGAGAAAGATGCGAGCTGCCAGCCAGAACCTTACCACAATACTCATTGTAAAATATAAAATAATAGAAATGGGTTAATTAAAGATATAAGAGAGGAGAGCGAGGTGGCGGGAGCAGCGGCCATGGCGGTGCCGGAGGATAGAGAATCAATCGTTGCAGCGTGTTGAAAAAATATTCGGAGACCATCCCATTCCACAGTATGAGGTGAATCCACGGACGACAGAAATTTTGTATCACCTTTCAGAACGCAACAGGGTCCGGGACAGGGACATCGCCTGGTAATAGAGGACTTAAAACAGAAAGCTAATGAGTACGAGTCAGAAACCAAACATCTTCAGGACTTTCTCATGGCGAGTGTGATTTGTTCCCCCTGCTCCTCTGTCTAACACTGGTTCCAGGTTTCTAAATGCATTGACAGTGCAGTAGCCTTGGAAACAAAGGATACTTCACTAGCAAGTTTTATTCCTACAGTGAATGATTTGACTTCTGACCTTTTTCATACCAAATCCAAAAGAGAAGAAATTAATCTTGAATTGGGAAAACTTGGGAAAAAACCTGACTGCAACATTAGTGTTAGAAAAATGTCTACGAGAAGATCTCAAGAAGGCAGAGCTGCATCTGTCTGCAGAGAGGACCAAAGTTGACAGTCATCTTCAGAACATGGGCTTCCTGAAACCAAAGGCAGCAGAGTTCAGGTTTGGAATCAAAGCTGCATAGGAGCAGCTCTTAGCCAGAGGCGTGGATATGTCTCTGTCCCATCGGTCACTAGTGTCACTTTCAGAGAAACTCATGGAACTAAAACAGCAGACTTTACCCCTGAAGAAGAAATTGGAGTCCTATTTAGATTTAATGCCGAATCCATCTCTTGCTCAAGTGAAAAATTGAAGAGGCAAAGAGAGAATTAGATGCCATCGAAGCTGAACTTACAAAGAAGGTAGACATGATGGAACTGTGACAGCCAAGTAGACATCTGTTTCCCAAGAAGTAAATGACTGTTCTTAGAGGACATAACAATATCCTTATTGATAAAATAACAGGTTTTAGTTATGCATTTAAATGTTTTGGGGCAGTTTTTATAGGAAAAAAATGTAAGAGATAGCTAGAAATATGCTTTAACTATTGGCCAAACAGTATTGCAATTAATACAAATTTCTGTGTGTTTATTGTAGGACTGGGTGGGACAGCAACCTCAGCCAACATATGACCCTATGTCAAGATGTAGCTGAGCCACGTCTATGGGCTCCCACACCAAATAGACTAAGGCAGAGATAACACTATGTTCTTTTGCTCTATATTGTGATTTATGCGTTCATCTCAAGCACACCTCATAACTTGCACATGTATGTGCATGTGTGTGTATGTATAGTATCTGTTTTCTTTATACATCAAGGGAGACCTTGGATTTACCCTGTAATGTTAAAGATAGTTAAGCAGAGCAAATGCTGATTTTTTTTTTTTATTCTTGATTTTTTAGGTTGTTGCAAGACATGAAGATTTATTGGCACAAGCAACTGGAATTGAGTCTTTGGAAGGTATATTTTCTTTATTTATTACGTTAGATGGAACTTGGTTAGGGACCCACAAACTTTTTTGAGCTGGAGGATTGGCTACAAGGTTTTATTGTCCATACAGACTCTGTTGTAGCTACTGAGCTTGACCAGAAAGTCTAAAGCAACCAACAGATAACGTGAAAATGGATAAGGTGGCAGTGTACTAGGAAAACTTAAAACCTCATTTACTGATCCTTGAGTTAAACCATCTAGGTTCAGATCACTGCTTGGGCAAGGTGGTTAACTTTGCTCTGCTGCAGTTTCCCTATTTGTAACAGATACACTGATGTGTACCTAAATGATGCCGTCTTAAGGATTAAATGATTGAGGAAAATGCCCAAAACAGGCTTGCATATATGAATATTCCTATAAGTCTTAGTGAATTAAAACAATAAAAATTGTATTGTTAGAATAGGTAATAGTGGAAGTAGGTGTGAAATTTTATGTGTTTTTCCTTTCTTTGACTTTCTTAATAGTGAAAATATAGTAGAATAATAACAGATCAGAGCTTTTTGTGTGATTCATGTTTGACTAATTCTTTTATGAATTTTTCATTTCTTCTTGATTTTATTCCATAAGTATGAAATGTTACTCTTATGTTTTTCGTTATTGCTTTCTGTCTCAGAGCTTCTGTTGCTGTGATAAAAGACCATGACCAAAAGTAATTTGGGGACTTAGGGTTTAGTTCAGCTTGCAACTTTCATTTCATGCTCTATTATGTGGAAAGTCAGGACAGGAACTCACGGCAGGCTCTGAATCAGAGGCCACGGAGGAGTGCTGTTCAGTTATTCAAATTTATTTCAGTTGTTGCATTTGTTCTCCATGGCTCACTTATTTTCTTTCTTATCCACCTCAGAACCACCCACCCAGGCATGGTACTACCCACTGTGGGCTGAGCTCTCCCACGTTATGCATTAATCAAGAAAATGCCCTTTCGAGTTCCTATAGGCAATCTGGATGGAGGCATTTTTTCCAGCTGAGGTTTTTCTTGCCAAATAACTGTAGCTTGTGTCAAATTGTGACCCTTGTCGTTTGATTACTGTTATTAACCACATCCAGAGAAAGTTAAATGATTTTCTTTTCTACTATGTTGATCAAATTGTTAAGGAAAAAGGGTTTTGTTTTCTATGATGCAATATCCTTGGTTTCATCTAATGGTATTTCTCATGGTGTCAAGGAAATGAGTTTACCTCAGAATCCCTGGTGTTCCAGTGTATATGGGGAAAGATCTTAACATTCTGGGGAAATGATAGTTTGATTGTTAACTTGAAAATCTGAAGAAGTTAGAGTTTCTAAGTATTGATAGCCCTAACTATTTTTTAATCTCTTACACTTTTTATGTGTTTCTAAGAACAATAATATTTTAATGGTAATTTTGAAAGCAATAATATAGTTTTCACTTGTGAAATGATGTAGTACATTGATTAGGTGAGTCATCATTAAGATGGAAAAAATTCTCATATCTTCATTTAATCTCTTATTTATTTATGTATTTTTAATTTAATTTGATTTTCTGAGACTGAATTTCCCTGTGTAGTTCTGTCTATCCTGGAACTCATTCTGTAGACCAGGCTGCCTTCTAATTCAGAGATTCTCCTGCTTCTGCCTACCAAGTACTGGGATTAAAGATGGGCACCACCACTGCCCAGCTCCTCTTACTATTTTTTTGAGTCAGTCTCACAGTTTAGTCCTGACTGGCTTGAAACTAATTGTGTAGATCCTGGTCACCTCAAACTTATAGAAATTCTTCTGCCTCTGCCTCTAGAGTGCTGGGATTAAAGGACTAGTTCCCCATCCTTGGCCTCATATCTTTTCTATCTGCAAATTCGTACAATGGGACAATGCTTGTCTTTCCCAGGATACTTTTTGTCCTTCTGGTTGTGATTCTTAGCCTTTAAAAGCTGAGCCATCTTTCCAGTCCCTTTCCCAGAGTACTTTTTAAGGGTTGCAACATTTAAAACACCATTGGGCTGAGTGGTAAATCAATGTTAAACAAACAGTGTCCCTAACATGTGTGAGGCCCTGGAAGACCAAGGCTTTGCGAAGTCATTATAAGCATATCTATCTATTCCTATATCTACATATATATGTATGTATTTGTATATTAGCATAGGGTATATTTCGAGAATACTTATTAGAATGTTATTTTGAGGTGCTGAAAAGTGTATTATACTTTGAAAATTTAATCATTAATTCTAACTTCTTCACATTTCTCCCTGGTATTTGAAAACACTTTGTAGGTTAGTTGGAGTTCATTCAGACTTTATTATTACTTTTTTTCTCCCAGGACAGGGTTTCTCTGTAGCTCTGGAGCCTGTCCTGGAGCTAGCTCTTGTAGACCAGGCTAGCCTCGAACTCACAGAGATCTTCCTGCCTCTGCCTCTCAAGTGCTGGGATTAAAGGCGTGCACCACCACCGCCCGGTTCAACCTATTTTAAAAAAGAATTTATTCCCATTTTTTCCCCACTGTTTATTTAGTCAATTAAGAAGCAATTGAGAACTTGTTTGATACCAGGTATTTGAGGAACAGACAAAACCACTGTCCTCACGAAGCAATGTTTCTTTCAGATGTTAAGGCCAGTTACAAGATAAACAATAGTAAATCAGACATTTTTAAGTCCTACGAAGAAAACTCATTAAGTTGAGGAAGGAGAGACACTCCTGTTTTAATAGTCAGAGAAGGCCTTCCTGAAAAGCTAACATTTTATGTTGACATCTGAAGGATAAGAAGGACCTGTCCTGTGGAGATCTGGAGAGAAATTGTTGAAAGCTTAGGGAATAGTCAATGGGATCAGAACTTAATTTGATGTATTTCAGGGTAAGAAGGAAGGCCAGAATGACTTTTGTGAATGAATGGGGTGAACGAGGGAGAGAATCACAGATGAATTTGCTGGAAAGGAATTTTTATTTCATTCTGAATGCAGGTATTAACTATTAGAGAGTTTGATATTCAGAGTATTCTAAGACAGGGTGAGTGTCATAAGTGATTTTTCCTGCTGGCTCTATGGGACAGCACTTGTAGAGTAGGTGATTGATTAGCATTCATCTTTGATTAGCATGGTGAATAGAGAGAACGGCTGCTGGGAGTAAAATTGAAGCAGAACTGAGAGGTTCATCGAGGGGGTTGAAAGCAGTGTGAGAAGCATCACCACAGTGATTACTTAGGTTTTGGTCTGCTAGACTGGATGTGACTTATTGAAATGGGACAAATTTACAGGATTTTCAATGTTGTGCAGCCCTCAGCGCTGTCTAGCTTTAAAATTTCTGCACCCTGCCAAATGGAAACCTATCAGCAGTAAGTCGTAACCTAGCTTCCTGTCAGGCTTCTGTCATGGGCCAGGTATTGGAGTGGGAGGCTAGAAGCAGGCTTTTATAACTGAATATAGACACTATATTGGTTGCCTGCATCAGGATGATGACAGAAAAACATTAATATTGTACTTATGTATATTTTTGTTTTTGATTATTTTGGTCCAGTATGAATCTTGTAAATTTATAAAGCCTATATGAGTTGTTATCTTTCCTAGGTGTTCTTCAGATGATGCAAACAAGAATTGGAGCTTTACAGGGAGCTGTTGATAGGTATTGTTGTTTACTTTATAAATATACAAGATGAATCTATTTCTAGCCATTAATATGTATACAGATGTAACTGTTTTTAAATTTACTTATTTGTGTATGCTTGTGTTTGAATGTGATATATATGTGTGCATGTGTCATATACATGTGTATGGATGTGTGTGTGTAGAGGTCAAAGGTAGATAGATGTTGGATATTTAGTGTCACTCTATACCTATACCTTTGAGACAGAGAGACACCCTCATTGAACTTGGAGTGAGTCTGGTGGCCAGCAAGTCCCAGCGATCCTCCTGTCTCCTTCCCTGATAGCATGGGGTTACAGGTTTGAACATAGCCATGCTCAGCTTTTTACATAGGTGCTGACGTCTGAACTCAGATTTTCATGTTTATTCAGCAAGCATACTTACCCACTGATCCATTTATCTAGTCCTCCATTGATACTTTGAAAATTATTTTATTCTCATTCTTTTCCCTTTTTTGGCCTTAGGATGAAATCAAAAATTGTTGAACCATATAATAAAATAGTAGCCCGTACTGCACAACTAGCAAGACTCCAGGTAGGTTCTCACATCTGGTTCTTTATCTTTATTCTTCATACTGTTTTATAAGTGGAAAAATTTGTTGTGCCTATGGTGTGTATGGGTGGCTATACTTGTGCATGAAGGGGTAGAGGCCAGAGTTTGATGGTAAGTGTCTCTCTATGACAGTTATTCTTTGATGGTTTAAGATGTGCATACAATGTATCTTGATTGTATTCACTCTTTACTCCCACTTTCCTTCTCTTCCTTAGACTTGCCCAACAGATATCACTTTCCCTTCCTTTTTAAAAATAGCTCAGAGTCCAACTTGTACAGCCTACATTCACAGGAGTGTGAAGCCATCCATTGGCCTCTTTTATGTTTTCAGGGACAGGCTGAAGTTCTGTGTCAGAATTACTGAAGAAAGCAGCTAGAGGATACTGTGCTCTGGCTTTAGAGAAGCACGCCTCTGTTCTTCCTTCAGGGAGACAGAGATCTCCACCTAGCAGGGGTACTGGAAGGAATGTGTAATGGTGGGACCTGTGCCACAGCAAAAGAGAAAAGTGAATCTTCGTCCCTTAGGCTGCCCATCCTTGTCTGGTACTGGGCAGTTGACATTGGACAAATGGCTGACAAGTTGGTCAGGATAGATAAGGCAGCTTCTGTATCCAGTAAGTATTCTTTCTTCTTCCCCTCTGGATCACTTGTTACTGAGGCTTCGCTAATATAATACTGTACTTACAGTGGAGCCTAGAGTGTTTGGGCCTTTGCAGTTCAAATGTGGATTCTCCCTCTTGGGAGACAATACCCAGAATTTTGTTATAATTGAATTGTTTCTAGCTGGTCCTTTCTGGGCCACTTAGAACAGTTCCTTTTCAATGTCCTACCTTTCAGCTATATATACATTGGTTGTGGTTCAGGTGGCATAATTCTCATGGGGTATATTTTCTGGAGTTTTGTGGGTTGCTGTGAGATAGTGGTTGAATTAAAGTAGTCCATAGTTGCTTTTTTTTCTCCAATCCTCTTTTTTCTTTTTTGCTTTCCCATTTGTTATTTTTTCTGCTGTTGTAATCTCAAAGGATTCCTATATTTAAAGGTGGTATTTGATGCCTCAGTTCAAGGTTTTGTAGCATTCGCTAAATATCTGAGGTAGCTTGTTTATGAAATTTATAGCTATTAAAGATTTTGTTCCCATCAATTTTGATTTGGTATTGTTGATTTTCGGAAGACCTTAATAGGTAGTTGGGAAAAATTTACAATACTCTTTTTTTTTATTTGACCCTGTGAGAGCTGAGAACTTATACTTAGACATCTTTTTCTGTTTTTAGCAAGTTAAGAGGTTTCTTTACTACCTCTATGAATAGGGTCCTTGGGGTTCCAACTGTGGTCTGTGTGGGGGCCATTTTTCCCCAGGTGTTTGGGCATCATGGATTAGGACATTGACTGCTTGCTCCCAGTTACTTCAGTAGCCTTTTGAAGAATCCACTTCATTTAATCAGAAGTGTTAATAAATCAATACTGAGCTGACTTCTTGTTAAGATGGGGACAGACATGAAGCTCACATGAAGGAATTCATCCTGGAATCCATTATGGTTTTATGAGAAGTCACTAAAACTGTCCTTAAACTGGACCATGTTCCTGTAAAGGGGGCATACATCCTGATATTGTCTATATGTCCATTCAGTATGTCCTGTAATGAGAACAGATTTCCTTGATTGGGGTTGTTTGACTGTTTCCTGACCTCATTCTCTTGAACTGAGGAATGGTCTTGTGAGATTGCCTAGATGTTTGGTCTGGAGGGCAGAGAGGAAAAGGTGTTTTCATTATGTGAAAATGGTCAGGAAAGAGAAGGAGGGGAGGGAAAGACTTTGGAGAGAGCAAGTGAGAGTTGTCTGTTGGTCAAGAGACAGTGGGTGGCCCCATAGGGTTGCCTGTCCTTCTAGTAGGTATGTCAGAGGCGCAGAAAGTTTGCCGACAGGGATTTGATTGAAAATGGGAATCATTCAGTATATATGAGTCAAGTTCTATAGGTGTAGACAGGGTTTAAAGACTATAGTCACACAGACTGAGAAGCAGCCACTTACTTTCAAATTTGGATATAAAAGCCTGGATATAGGGGATTTCTCACTACTCTCCATTTAGAGTACAGATTGAGATGGAGTTTAACAGTTTAAAGACCCATTTCTTTAGTGTTCTTGGTCTCTTAATTTATACTGAGATGGGGCAATAGTACAAAGGAAAATCAGCTTTCTTCTTAGACCTCTATAAATTAAATTGTTCCTAGTTATCAGCTGGGTGCCCAAGTAGAAGGTCTTTTGTAAAGCTGGGAGTATTTCCCTTAAATAAGAAACAGTAAAGGAAGTATCTTGTGGACCAGAAGGAGGAGAAGAGATTCACACTTCAGAGTGTGGACGCAGTCCATATAGAGACAATCCTGGGATGCCTAGGAGGGAGTGATGATAGACACTGATAGAGATAAATTTCAGGTCACCATCAATAAGTAACGAAAGTAGTTAAAGATGATTGAAAAGTTTGATATGAAACCAAGCCTAAATAATGCCTATGCTTAGTCTTAGCTTAGGAACTTTGTCTTAGAAATGTGTTACCTTTTAATTTGTTCTGTGTTGTTGGGGCCTCTTCATGAGCTTACTTATGTTGTTAATCATTATTATTCTGATTACTTTATTTATATTTTAAACATTGAGAAAACTGATGTCCCTGCGTAATCTGTTCTTAATTGAGCTTCAAGTTAGTTTAAATATATGTGGGGTAGGGAAGTGGTGGTATGAAAGAAAATGGCTCCTATAGAAAGTGTGGTCTTGTTGGAGGAAGTGGTCACTGTGAGCAGGCTTTGAGGTCTCAGATGCTCAAGTCATACCCAGTGTGGCAGTTACTTCCTGTTGCCTACGGTTCCAAATGTGGAGCTCACAGCTCCTTCTCTAGCACCGTGTCCTGCATGCTATCATGCTTCCCACTATGGTGATAATGGGCTGAATCACTGAGCTGTAAGCCGGATCATTTAAATGTTTTCCTTTAAAAGAGTTGTCATGGTCTTGGTATCTCTTCACAGCAATAGAAACCCTCACTGAGACAGAAAGCAAGAAGAAAATAGCCATGAAGGATGTTTTTGCCTTGAACATAAAATTCCTGTGATTTTGTCTCCAATTAGAATAAAGTACCTTTTTATATCTTTCTCCCCTGCCCCAACTTCCATTCCAGTCTCTTCCCACAAAACCTTTTCTTTCCTAAAGTAGAAGATTCTGGGTTCATTTATATACATGAATACATCAGTTGAATGTAATTATCACCCCAAGGACTATCTCTATTTTCTTAATTCATTTTAGTAATATTGTTTGCTTATGAATTACTTCAGTCTTTTCAGAATAAGTTTGGAGAGATTATAATCTTTTACAAAGAACATTTAAATTTTAAAGTCAGTGAAAATTCAAGTTTTATAGATTTCAACACCTAAACATTTTTAAAATTAATTCCACGCTTTAAATATATAATAGGGTTTACTGATATAATTCATAAATTCTTCATACATTTAAGAATTACTTTTGAACTATTTATCATTTCAACTTTAAACTTTTAAAGCCATATGTTTAGCTTTAAAGTCTAACTTTTAATCTTAAAAATATATAAGAAAAATTGAGAAGGTCTGTAACAAAGGATATCATTTCTGAAACTTTTTTGGTGTGTGTGTGTGTGTGTGTGTTTGTGCACGCAAGTGTGTGTGCAAGTGTATATGTGTGCATGTAGAAGCCAGAGGTTTATGTTAATCACTTTTTATTCTATTTTTTAAATAATTTGTTTTTAATTGAGCTATACATTTTTCTCTACTCCCCTTCCTTCCTCCCTCCCTTTTCGCCTTCTACTCCCTCCCCCCTAGGAGAGCTTGTCTTTTTCTGCTTCTTATTTTGATTTATGTATGCCTCTCTTTGGGTCTTCTTTGTTGTCTAGGTTCTCTGGGGTTGTGAACTGTAGGCTGGTTATTCTTTGTTTTATGTCTAAAAACCACTTATGAGTGATTACATATTATATTTGTCTTTTTGGGTCTGGGTTGCCTCACTCAGTATGTTTTTTTCTAGATCTGTCCATGTGCCTGCAAATTTCAAGATGTCATTATTTTTTTACTGCTGAGTAGTACTCCATTGTGTAAATGTACACTTTCATCCCCCATTCTTTGGTTGAGGGGCATTTAGGTTATTTCCAGGTTCTAGCTATTATGAATAATGCTGTTATAAACATAGTTGAGCAAATGTCTTCGTGCTATGATTGAGCATCCTTTGGATATATGCCCAAGAATGATATTGCTGGGTCTTGAGGTAGATTGATTCCTTAGTTTTTGATAAATCGCCATACTGATTTCCAAAGTGGATGTACAAGCTTGCACTTCTACCAGCAATGGGAGAGTGTTCTCCTTACTCCACATTCTCTCCAGCATAAGTTGTCACCAGTGTTTTTGATCTTGGCCATTCTGACAGGTGTAAGATGGAATCTCAGAGTTGTTTTGATTTTCATCTCTCTGATAGCTAAGGATGTTGGGCATTTCCTTAAGTGTCTTTTGGTCATTTGAAATTTCTCTGTTGAGAGTTCTCTGTTTAGGTCTGTACCCCATTTTTAAAATTGGATTGTTTGTTCTTTTGATGTCTAGTTTCTTGAGTTCTTTGTATAATTTGGATATTAGTCCTCTGTCAGATGTGGTGTTGGTGAAGATCTTTTCCCATTCTGTAGGCTGCCATTTTGTTTTGCTTTGTTCACTGTGTCCTTTGCTTTACAGAAGCTTCTCAGTGTCAGGAGGTCCCATTCATTAATTGTTGCTCTCAGTGTCTGCTACTGGAGTTATATTTAGGAAGCGGTTTCCTGTGCCAGTGTGTTCAAGGGTACTTTTCCACTTTCTCTTCTATTAGGTTCAGTGTGGCTGGCTTTATGTGGAGGTCTTTGATCCATTTGGACTTGAGTTTTGTGCATGGTGGTAGATATGGATCTGTTTGTAGTCTTCTACATGTCAGTATTCAGTTATGCCTGGATCATCTGTTGAATATGCTTTCTTCTTTCCATTTTATATTTTTAGCTTTTTTTTTTTGTTAAAAATCACGTGTTTATAGGTGTGTAGGTTAATGTCAGGGTCTTTGATTTGATACCATTGCTCTTCTTGTCTGTTTTTTTTGCTAGTACCAAACTGTTTTCATTACTGTAGATGGTGATGCCTCCAGAAGTTCCTTTATTGTCCAGGGTTGTTTTGGCTGTCCTGGGCCTTTTGTTTTTGTATAACGAAGTTGAGTATTGTTCTTTCAAGGTCTGTGAAGAATTTTGCTGGGAATTTTAAAAATACTTATTTATTTTTATCATATCCATTTTTATTATATAGGCTTTGTATGTACTTTTTGTGTTATAATACTTGGTTTAGTTCTTTTTCCTTTTAGTTGGTATTATCAAATTATTTTGTTTACAGTTTTTTTTGGGGGAAGGTACAATCTCACATAGTAACCTGAAGCTTACGATATAGCTGAGGATGACCTTTAACTCCTCTGGCCTCCACTTCTCGTGTGCTGCCATGCCTAGTTTTATACATTGTTGGGAATTAAACCCTGGGCCTTGTATATTCTAGGTCTACCAATTGCATTATATCTTGAACATAATTTTATCTTCATTTTTTATAGAGTATAAATCTATCTTACTGATTTTATAATTATCCTCCGAGCAAGTGAGTGTATCAAGAAGGAAATGAAGAAGTAATAGCATAGAAATGCCAAGCTCTGTAAACAATCTAATAACATATGGAGTGATTAGTATAGGAAAACCATGAAAAACCCATGCTGGTGTAAGAGATTTGGTGCTAGTTTATGGCTTACTTTTTGTTGTTTATTTTTGAGACTATAAACAACATTTCTTACTTCTCTTTCCTCCCTCCATCCCCTCCATATATCCCTCACCACTCTCCTTCAAATTGATGGCCCCTTTTTTTCATTGTTTATTACATTCATATATGTGTTTTCATATACCTATCTATTCCTAGCTATAACCTCTTGCATTCATATACTGTTACTATATGTATGTTTTGAGGACTGACCAAGTGGTGTGCTCTTCTCCAGGGAAGACCACCTTTCCTGCTCCCAGCCTTCCTCAGTTGCCTGGAGTTCTTTGTGTAGAGCTGAGGCCTTCTGGACTTTTCCACATCTAGTTTGACCCGTTCATTTATATCATTCTTATTTGGCTCACATTTGAGCAGTCATGTTGGTAAGACTTTATTGGCACAGCTTCTGATGTTATGAGACACAGTCCCACAACAGATTCCCTGATCCACTGGCTCCTATGGTCTTTTTGCCTCATCAACTACAATGTTCTCTGAGCCTTAGATACCATAGTGTTTTGTAAATGTGTCCATTTGTGACTGGGTTTACAACTTTACATTTTGATTGGTTGTAGTTTTCTGTAGTCATGTCCATCTGTTGAAAAAAGAAGTTTCCTTTATGATGGGTGAAAACTAAACTTCCACGTGTTTATATGGTGTGGTAGCTTGAATGTAATTGACCCTTGTAAACTCATAAGGAGTGGCACTATAAGGAGGTGGTTTTGTTGAAGTAGATATGGCCTTGTTGGAGGAAGTGTGTCTCTATGGGGGCAGGTACTGACCGAGGTTTTCTGTCCCGCCTGGTGCTGCAGCCGTTAAGTCCCAAATAATCACACAGAGGTCTACATTAGTTATAAACTGATTGGCCCATTAGTTCAGACTTCTTATTAACTAATTCTTATAACTTACATTAGCCCGTAATTCTTATCTGAATTAGCCATGTGGCTTGGTACCTTTTTCAGCAAGGTATCACATCTTGCTATCTTGCTTTCTCTGCGGCTGGACTATGCCCACATTCCCAAAAAATGGACTATGGATGACTGCCTTTGTTTAGAATGTTGGTTACAAGTTGTTATGGATAATGGTCAGTAGAAAAGCTAAACAAGGGAGATTTGATTCAGAGTTCTTGTTTTGAAAAAAAGGGGGGGAGTGCTGTGGGACAATGGTCTTTTATCTGATTGTCACTTGTATTATTTTTAATAAAATACTGATTGGCCAGTAGCCAGGCAGGAAGTATAAGTGAGGCAACCAGGCAGGAAGTAGAGGCGTGGCAATGAGAATTCTGGAAATTAATTCTGCAGTCATGACCCAGCCTCAGAGGAAGCAAGATGTGACTGTCTCACTGAAAAAGGCACCAAGCTACATGGCTACATGTAAGTTATAAAAATTAATTAATAAGAAGCCTGAGCTAATGGGCCAATCAGTTTATAACTAATGTAGACCTCTGTGTGATTCTTTGGGACTTAATGGCTCTAGGACTGGGTAGGACAGAAAATCTCAGTCAATGGGCAGGCTTTGAGGTTTCTTATAATCAAGATACTGCCCAGTGTTTCAGTCCACTTCCTGTTAACTGCAAGATGTAGGACTCTCAACTGCTGCTCCACCGCCATGTCTGCCTGCATGTAGTTAGGTCCCACCATGATGATAATGGATTGGATGGACCTTCGAACTGTAAGTGAGCCACCACAGTTAAATGTTGTCCTTTATAAGAGTTACCATAGTCATGGTGTCTCTTCATAGCAATAGAAACCCTAAGACATAAGAATAAATGCTTATTGATTGTTGTTAGGGATTTTGCTGGTTTAATAAGTTAGTGGTTACATATTTTCCTTCAATAACCATTATTTCACTAGCACTGAGTAGTTAGCTAGGTTTCCAATACCAGGTGTCCCTCTTGTTTAGTGGGTCTTCAGTACAATTAGAGAACTTTTGGTTACTACCAAGGTTTGTGTGCCACAGCTGCACCTACAGGGATATCGTGTCATGGTGTTTGTTGGTGTAGTCCAAACATATCATAGCTAGGTAGGATCAGTTGGTTGTCTTTTTTGTCTGGAAGGTCATACAGCACCTTCTGGTACTAGGAAAGTAAATAATTTAAGGCTTACATTTTGTGGAGCACAGCATCTTTGATTTCTGCTCTATAAAAGCTAACATCTGTATAAAAGGCCTGCATGCCTTAGGACCATCGTGCTCTGAGGAAGCTCAGACTAGCCATATGCTTCTAATAAACAGGGGAGCATTGTTGCACTTGATGTCTCAGTGATGCTTTCATCTGCTGTTGAGACCAACCTAGTTGTTACATCAGTACTGCAGAGTGAGTGGTGCTCCCACATAGCACACTGTTATTTCTTCCTTAATTCTCAAGCTACAGAGTATGAAATAGTTTTTAGCCACTGAGTTTTGTGCTGATTTCTTAAGGACTAATGGTTGATATATCATTTGAACTGCTTTTCAAGAAGAGACTCTCATCAGCATAAAAGAAAACCAAGAATATTGTTCTCATGGCATTTCTTTATGACTCTTAATAGTCTACTTCAGCCAACCAACATAATTAGAGAAATACCAATGTAAAGACTTGTAATGAGCATAGGGTTGAGTTTAAACAAAAACTGTAAAGTATAGGAAATAAAAATTTTATGGTTTGGCAAAAAAAATATAGCTTAACAGTGAAAAGTGATAAGAGCATTGCAATATTTAGGCTCATTCAGTAGTCACTCTTCATTATGGTATTGCCTTTGTTAATTAGATACTACTTTATTGTATGTTGTGCAATCAAACTAGTGAATTACCTAATGTTCTTCTAATAGTCCTTAAGAGCTACAACTCTTAATGTCTAAGATATAACATGGAAGATAGAATGTTAAACACCCTGTACTTTTGATCCTGAACTGGTAGTATCAGTGTGAAGTTGAAATGTTTTGATTTTAAAATAGTATAAACTTTATGTATGTACATTTTGTATATATGTATATGCATAATTGTAATCAGAGAATGTTTTATTTGTATTCATGAATCAATCAAATGAAAATTTGTATCCTATTTTAGTTCTGACATTTGCTGCCCATGTGGAGAAAGTTTAGCAATGAGCAAGCCTAGTTTCTAAAATTATCTTGAAATACTGATTTCTCTTAAAACAGACAAAGGTTTCTTTGGGAAATCTTTGATTCAGGTTGGAGAAAGAAAATATATAAAGCGATCTTGAAAAATTTTATACCAGACACCATAACTATCAGGTCCATGACAAAGGAGCTTCGAAGCCAATTTCAAATCTTCTTGGTGACCACTTATTTCATTAAGTCAAAGATTATGAAAATGAGAAAATCTCTTAGTTTTAGGCAGAAAGGTACAGTTGCTTGCTCTTAGCTGTTTCAGCTAGCTCAAATTGTTCCATTTGGGCATCAATAACGACTAATTTATTAATATCAAGAAGACTAATAGCGCTTCTTGATATTTATGTACCTACAGTTACACACACTAAAAATAATAAAATCTTAGAAGAGAAACATTGCCTTTTGAAACTGATAAACCAAAAAAGATAAAATATTTTTTCTTTTTTCCTTCTTCTTTTTAAAATTTATTTATTTATTAAAAATTTCCACCTCCTCCCCACCTCCCATTTTTCTCCCCCTCCCCTCCTCCCCCTCCCTCTCCAGTCCTAAGAGCAGTCAGGGTTCCTTGTTTCGTGGGAGGTCCAAGGTCCTCCCCCCTCCATCCAGGTCTATGAAGGTGAGCATCCAAACAAACCAGACTCCCACAAAGTCAGTCCATGCAGTAGAATCAAAACCCAGTGCCATTGTCAATGGCTTCTCAGTCAGCCTTCATTGACAGCCACATTCAGAGAGTCCGGTTCGATCACATGCTCCATCACTCCCAGTCCAGCTGCCCTTGGTAGCTCCCATTAGATCAGTCCCACTGTCTCAGTGGGTGGACGCACCCCTCACGGTCCTGACTTCCTTGCTCATGTTCTCCCTCTTCTGCTCCTCATTTGGACCTTGGGAGCTCAGTCAAGTGCTCCAATGTGGGTCTCTGTCTCTATTTCCATCCATCGCCAGATGAAGGATCTATGGTGATATGCAAGATATTCATCAGTGTGGCTATGGGACAAGGCCAGTTGAGATATCATCTTACACCTGTCAGAATAGCTAAAATCAAAAACACCAATGATAGCCTATGCTGGAGAGGATGTGGAGTAAGGGGAACACTCATACATTGTTGGTGGGAATGCAAACTTGTGCAACATTCCCACTTTGGAAATCAGTGTGGCGGTTTCTCAGGAAACTGGGAGTCAACCTACCTCAGAGCCCAGCAATTCCACTCTTGAGAATATACCCAAGAGATGCCCAATCATACTTCAAAGGCATTTGTTCAACTATGTTCATGGCAGCACTATTTGTAATAGCCAGAACCTGGAAACAGCCTTGGTGCCCCTCACTGGAAGAATGGTTAAAGAAGGTGTGAAACATAAACACTTTAGAGTTTTACTCAGCGGTAAAAAACAATGACGTCTTGAATTTTGCATGTAAATGGATGGAAATAGAAAATACTTTACTGAGTGAGGTAACCCAGACCCAAAAAGATGAATATGGTATGCACTCACTCATAAGTGGATTCTAGCCATAATTAAAGGACATTGGGCCTATAATTCGTGATCCTAGAGAAGCTAAATAAGAAGGTGAACTCAAAGAAAATCATTTAGTTATCCTCCTGGGTATTGGAAGTAGACAAGATTGCCAGGCACAAGTTAGGTGCACGGGGGTTGAGGGTGGGGTGGGTGTAAGGGGATATGGATAGAGAGAAGGGAGAAGGGGAGAATTGGGGAGAGCTTGGGGAAATGGGATGGGTGGGATGGAGGAAGGGTGGATATGGGAGCAGGGAAGTAAATATCTTAATTAAGGGAACCATTTTAGGGTTTGCAAGAGACTTGACTTTAGAGGGGTTCCCAGGTCCAAGGAGATGTCCCCAGCTTGTTCCTTGGGCAGCAGAGAAGATAAAACATTCTTATTTCTAGGCACCTCACCCAACAAATAATAGAGTAGATAAAAATTTTATGTGCGAACAAATGAAGATGAAACAGTAGAACTGGAGTGATTTTGTAATTAGATTTTAGTGGATTTTGATACTCACTATCCAAAGGAGAAAATCATACCTACATTATGGATATACCACCCACCCAATGATCTTGCCTATGCACTTTGAAGAGATTTATTTATGTGTGTGTGTGTGTGTGTGTGTGTGTGTGTGTACACGTGCATGCGTGTGTGTGCGTGGGCAGGCGTGTATACACACATGGAGGTCAGAAGAGAACATCAGGTGTCCTCTTGTAGATTTCTGCCTGTTATGTGGGTGCTGGTGTCTGAACTCCTGTCCTTGTGATTGTGCAGCAGGTACTCTTAACTGTTGAGCAGTCTTCCAGACCTTTGCCAAAAATGCAGAATCTGGATCTGAAGAAGTCACTTGCATCCAAGCATTTTATAGGAAATTTAGAAGGCAGAAGAACTTGTTAAAGTGCACTATGAAGATGTTGTCACCACATTGCGGTTGTGGGATGTCTTGTAGACAGGTGATCTGATGTGCACCATCGATTTCCAGAGTAAAAAGGACATAAAAACCTGTAACTTACATATGCATATGTATGTACACACACACACAGACACACACAGAAAGAGAGAAAGAGAGAGAGAGAGAGAAAGAGAGAGAGATTGAGATTCATTTATTTCAGTAACAAATTCATGAATAAAGATAAAGAAATTATTACCATAAAAGAGAATAGTGGTATCAGGTATGGTGGTGCACCCCTTTGATCCCAACACTCAGGAGGCACAAGCAGGTAGATCTCTGTGAGTTTGTGGACAGCCTGATCTACAGAGTGAGTTGCAGGACATCTAGGACTACACAGAGGAAACCCTGTCCTAGAAAAATAGCAAACAGCAAACAAAGAAGAATAGTGATTTCTCTCAGATAGAGCAAGAGAGGAATAGCGATGTGGCAGAGAGTGTGATGGCTGACATTTTGTTTTTTCTGTGTGGTGGTTCTAAGTATAGTTAGTTATACATCTGTGAGTGTGACTTAAAATGTTTTATGATTAGTAAAAGTAAAATATAAAGAAAGGAAAAAATGACTATAGGGGAGAGATGTGTGTTGAGAATTGATGGCTTTTAGATTCTCCTAGGCTTGTTGAAAGAGGATTTTTATTAATGCTAATCTTGGAAATTTTAACTGGTCTGTAAGTGGAGAGGCACTAAAGTTTATTAAAAAGGGACTGGAGTGTTGAATACAATTTTTAAGAAGATAAATCTCTGAAGGTGATTTCATTGAGGGACCATTACTTGAAATTGGGACTTGGATTGGCTTGAGGTAATCCTTACAGGAATGGAGTTAAGGCTGTTATGTAGCAGCTTGTTATGTAGTAGGCAGTGAATAATTCTGTTAAGAGTAAAACATCAGAAATGAACTTGAAACAGTTGTTTGAATTCCCTTTATTGGGTAAGACTGAGTCCTTTTGGATGAACAGGCTTAGGTGATCTAGAGTAAGGCCTGGTATTTCTCCCCATGATGTATTTAGAGTCTCAGAATGGTTGTGACTGATTCTAGATTCCATATTGTTCATCGAAACAAATAGTTCTGCTCTGCCAGGTTCTGTGTGCAGTGCTGTTAGGTGGTAGGAATTGCTTCCTGGAATCCTAGCACTTGAAAGGTAGAGAGAGGCAAAGATGGAAGAGTTGATGCAGTCTGTGTTGCATAGTGAGTTCCAGGCCAGGTGGGCACGGCCACTGTCTTTAAAAATAATAAAAAGTTAAATAATAATGAAAAAGACACTTCTGTTCATTGAGGAGCTGGTAATACTGGTTGCTTTAGTTGAGAGCATACTTTGGAGCATAGAGACGTGAGAGTGAATTTTCAGCATTGCTCCTTTTCATGTTTTGAATTTTACTAGGATTTGTGCTTATGTTATATACTTAGAAAATTTAATTAAAAAATGGGTAGTTAAACTGGTTGTCACGGTGCATCTCTTCATACCAACACTCAGAAAGCAGAGATTGGTAGATTTCTTTGAGTTTAAAGCCAACCTGGTCTACATAGTAAGTATCAGGCCAGCCAGAGCTACATAGTGAGATCCTGTCTCCATTAAATTAAACAAGCAAACAAACAAACAAATAAATAAATAGATATGCCAAGCATTTGGTTTCTAGATGGAAATTATTGTTTCTTATTCATCATATGGTTACTGTGAAAAGAAGTTAAACAAACATGTTTACTGCCTGCGTGTCTTTGACTATGTATGCTTTTAAACAGTATATTTGTATGCATGTGCTATATGAGTGTCTGAGTGTGGCTCGGATGGCTGTAATATGTTCTGTATTTACCTATTAAAGAATGTTTATACCTGGACATTTAGTGATGTTGTATTTCTGGAGTTTTTAATTATTTTGTGTGTGTACATGCATGTGTACATATATGTATGTGAACATGAGGATAGAGGTGTCTAGTGTCTTTCTTGATCCCTTTTCCCTTATGTTTTTGAGACAGGGTCTTACTGAACCTGGATCTCACTTCTTTAGTAAGAGCCAGCAATCCCTAGGAATCCTGTCTTCACTCCCACAGTGTGTGGGTTACAGATGTATGCTAAAACCTGGGTTTTTATGAGTTGATGGTGATGGGGGCTCCAAATTCACACCTTTAAGCTTGTACAGTAAGCACCTAACAATCTTTTATCTTTCCCAGACCTTGGAGTTTTTAATTTTTAAATTTTTATTGACTTTTTAATGGATTTTATATCATCTGTCTCAGTCTAGCTCATCTCCCCATCCCTTCTCATCTACCCTCTGCCCTTGCAATCTCCCCCACAAGATAAAACAAAGTAAAATTTAAAAGAAAAGGAAAAGAAAAAAAATCTCTCTTGTATGGAAGCTGTGTCGTGACACAGTGAATCACACAGCAGCCCCTTTAGTCCATATATCTTACTTGCAAGTGTTCACTGCAGTGAGTCATTGGTCTGTTTGAGGCGTCTGGTTTCTGCTATACTATCAATATTGGGCCCTCACTGAGACTCCTCTTAGGTATCCTGTTGTTGTCCTGTGTCATGGATATCCTGTAGCTTAGGGTCTGCAGGACTGGCCTCTTCACATGCTCCAGCAGATCATAGATGGGGTGGATGTTGGGACAACTCATAGGCCTGGCTCTCGTACTGGGTAGTTTCTGTGTTGGTCAGTCTGCCAGCTCTCTCTTATTATCAACACCAGGGTGCGCTCTTCAGCATTGCCTTGGCTAGTTCACCCTATTCAGTAAGCAGCAAAGGGGTAGGCTGGTTCTCCTGCTCTCACGCCGTCAGGGCCCAGTCACCTACACCACCAGGGCCAGCTCTACTGTGTTGCCCAAGGCAGGAATCACTGTGCAGGGATGCAGCTGGTGAGAGGCAGGGCCAGCTCTCTTGCTCTTGTGACTTCAGGGGCAGCTCTCCCATGCACCATAGGTATTGAGTGGTGTGGATGGCTTCTTTCTCTCGCCCACACCACCATATGGCAGATGAGGGCCCGTGCCAGATCTGCTCACATTTTCAGACTATCTCATCCTCCTGTTACTAGGATCAGCTCTACCAGGCAAGGTGCAGGGCCCACTCTCCCAAGTGCTGCAGCTAGCGAGGGGCAGAGTAAGCTCTCTCCTGCCGTAGGTGGCAAGGGGCAAGAAGGGGAGGGCATCTTTCCCTCACCTTTGCTACCACATGGCAGATGAGGGGTGCAGAGTCAGCTTCCCCACTCACAGAACCTCAGGGCAGGCTCACCTGCATCCCTACCAGGAAGGTCAGCATTACTTTGGTGCTCAGGCTGGGTGCAGGGCCTGCTGTCCCAAGTGTTGCTGCTGGCAAGGGGCTGAGCCAGGGGTTCCATTCTCCCGTCTGCTGCAGGGAATACGGGAGGCATCTCTCCCTTGCCCATGGGGCTGCATGACAGAGTGTTGGAGGAGGCTGCTTGTTTCGTTCCTGCTGCTGGGCAGCTAAGACCCAAAATAGCCATACAGAAAACTATATTAAATAAATCACTGCTTGGCCCGTTAGCTCTAGCTTCTTATTGGCTAACTCTTACATGTTAATTTAACCCATTTCTATTCATCTGTGTATTGCCACGAGACTGTGTCTTACTGGGAAAAGTTCTGGCATCTGTCTCCGGTAGGGCTACATGGCTTCTGATTCTGCCTCCTTTCTCGCAGCATTCACCTTGGTTTTCCATGCCTAGCTCTGTTCCCTTATAGCCTTGCTATAGGACCAAAGCAGTTCCTTTATTAACCAGTGCTATTCACAGCATACAGAGAGAATCCTACATCAACAGAGGAGCAGTGGGGCCAGCTTTCCTACTTTCAAGTTCTCAGGGTCAGATCTACTGTGCTGCCCGCTCTCCTGATTGCTGCAGTGTGTGAGATGCTAGGCCTCACTGGTTCTCATGATCTCAGGACCAGCTTTACTCCCTGCTTCAGACAGTGAGGGGCAGTGGTGGTGATGAGCAGCACACATCACTGTTCTGTTGTCACTGTGAAGGCGGGGCTGACCTTAGTTTGCTCTTTTATCTCACTCAGTAGCTCTGCACCCAGTTTCCATGTCAGAGCATTTAAATCTTTTTTTTTAAAAGCTCAGTTACATTTGGAAAAGAAAAAGAACTAGGAAGTGGCATAAAAGTTAGTAATAGGTTTTTTTTTGAGTTTTGTCTTACTGATTTTCTTTTCTATAATTTATTGACAAGATTATTCTTTACGGAGTAGTGAAGTTGAGAGTTTTAAAGACTAGTAAGAGAAACTAGAGTGGAGGTAGCAGTAGCCAGCCAGACACAGCACTTGTAAGCACATTACCTGTAAGCCAGCAGAACTGGTGCATGGTAATCACTCCTACAGATTCTGACTTAATTGCATAGTAATATGATCTTAGCATTACAACTTTTTGTACCTTTCCATTTGAATTAATGTGAAGTCAAACAGCAATTGGCCTAAAAAAAGGTTGAAGAAAATCTTTGACTCCATAGTGTTTTAATTTCAAATTTTCTCTATTTGAATTACAAATTTGCTCTATTTGGGATAAGTTGGAGCTTTTTGTAAAGGTTAAATATGGGATTGTGGATTTTTTTTAAAGATATGTGATTATTTAGGGTGTCCAGTGTGAAACAAGAGGATGAACATTTTTTTTTTTTTTTCACATCTGAGGAATGGAAAGCTTCACAGATTAACTGACCATAATCACAAGGAAACTGTATGGAGCTACTGTATTTTCTTACTACTGTGTTACTTGAACAGGTTGCCTGTGACTTGCTTCGGAGAATAATTCGCATCTTGTTTCTCAGTAAGAGACTCCAGGGACAACTGCAAGGAGGAAGTAGAGAGATAACCAAAGCTGCTCAGAGTCTCGATGAACTTGGTAAGTCCTTTCATGATTAAAAATTCGTAGAAGTTTGATCACATGCTCCATCACTCTGTGATCAAACTGGACACTCTGAATGTGGCTGGTAATGAAGGCTGACTGAGAAGCCAAGGACAATGGCACTGGGTTTGATTCTGCACATGGACTGACTGTGGGAGCCTGGTTTGTTTGGATGCTCACCTTTATAGACCTGGATGAAGGGGGGAGGAACCTTCATCCTCCCATGGGGCAGGGAACCCTGACTGCTCTTAGAACTAGGGAGGGAGGGAGAGATGGGGAGGGGGATGGAAAAGGGAGGCGAGGAGGAGATGGAAATTTTTAATAAATAAAAACATAAATAAATAAAACAAAATTTTAAAAAAATTCGTAGAAGTTTGATAGTTTTAACTCAGTTGATTTGTTGAATAAATATTACTAAAATTTTAAAAAATGACTGTTTATAGCATTGCTATAAGCAATGTTTCTGTTCAGAAAGGGTGAATAAAATTAGATTTCTTGAAAGTGTTTAATATTAATCATATAATAAAACTGGCTTTTTTCACGAACTGTTGTGTACACTTTAACATAAATATTTGAGTAAGTGCAGTCATAGTCATGATACAAAACCCTTTTATCCCTCTCGAAAATATGCCCATCATTGCTTGATGATCAGTAATATCCCTGCCCTCTACCCTGACAACCATATTAATTTTCTATCATGATACTTTCATCTATAAATAATAACACATAAATGGAGTCTTAAAGATCCATACCTTTTTGAGGCTGGCTTTTTGTACCTACCTTTTCATATCTTTAAGATTTATTCAGATTATTGGGTATACTAGCAGTTTGTTAGAATACATTCTGTGTTGTCATGGGGATTGTATTTTCAGTGACTGATTGAAGGAGAATTTGAGTCCTTAGCTTTTGGTGATTATGAATAGAGCGGCTGTAAACACTTGTGTGTAGGTTTTGTTGTGATTTCTATGGAGTAAATATCCAGGAGGGATGCTGTTTATTTATGTGATAAATTCCATGCTGATGTGATGTCTAGATGTCTTTATTCATTCTTTTCATAGGGATTTGAAATAGGCCCTTGACATTCAAGGTTTAGAATTGATGGTTTTGCTGGCTAAGAAACTTCAAGTTCCGAAATCTTTTAGGGAAAAGTTTGAATAGCTCGTGAGTGCACATAGAAAAGGCCAGCACCTGGGTTTCTTGTTTTCATTGGGTACCCCGTAACCTTTTTGAAGTGAAAATATTTAGTGGTATTTATTCTTTTATAGATTCAGAACACCTTTGATTATATATGTCTTAAATTTTGATAGTTTGCTTACTCTTGGTTATGCCAAATAACACTAGAAAAATGTATTTGACGTGTTCTTTTTGAGTTTTTCTGTTTTTGGTATTTCTGTTGCAAAGTCTTGTTCTAATGCAGCAGTTCTCAACTTGTGGGTTGTGACCCTGATGGGGTCACATATCAGATATCCTGCGTATTAGATTATGATTAATGACATAAAAATTACAGTATAAAGTAGCAATGAAATAAGTTTATGGTTAAGGGTTACTACAACTTGAGGAATTATTAAGGACTCACAACATTAGTAAGGTTGAGTACCATTGCTCTAATGTTATGTTATATTTTTACTGATCAAAGAAATATAGTAGTCTTCACAAATCATGCATCAACATTTCAATTATGTGATGCTTAAGTGTGGACAATGGTTAGACTCATCTTGGCAATATAATTTTTAGTATGCTGGAATATATTATATCAAAAGTTAATTTTTTAAGCAATGAGTAATATTTGAGTGTTGTTCTCTTTCTTTTTAAAGACATATATTTTTTATTTTAAAATTTATTCTTACAAGTGTTACCCTCTTGATTTTTTTATTTGGAAGGTTGTAATTACATATTTGTACACATGCACACACATATACATGTACCTGTGTGTAACTATAAATCAAAGAAATACATGACTATCAACTTGAGAGTGGGGGAAACATGAGAGGAGTTGGAGGGAGGGGAGGGCACATAGGGAGTCTGGAGGGAGGAAAGAAAGGGAAAGTGATGCAATTCTATTTCAATTAAATAACTTACAACTTAAAACATAGCAAATTGCATATATTCATAATGTTTTTAACAAATAATTTATGATTTGTGCTGATTTTCTTTTAATTTGTTTTTCAACTTTTGATTTTATTCTTTACCCTCCTTTTTAGTCCTCCTTACATCCCTACTCAACCTGGTTCATGTTCTTTCTCTCTTTCAAAATATGAAAATGAAAATAACCCCGCCAAAAACTAGTAAGAAAGAAAAAAGACCAAAATGAAACAAAAAGAACATGAAATAAACGTGGAGTCTGTTGTGTTTATTAACTACTCCTGGGTATGGGGTCTGTCCAATAGTTAGAGTGGGGTGTCTAAGTCTCCCACAATTAGTGTGTGGGGTTTCATGTGTGCTTTAAACTTTAGTAATGTTTCTTTTACAAATGTGGGTGTCCTTTTATTTGGGGCATAGATGTTCAGAATTGAGACTTCATTTTGATAGACTTTTACTATCTATTCATAGTATGAATAGATAGACATTCATACTGTGATGAATATGAAATGTCCTTCTCCATCTCTTTTGATTAATTTAATTTGAAGTCTTTTTTTGTTAGATATTAGGATAGCTACACCAGCTTGTTTCTTAGGTCTGTTTGACTTGAAAATCTTTACACAATCCTTTACTCTGAGGTAATGTCTGTCCTTGAGATTGAGGTATGTTTTTCTTGTTTGTAGCAAGTAGATGGGTCCTATTTTTGTACCCATTCTTGTAGAAAGGAGCTGCGGGCAGGCCTGCTTTTCATCCTGCCCGGCTCCTGCATGGCTAGCTTAGCCCCAGAAATAACACACAAATTGTATTCATTTAAGCACTGCCTGGCCCATTATCTCTAGAGAGTTAGTTACTGACTAACTCTCATATCTTGATATTAACCCATTTCTAATAATCTGTAGCACCACGAGGTGGTGGCTTACCGGAAAAGATTCAGCATGTCTGACCTGGTGGCTGGCTCCATGGCATCTGCCTCATTGCTCTCTTCCCAGCATTCTATTCTGTTTACTCCGCCTACCTAATTTTCTGTCCTATCAAGGGGCCAAGGCAGTCTCTTTATTGACCAATGAAAATAACACAATAGACAGATAACCCTCCTCCATCATTTCCCCTTTTTCTGTTTAAACGAAAAAGAAAGGCTTTCATTTTAACATAGTAAAATTACATATAAAACAGTTATCAAGCAAGAATTATAGTCACAATATTTATAACTATATCCTTATCATAATAATGGAAAACTATAACTATGACTATCCATTCTTTAACTTCATCAAAGACTCCAGAAGGATATAATATTACCTAAGTGAACAAGAAGTAAGCAACTTCCAAAACTCTAGAAATGACAGAGACATCTTGCTGCCTGGACAGTCACCCAGAGTTCCTCTGTATCGTTGGGGCACCCATCTTTGGCCTTCAGGCCCATAATATCCAGAGACATTTTTATGAAGCAGGAAATTTCAAAGGCAGTTCAGTCACTATTTGTTGTGTCCTGCAGAATGTCTCGCAGACTCTTTCATGAATCAGGAACCTCGAAAGATCATCTCACCTTTAGGCAAGTTTAGCAGTCCTCTTTCTGCGGGTTCTCTGTGTCCACTTTATACAACAGTCCAGGCAAGAGCAGTTTCTTGCCCAAATGGCTAACCAACTCCATAAGGAGCCTCTTTGATGCCCATCTTCCTCTTGAAGTAGATTGGTATTGCCAGGAGCAGACGTGTCTCATTGTCATGAAAAGTCCTAAGTTATTAAAACATTAAATGCCATGTTTTGTAGTCTTTGAAAGATATGAAGAATGCATATCTGAAATATATCTATGTACATCTACAAAATCAAACTAACATTACTACAAGCTTGACTATTATCGATGATTATCCATTAACAACCTATATTTTTAATTATACATTGTATTTTTAAATGAACTATACAATCACAATACATCAATCAAGATCAGAAATATATATACATATAACAAAATTGACCTTAAAATCCATAACAATGCAAATTATTTATATCTATATCATACCCCCCTTTAAATGTAAAAGAACATTTATAAACAATATTTGGGAATATGGACGTAGTTATTTCTCTCCAAACTTTTTCCTGCTGAATAGGGGCGCTGTTAATCAGGTCTTTCATGGTAAAACCTGTCTGTCAGGTTCATCTCAGTTGGCAGCTGAATGAAGTAATTTGTTGAGGGTGTTCACAGCAACCTTTCGGGAGGACGTGGTCTATCATACCATATTGGGATAGAAGCAATCCACAGGGTCTCATCCTCTGTGAAAACAAAAGAAGAACCTCCTTTTCAAAGTATCATATCCTGAGATCCAAATTCAGAAGTCAAGGTATTTTGAACATATCTATCTTGGATTAGTTTAGCAGCATTTATAAACAAATATCTTTTAGCAGCTGTTGCTCCTTCCTCAGCATTTAAACAATTCAAAGAGAGCATAATAGCATACAGTATCAAGATTCTCTGTGTATTTTTCATCTTTATGCAGCTTTATTTTAACCTCTATTTTTTTATTTTTACTTTTACCTTTTGAGACAGGTTCTTTGTATATCTTTGTCCTGGAATAACTCTGTAGACCAGGCTGTCCTTGAACTCACAGAGATCCCTCTGTCTCTGCCTCCCCAGTACTGGGCTCAAAGGTGTTTGCTACCACACCTTGAACTCACAGACATCCACGTGTCTCTGCCTCCCCAGTGCTAGGATTAAAGGTGTGTGCTACCACACCTTGAAGTCACAGAGGTCAACTACCTCTGTCCCTTAAAGTCTCAGAGGTCAATGTACATCTGCCTCCCAGGCATTGGGATTAAAGGTGTGTTCTACCACACCCAACTGCTCTCTTTCTTTTTACTTTAAGAACTTTAACTTTTATCCTACATATATTTTTAACACACTATAAACCATTTAGAGGTTTTCTTCGTCTTTGAATCTCTCTTTACTGTATATCTTTTCTTTTTTCTGACCACATGAGCCTAAAACCGTGGCTTTGACGGCTGGATCTAGGCCATTTCTTAGCTTTCCAGCCTCATGGCAGAGGTACTGCTGAAGCCATTTTTATTGCCACAACTCTGTGGCATTTCAAGGTCCCTGCTAGCAAGCAAGCTGCAGCATTCTGCTCACAGACCACACTCAGTCGGACTGCCTGCCTGAAACAGTCAGAGATTGCCCTGGCAGGGCAGCCCAGAAAGATGGCATTTTAAAACAGCGCAGCTTTATTTCCTGCTACAGCTGAAAACCGAAAAGCATGCATTCAAGTTTTTCACCAACACCGTTTAAGTGTTTTGTGGCAGGACCTCTTAATGAGCTACAAAGTTTTGCAGCTAAAGCTGAGTCAGGAAGCCTCCCTTAGATGAGAGTGCTTGCTTGCTCTAGCAAACAGAGCAGACCTGAGAAATTGCTGCTACCAACAAAACATGCTTTACTCTATTCGTTCCCAAGCTTTCTCAAGCTTTCTGTGGATTCAGTTATCCATGTTGGCGCCATCTGTAGTGAGGAGCTGCGGGCAGGCCTGCTTTTCATCCTGCCCGGCTCCCGCACAGCTAGCTTAGCCCCAGAAATAATAACACATAAATTGTATTCATTTAAGCACTGCCTGGCCCATTATCTCTAGAGAGTTAGTTACTGACTAACTCTCATATCTTGATATTAACCCATTTCTAATAATCTGTAGCACCACGAGGTGGTGGCTTACCGGAAAAGATTCAGCATGTCTGACCTGGTGGCTGGCTCCATGGCATCTGCCTCATTGCTCTCTTCCCAGCATTCTATTCTGTTTACTCCGCCTACCTAATTTTCTGTCCTATCAAGGGGCCAAGGCAGTCTCTTTATTGACCAATGAAAATAACACAATAGACAGATAACCCTCCTCCATCACATTCTGTCTGCCTGTGTCTTTTAAGAGGCAAATTGAGATCATTGATATTAAGAGCTATTAATAACCAATGATTGTTAATTCCTATTATTTTCTGGTTTTATTGTTGTTGTTGGTAGTGTTTGTGTTTCCCTTCTTTGGTGTTTGCTGGTGTGAGGTTATCTATTATGTGTGTTTTTGTGGGTGCAGCTAACTTCTTTGGGTTGGAGTTTTCCTTCTAGTACTTTCTGTAAGGCTGAATTTGTGGATAGTTATTGTTTAAATCTGGTTTTGACATTAAATATCTTGTTTTCTCCATTTATAGTGATTGAAACCTTTGCTGTGTAGAGTAGCCTGGGCTGGCATCGGTGGTCTCTTAGTGTCTGTAAAACATCTATCTGTCCAGAACTTTATGGCTTTCAAAGTTTCCATTGAGAAGTCAGGTGTTATTCTGATGGGTCTGCCTTTATATCTTACTTGACATTTTTCCTTTTCAGCTCTTATTATTCTTTCTTTATTGTATATATTTAGTCTTTTGATTATTATATGACGAGGGGACTTTTTTTATTTTTTTGGTCTGGCTTCTTTTATTTTCCTTTTTTCTGTCTCTTTTTTTCTTGTCCCTTCCTCCCCCCATCGTATTTTCATAGACATGTCCTTCCTTAGGTTGGAAAAGTTTTCTTCTATAATTTTGAATATATTTTCTGTGTCTTTGAGCTGGAATTCTCCTTTTATCCTTATTATTTTTAGGCTTGGTCTTTTCATGGTGTCCTAGATTTCCTGGATGTTTTGTGTTAAGAACTTGTTGGATTTAACATTTTCTTTGACCAGTGAATCTATTTCCTTTATCTTAGAGTCTCTCTTTCACCCTTTGTATTCTGTTGGTTATGCTTGCATCTCTATTTCCTGTTCATTTACTAGATTTTCCATTTCCAGAAATCCCTTGGTTTTTTGTTTTCCTTATTGCCTGTATTTCTATTTTCAAATCTTAACCTGTTTCCTTCACTTGTTTGATTGCTTTTTCTTGGCTTTCTTGACTTTCGTTAAGGGATTTACTAATTTCTTCTAGTTTGTGTTTTTCTTTTCCTCCCCTTCTTTAGGGAATTTCTCATTTCCTCTTTAAGGTCCTCTGTCATCTTCATAAAGTTATTTTAAGGTTGTTTTCTTCTGCTTCATCTGCATTGGGATGTTCAGGTCTTGCTGTTATAGAACCATTAGTTTCTGTTGGTGCCATGTTGCCATGTTGGTCTTTCTGTTGTTGAATACATTCTTACACTACTGTCTACTCATTTCTTCCTCCAGTCTGTGCAGTTGGAACCTGTGGCTCTGATGGCCTCTGAAGCCTTGGGAGATTTGTGTGTGTGTGTGTGTGTGTGTGTGTGTGTGTGTGTGTGTGTGTGCGTGTGTGTGCGCGTGTGTGTGCATGTGTGTGTGTGTGAGTTAGATGCTGCTGGGGAAGATGCTGCTGCCTGGTCACTGGGGTTCTTCCAGTCGGTGCAGGTGGGTCCTGTGGCTCCGTTGGTAGCTGAGGCCATGGGATATGGTTGGGTGGTGGTAGGATGCTACTGCCTACTTACTGTGACTGTGGTGGGTGAGAAATGGGCACAGGACATGCTCTTAGTGGCTAGGAGCTAGAGAGCAGGGTCATCCAGCTGGAAGCTCAGACCCTTACCTCTTCTGCCAGTCGGAGAACCTCAGCAACTCTTATAAAGAGTATCAGAGATACAGTTCATTAAATCATAGTGAAAAGCATGGTAGCTTGCAGACAGACATGGTGCTGGAGAAGGTGCTGAGAGTTCTACATCTTGATCAGCAGGCAATAGGAAGTGAATTGTATCACTGGACGTGGCTTGAGCTTACATTAAACTTCAAAGCTATCTTCCACAGTGATATACTTCAACCAACAAGGCCATACCTCCTAATAGTGCCACTCCCTAAGGACCAAGCATTCAAACACATGAGGCTATGGGGGCCATATGTATTTAAATCACCACAGGACCTGTAGCATAAAAAGGGAGAGATAAATATGTAAATAAAAGAAAAAAGATAAAAATAAAAATTAAGAATTAAAAAAAAAGAAATAAGAAAAGACCTGACACAATGAGACAAAGAACTTCCAAAGATGCCATTGAGTTTATTTTCTATTAGCCATATACTGCTAGGCATGCAACCTAACCTTAAGAGTAGTTTATTTCCCTTTGTATAAAATTTAATTTTTATTTTGAAATGGTTATCATTTGGAGACAACTTCCAGGTTAGGGATGGGGAGGCACATGTGTCTACTTCTTCTTTCAGCTCTAGGACTCCATCTGGCCCAGAGCTCATGCTGCTTCAAATCCTGTGAGTTCATAAGTGCTTCAGTCCTGACACTCTTTCCTTTTCTGCAGGGTTTCTCAAGCCCCAAGGGGAGGAATTTGATGGAGATATTACTTCTAGGGCTGTGTTCCAATATCTGTCACTCCCTTCTTTATTTCTGGCTGTGGGTCTCTGTGTTTGTTCCCAATCTGCTGCAGAATGAAGCATCTCTGACGATGGCTGAGGAAGGCATTGATCAGTTTTCTTTGCCAGAGTAGCGAGTGTTGTTTTTATAGTGTATTCTTATATAGGGGTATAAAAGTTCTAGTATCAGCTATTAGCTTTGATTAATAATTCTTAATTTTTAAGGCAGAAAAATTTATATATAGTAGTCATTAAACATAGATAAAAATATTTCAAGGTTTAGTAAATACATTTATCCTCAATGACAGTCCATCATATTTAAAAATGGTAAGTATTTTATTATGATTATTATGTTCTGGAACCAACAGATATGATAATACAAATAGTGGTGTGTTCTTTAAATCACTTCTCTAATGTAGCATCGGCTTTACTCAAAATATTTTATAAATATTAAATATCAAAAAGTCACTGAGAAAATACAGTTTATGATTAATTTATTCCAATGTAGATGTGTTAGAGATTTAAATCTCTGGGCCTGGAATAATGGTGCAGAGGTTAAGATTGCTTGCTGTTCTTGTGGGGACCTGGGTTTGGTTCCCAGCACCCACATCTAGTAGCTCACAACTTTCTGTGCCTCTGGTTCTAGATCTAACACCCTTTTTTAACTTCCTTGGGTATCTGTGTATACATAATGCACAAACAGAAACACCAACAAATGCACATAAAATGAAAAGAAATTAAAAAATTGCTGTTGATGTGATTCATGTATGATTTAATATTTGCAAAATCTTCTTTTCATCTTTTACCAATGTTTAATTTTGATCAGTTTTACCATTATAACTAAGTAAAGAGAAGTGAGGAGGATAATAAATTGCCATAATACACTGGAATTTATGTTTTAATAAAAGTAATATTTTTCAGTTACTATTACAATTATATATGTGCGTCAAATCACACCTCAGTGATGAGAATATTTCTACAATTATCACTGTCTTTGTGGTACAGGTTCTCCTTATGTAACCAAACACAGTGGGTTCACTCCTTGGTGAGTATAGAGCCAGTAATCACAACTAAGAGACAAAAAAGTGAAGTTTGTTACCTGCAACAAGTAAGGATAGCACAAGACCTGAGCAGTACAGGGTCTCCCAGTACACAGGGGAACAAGGAGACTATTGAAAACTCACAACTATTCATATTGGAAGGACTTTGCATTATGTATAGGTGTTGGCACATTCCTGAGCGTATTTATTTCAAGATCATGTTTCACACATTGCATGTTCAGAATTGGAGGATAAGAATGACTCTGGGACAGATAATTTGGCACTATGAGATTATACTGAACGAAGTTGTGTAGTTTTTGAGGACAAGCCAGCTGTGACCTAGTTCCCGAATTGTACCCCACCTTCTGCTAGTTCATTCATGATAACCCATTGATGATGATAGGCAGTTCTCTGGTGACCAATCACCTCTCAGTAGCGCCACCAATTGGAAATCATTTTTTCGAACACAAAAGTCTTTCCAAGGACACTTGTATCTGAAGCACAGCTGTGTGATACTGAGTTACAATCTGCAAAACTAACTTATTTGCATGCTGTGAAATAAATGCTAGTTTTTGGACAAAAGTGGTATTATTTTTTTTTCCTCTGTGCGTATGAAATGTGCACGCAAACTATAATAAAAAACCTGTTTGCAATTTGAGTGAAATCAGTTCAAGCTCCTGTTGGTTAGATGTTTGATGCAAACCATGTGCCTGGTGCTAACCTCTTCATGTTGCTCTGATTGCTTTACCTGGAGTATGCAGTGAAGGGTTTGTTTGGGTCATGTAGGGTCCTCTCTCAGGTAGCTGTCAATCTCTTCAGCCAAAGTTTGTAGTTTTTACACTTCCCATTGGTGACTATTGTTATTTTGTCTACACAAAATTAGGTTTCTGCTATCAGTTAAATTTACATAGAATTTTAAAGTTATATTCTAGACAAGGATAGAAATTTTGAATGTTTCCTAATTTCAATCATACATTTTATCCTGAGTGTTAGAATGATTTACTACTAATACCACTTGCTTAAACAAATTGTGTTTTGATATTCCACACTTACAGGTTATTGTGATAAATTATACAATATTTGTTTTCTTAGCTGAAATCCAGTATCTCTTTATTTAAACGCTATATATTGTTTACAAATCTCCTACTGTATCTTCAAGTAAAAAAAATAACTTTTTTTTAAAGATAAGGTTTCTTTATGTAGTCTTGGGTGTCGTGGAACTCACTTTGTAGGCCAGACTGGTCTCAAACTTACCGATTTCTCCTGCCTCTGCCTCCTGAGTGCTGGGATTAAAGGTGTGCGTCACCACTGCCCAGCCCAAAACCTACTCTTTTATCTTCAATATTTTTTAGTTTTTGAAAATGATGTATCTGTGGATTGATTACTATAGCTTACAACAGTGTATTTGTAGGTAGCATTGAATTTTATTTTTATTTGCTCTATCATTGACTTTTCCTACTTGAAGAAATTTTTTCTGTTAAAAACAAATCAGACCATACTTTTATGTATACTTTGGTCTGTTTATGAAAATTGTGATTTGTAATTCCCATACCTATCAAATGATTATGTCAACATAAATAAGCTTGTTAGTAACTCAATATAAATTTAGTGAATAGATGCAGGTTTTGTGTTTGAGAGGTTCAAGGTCTGTTTCTATAGAGATAGAAATAAGAGAACAAGTTTTTTTCTTACTGATCCATGGGAAGTAAAGATGAGTCCAAATGGAAAAAGCAGGGAGAAAAGTTCTCCTGGAAACTGCATCAACATCACTGTATCAGACTTATTTCTATAAAACTTAGGTAAATTTATTAATATCTTCTATAAATATTTTTGAATGCCTGCCTACTGCACATGCCTTGTGCTATTTTAAACATTAATGACATGTCCCAAAACAAAGCACAAAGTCCCCTTTCTTTTTATAGCTGTTTTCTAATGGGTTCTAAAGTTGCACATATAGTGTTCCTGGAAAATTCTGACTCCAAAGTCTGTGCTCTTAAACCACCAATGCGTCCCTTAAAGTCCTTGGCAGCATTGATTGATTTACCAAAAATATTGCTGTCATTGTTTAAGATAAGGTTTAAATTCTCCTTTTCGTCAAATTCTCCTTTCTTTAAAACCTATGAAAATAATCACGATTTTATTCTACATCCTAAGAGTATATGGAATATAAAACTGAATCTAAGTGAGGGCCCATTAGGTGAAATTGAGAGAATGGCTTTTGATTGAAATATGACTACCTCATATTTCAAACCAAATATAAGATATTAATATGCATTGTTTATAAGATACCATGTTTTAGCAGCAAATGCATTTTGTGAATGTGGCAGTTAATGACTTAATGGTCTATATTAATGGCTTGTTGAGTTATTTTAAGATCATTTAAAAAGTATAATTAGCTGGGCATGGTAGTGCACACCTTTAATCTCAGCACCTGGTTAACAACCAGAGGATCTCTTTGAGATCTACACCAACTTGGTCTACATAGTTAGTTTCAGGACAACATAGACCCTATTTCAAAAAACTCTCTCTCTCTCTCTCTCTCTCTCTCTCTCTCTCTCTCTCTCTCTCTCTCTTTCTCTCTCTCACACACACACACATGTAAAATTATATAGTTATAAATATATACATAATTAGTAAATTATAACTTAGGTAAGTAGAACATAGGACTCCATAAATTTGTAATGTTGTCTGTTTTCTGAGTTTTGAATTTTCATTCCCATTTACTGTGTTCTAATCCCATGTATCATGAGAGAACATTCTTTAATCCAGAAATATTTTTTATAAACCTTTTGTTATATTTTATTTTGGAAGAAGGAATAATTATAACAGTTTTATCTAATAATGTTCTTATTATAGAAATGAGACTTTCTTAACATGTTAAAAATACTTTTATGCGCAAGGATTTCTGATTCATGTGCAAGTGAAAATATGGCTTTATATAATTTTTCGATAGAGTAGATGGTCACTCAGTGTGCACTAAACTAATGAGTAGTTGCATTAAATTTAGTTTTATCTTAAGCTCACTGCAGTTGTATATTAAAGCAATAGTGGTAGGAATACTGTGAGATTGTTGATAATATTTTCTTTGTTCATTGGTCTGAGGGTATACATATTTTTAAATGTTACAAAAATCTTTGGCATGGGTAACTTATTGTGCAGTTTTGGCATAGATAAACTTAACAGATATGCGTGATTAGATTTTTGTATTTCTAAATTACTTTCGGAACCGGGGTTCAGTTGCTATTAGGTGGAAGTGATGCTATGCTCAATTTTAAATGATCAGAAAACTTTACAGTGGGTTTGCTGTGGTGAAGGTAAGCATAGTAAAGTAACACACACTCAAATGAAACTCTTACTTAAGTAGAATCACTTAAAATACTATTGAATTTGTTTTGTCTTTCATTGTGATATCAAAATTAACAATGGCATACAAAAAATAACAAGCCCCTCACTGTGAGCATTCATCCACTGTTTTCCCTCCATTTCACACTTACAGTAGCACTTCTATGTTTTATTCATATGATTGATTAATAATGCTTATGGAAACTGTATATTTTTATCTGTTATCATTATCATCCCTTGCTAGAATACTTATACTTGAAAGGAAGTTATTTAGTAAAAGGTTCTTCAGTTTAGTAATTTGGGAAGATTTTCATTTCTTACTTTGTCGTGTGTGTGTCTGTGTGTGCTTGTGTGTTTGTGTGTGTGTTGTTTGGATACTGAGGTCGTTACTCATTTCCATTGTAGCATTATAATTCATAATTATAGACAAATATTAAAAACTTGTTAAAATATGCCTTGAATGTGTAGAAGCGGTACCCATAACTAAGGATTGTTTAG